>NW_026706846.1:1200000-1632500 GCF_024137745.1 Phymastichus coffea
ATCGTCGTCGCACTCAATCTCATATCAAGGCGTAGATCACTCTACTACCATGGCGGATGCACCCGAGTGGTTCAAACTAGAGGCCCAACTAAATGCCGGCAGACATCAAGAGATGCGCGATTTGTGGTCCCAATTACGCTTGGAGCACCAGTTCAGAGATGCTCTTTTTGCAGTCACAGACAAGCCGGAACTTCTCGTCCACGGTCTTCCCTCTGACTACACAGGCCGACAAAATTTAAAAAATGGAAAAACCCAGAAACCATACAGTTCGTTCCCAAACGTTTTTGGTGCGCTGAAACCGAATCTGACCTCAGAATTGCTCCATCACCCTAGGTTTTTGAGAAATCCTAACCTAAAAGTTCAAAAAATACGATTTTTCACTATATTTCGCGTAGTATTACGTCGTAAGCCAATTTTATTTTAAAAAACGAGCAATGGTATCTCAAAGTACTACTCTTACCCTTCAAAATCCTTTTCTCAGATTTAAAAAATCTTTTTTTCCATCGAGATATCGTAGATTGAATTTGAGTGATTTAGCGATTTCGTTACAGCACGGAATAGTGGCGAATTTCCGAATGAGTTATAGTGTAATTATATGTTTTTTGGGTCACTGAATCCAAATTTAACGTCAGAATGACTCTATAATCTCAATTCCCTTAACCCTAGAGCCCCATAACCTGCGACGCTGTAACCCCTGACCGACATACTCCAAAGTCCTTAACTCTCGAGCCCTTTAACCTGCTGCGGTATAACCCCCGACCCTCACACCCCAATTTCCTTCTGCGGTAAAAGAAGGTAGAAGAATTTGTGTCTGTGATAGGAAAATTCATATCCAACTTACGTATACAAGTACAATTTACGTTTACATACAAGTGTCTATAACTTGCGAAATCGATCAGCTAGGATTTTTAATCTTACATTTTTCTGGTCTACTAACGATGAAGAAAGTATCTACGTTAGCAGATATCGGATTCACTTAGGGCCTACATTTCCTTACTTGAGGATAACCGTGTATGACATTGCTCAAAAACTACAAATTTTTGCGCTTCGTTCTTCATCCGTGTTAGGGATCGTGTTTGAGCGGCAGGCTAACGGATAAGTCACTGGAATTGAATTTTTGGTATTATTTCTCGTACAACACTGCGTGCAGTACTTTCATTGATTTTTATTATAACTTCATTTTTCAAAAATTTTATCATTACCCCATTCCGGTATTAGAATAAGTTTATAATATTCGTGTTTTAACTCTGCTCAAAAACTCCATGTTTTTGTGTTCTACTCTTCATCCGTGTTAGAGATCGTGTTTGAGCGGCAAGCTAACGGAGAAGTCACTGGAATTAAATACTTTCTATTATTTCTCATATAACACTGCGTGCAGTACTCGTGATTTCCAATTAACTTATAAGTTATTGAAGATGTCGGCATGTAGAATTCCATGCAAAGGAAAAATCGATTCCTTTTGTAATATCTGCGGTAAATTTGAGGTAGCTCGACTTCGTCGGTCAATCACTGATATCATTAAAGATCAGTTTGAAGAATGTTACGAGACACCTATGAAGAATTTAGACAAACCATGGGTTACCAAATATATTTGTCAAGACTGTCGCCGAAGTTTGAAAAACTGGAATAAAACTAAAACCGAAGTTGTTCTCCAACCAACAATTTTGCGTGAACCTAAAAATCACCATGATGACTGTTACTTTTGTAAATGTGATACTTTAGGTTTTAATCATAATAACAAAGCATCTCTCCTTTATCCAAACGTTTCTAGTGTAACAGCAGCTCAGTATGGAAAAATAGAAAGAAAAAAAAATTCTGATTCTGAGCCAAAAAAACATCAACCAATAGAAGTTCCGGTAACAGACAAAAGCAGCAGTAGTGATGAAGATTTTTCTGACTCAGAAAAGCCCAAACTTTTCACCCAAAATTCTTTGGATGATCTGATCCGTGATTTGAATCTTGCTAAAGATTCTTCAGAACTCTTAGCTTCAAGACTAAAAGAAAGGAATCTTTTATTACCTGAGACAAAAGTTTCTCTTTACAGGAAGAGAGATATTAAATTTCGACCATATTTTACTTGCGTGGATAACCTTGTTTACTGCAACGATACAAAGCATCTCATCAGTTTATATGGAGTTCAAAGACGTTATAATCCAGAGAACTGGCGACTCTTCATGGATGCATCTGTACAAAGTCTCAAGGCAGTACTTCTGCACAATGGGAATGAGTATGCAGCTATTCCCATTGCTCATTCCACTGTGATGGAAGAGTCTCACGATAACTTTCGATTCCTTCTTGAGAAAATCAATTACAATGAACACAAATGGCTCGTTTGTGGCGATTTCAAGGTGATCAATATATTATTAGTTGGCTTGCAATCTGGAAATACGAAGCACCCCTGTTTTTTGTGTCTCTGGGACAGTCGTGCACGAGAAGAACATTGGGTTCGGAAAGAATGGACGAAAAGAATCGGAATGATTGTTGGATCACACAATGTCGTCCATGAGAACCTTGTTGATACTAAACATATCTTGTTACCTCCACTCCATATAAAACTGGGCTTGATGAAGCAATTCGTCAAGGCACTAGATAAGGAAGGCGAATGTTACAAGTATCTTCAGGGTAAATTTCCTAAATTGTCTGAAGCGAAAATTAAGGAAGGCATATTTGTAGGACCAGACATTCGAGCACTTATGAAAGATGATGAATTCCTCTTGACAATGACGACTAGTGAGAGAAATGCTTGGATAAGTTTCAAAAGTGTCACCGAGAATTTTCTCGGAAACCACCGGGACCCTAAATACAAAACTATTGTGTCGACAATGCTACAGAATTTTCAAAAATTAGGGTGTTTGATGAGCCTGAAAATACACTTTTTGTTTTCACATTTGGAATACTTTCCGAACAATGTTGGGGCGTTGAGTGAAGAAATGGGTGAAAGATTTCATCAAGATTTCAGAAACAAAGAGGAACATTATCAAGGTATATGGAATGAGAGCATGATGGCTGACTATTGCTGGGCTCTACACCGACACGATACATTGACAGATAATCATAGACGCAAATCTCTTAAACGTTCATTTCAAGATAAACGACAGCGTTTTCATAAAAAAAAGAAGTGAAAAACTGTAGGGTTGCAGATATTCAGATGCAACACTCACAAACTAAATAAATGAGATTTAAAACGCGTAATTGAAAGCTGCGTAGAATACAAGGCTTGGATATTGAAGTAATTGAAATGTAGAGACATACCGTTATACGATAGCAGCTTGAAGTGCTGATTGAAGAAATGCTGGCAAAGGAGTCTGAGGTTGCAAACTTGCAGGGCTCGGGGGTTGAATATAATTTGGAGGATTGAAGTATTCTGCGTAGCAAATTTCGGTATGAGGTTTGGAGGTTATAGCGTCGCGGTAATAGGACTCGAGGGTTGAGGAAATTGGGGTATGAGGGTCGTGGGTTATACCGCAGCAGGTTAAAGGCTCGAGGGTTAAGGAAATTGGGGTGTGAGGGTCGGGGGTGATACCGCAGCAGGTTAAAGGGCTCGAGAGTTAAGGACTTTGGAGTATGTCGGTCAGGGGTTATAGCGTCGCAGGTTATGGGGCTCTAGGGTTAAGGGAATTGAGATTATAGAGTCATTCTGACGTTAAATTTGAATTCAGTGACCCAAAAAATATATAATTACACTATAACTCCTTATTCGGAAATTCGCCACTATTCCGTGCTGTAACGAAATCGCTAAATCACTCAAATTCAATCTACGATATCTCGATGGAAAAAAAGATTTTTTAAATCTGAGAAAAGGGTTTTGAAGGGTAAGAGTAGTACTTTGAGATACCATTGCTCGTTTTTTAAAATAAAATTGGCTTACGACGTAATACTACGCGAAATATAGTGAAAAATCGTGTTTTTTGAACTTTTAGGTTTGGATTTCTCGAAAACCTAGGGTGATGGAGCAATTCTGAGGTCAGATTCGGTTTCAGCGCACCAAAAACGTTTGGGAACGTACTGTATGGTTTCTGGGTTTTTCCATTTTTTAAATTTTGTCGGCCTGTGTAGTCAGAGGGAAGACCGTGGACGAGAAGTTCCGGCTTGTCTGTGACTGCAAAAAGAGCATCTCTGAACTGGTGCTCCAAGCGCAATTGGGACCACAAATCGCGCATCTCTTGATGTCTGCTGGCATTTAGTTGGGCCTCTAGTTTGGGCCTCAAATCTCCTCATCCGTAAAAAGCCTTGAACTCACGATATCCTCATCGTTACATTGGAAAACTCACATCAACAATACGCTCAAAAAGATCTACATGAATCTAAATTCATTTAAGTTTCACAGGAAGTCCCTTGCGATTTCCACCCGATCCTACCTAATCAAATCCCTCATCTTCCCTCACTTCACTTATGCTTCTATTGCTTTCCACAACCTGGATAAAACGAGGCGGCTTGCTCTACAAATTGCTCACATCGCTTGCGTCCGTTTTGCTACTGATTACATCCCTTTCATCCCATCTCCCGACATTGAATCCCACGTCACCTTTCATAGACTACGTCTTGGATGGCTCTCCCTTGAATCTCACAGAAACATCTCACTAATCCTTCTTGCGTACAAGACAGTTTGTCTTTCTCACCCCTCATACCTTACTACCCATTTCCAATCACCAAACTGTCTTCATTTAAAACGTTCCTCCCGCAATCCACCTTCAACTTTCTCATATCCAGCTCCGCGTACTTCGACTTAGAACCTCTCTTTTACAGTTCGTTCTATGTATCTTCTAAATCAACTATCCATAACTAACTTTGACATTTCCGGATATAATGAGCTCAAGTCATGGCTGTTCTCCCTCTTTACGGTCCTGGAACATCAGCACTTCATCCAGAGGGTCACGTCCGAATCCTTAACAAATCTCTCATCCCTTCGAAAATTACCCACAGTATCCCTTCCTTTCAACGTCTCAGCCTTCACGGACAGTCCAAATTACCTGCAAACACCTGGTTCCTACCTCTCCTATAATTTCCCTCCCTTCAACTCATAAAAACTAGAATATTGAATCTTCCTCTGTCTTCTGTCTAGATCTTATTTCCTCTTCTCCCTCTTCTCCTCCTTCTATCCTTCTAACGTAGTTGTCACATGACTCGCATTAATTGTCGTTACCAACTAGATTTATCTGCCCCCTTGAGGTCATTCATTGAAGCCCACCTATCCTTTTTGCTCACACGATTTTCTCCCCTCGTTCTTTTATGCGATTTATTTTCTCCTGTACCCTGCGATCTGCGTATCTCCAGTTTTGTATTGTTTTTCTTATTATTATACCAGTGTGATATTATTGTCTCACACACCTTCATTTCTTATTGCCTTTCTTATTGCGTTTTTATCCTGTTATGTTTCTTGTTATAATGCCAATGTATTGCGTATGTTATATAGTGTCACTTATATTTACTTATCTTATAATTGATACATGCACATGAATACTCTTAATTGTTAATTGTTAACGCTCATTCGATATTCATATTATTGTTTTCTTATTGTAATGGTACTTTATTGTTCTTGAAGCCTACGGGGTTATACCTCATGGCTAAATAAAAATTGTTTAATCTAAAAATCTAATATCTCTCTCTCTCTCTCTCTCTTTCTCTCTCTCCCACGCTCTTGCTTAGAGTGGCTTGGAACCATTCTCTCATAGGTGATATATTTTAGTTCTCTCCATGGAGGAGAGCTATATTTGCTTGAATCCTCGCTAATCCTTGCCTGCTATCCTAGTCATTTTCACTTAAATCTATTTAGAGAGAGAGAGAGAGAGAGAGAGAGAGAGAGAGAGAGAGAGAGAGAGAGAGAAAAGAGAGCAGCTATGCTTACTACCTACCCTCTTATCTTATGTTATTATGCCTATCACAAATGCAGATTATAGACGGTTTAAGGGTATTATGTAAAGACATATATTTAAAATTAAATGCTTTTATTCATAAACAACATTATGTATAGTATGTTATACATTTTAATTTGTTTAGCTTATATTTAATTGTATTAATTACATTTTATTTAGAGAGTATATTAACTATATTATACTATTTTTTTTACATCGCCGCTGATAGGATTATACTTTACAGTTCGATCGTGTAGAATTAAATAATAGGCTGCAGTATTATCAGGAAAATCTTCTCTCATGTCAAACTCTAGGCGAACGTCTACATGAGTACTTTTGATAGATTCATTTTATATCGAACAATCTATCACGATTAATGGTAATTTTTCAATGAATTTTATTTTATTAAGAAATGGTTCATTTTCTTTTCCATAATATGTGCTTTGAAAGTTAGTGTACATATCATAAAGTACTACATATTGGTTTTGATTAATGTTTAAATTAAAATTTCTATATGGATACCATTGAGAGTTTAGAAATAATTTAACATCACAAATATTACAATGGTCAAAGTGACTAGGGGCCGTACCCAAATTACGTAAGACACTTGAGGGTAGGGGGGGTGAAGTTGATTTTCTTACGTAAGCCTAACCATCAGAAAAAAAATGACAAAAGCAATGTTTAAAAAAAAATTTCGAGAATTGCGGTGTCGTGTCAAGTTCAGAATATCGATCCGGCGGCCTAGCCAACGCCGCCGCCGACGCCACGCACCGCGTGTCTTTTGTTTCAAAACATCTCCGAGTTTCTTTCCTTTGATAATGCTACAATGCAATTTAGTGCTTTTTAATGTCTCGGAACGATTTATACCAAAAGTTTTTTTCATCTTACAAAAAAGTGCATCAAAGCACGAGTGGTGATATAAATCAGGCTAATGCAAATAAAGAATGGAATGAGGCGAAAGCACGTTTCGCGAAAAATAGCCTAGACTTCGAGAATTACATACAACAACGAATCAACATTTACAATGCCAAAGTAGCTCAAAATAAAGCTACTTTTTTTAATTATTTCACGAAGGCGACGGTAAGTTTTGTCATGTATCGATAAATATTTATCAAATTACTTCGATAAGTTCTATGAAATCATTATTAATTCAAATGCTTTTACAAAGTTAACTATTTACACTGATTTATACTGTGGATATCTATTTCTCAAGAATATATTATTTTTATGACGGAAAAGATTTTGAGCAAGAGCGAATAGAGATTATCTTAATTCATTGAATAAACGGAGCCGGAAGGTAAATCATTTAAATATCTTCACAGCCATCCTCTTCGAAAAACTTGGAAGCCAAAGCTGTTGTTATCGAAGCTAGTAAAAATGCACCACCAAGTTCAACACACCCTTTCGATACTAATTTATCAACACAAAAAACACAGATTTTGCAGAGAAAATATACAACAGCTGCTCAAGATCAAACGACTTCAGAAGTTCAAGCCTTAAAGAGTATGTTGGCGAGCCAAATTCTTGTTAAAAATGCGAATCTTGGAGGGGAAACTACAAACGACGAGATTAAGTTGCTAGAAAAAAAATTGAAAGAAGCCAGTAAGAAATTGAATAAACAACGTGCAAATGCCGATTATCGACGGAAGTTCCACGAGTCTCGAAAGCGAAAATTGACTGAGCTTTGTGCGTCAAATGATGAGGCAGCGTCGTCTCTTAAACTTCGGAATGTAGCTGGAAGACCTCGAATCGAAAACGATCAACCCGAAATTTTGCAGGCAATAGTTGATTTAGCAACATTTGGTGGAGCAGCACAAGATCGGCGTAGAACAGAGGAAATCAGGGCTTGTATGACGTTAGATGATCTGCACGAAAAGTTGTTACAGTACCAGTCAAGCTATGCAAAGCACAAAATGATCAACACAAGAATCATGTAGATAGGAATTTTTGTACAACATCAATACGATATGCTGAGTCATTGTCATCGATTTTGGGCCCAAAACAAGTGTGCTTTTTATCGCAAGACGATAAATCGCGAGTGCCAATAGGTTTGAAAGCTGTACAAAAACAAGCACCTATTTTGATGCATTTGGAGTATCGAGTGAGGCTTCCAGATCACGATTGGGTAATAGCTGAACGGCATAAGTTGATTCCATCAGTATATGCTGGCATAGTAATAAAAAATCAAGCTTTGGGAAATCCGGAGGATGTAACTTATTCAGGACCAACTTATATAGCTATTCGGAGTGGCAAACATGACTCGTCGACAGCTAGCACTCATTTTGATGATTTTCAACGGCTTCTCGATTTGAAAGAATTTGATGGTATTATGAAGGTCAATGGACTAATAAAACCAATAGTTGTGATAACTAGTGATGGAGGGCCAGACGAAAATCCCAGGTTAGTCAATTTCAATTTATTCATCACTTCAAAATCTGTTTCAACTGCTACTAAGGTGCAAATATTAATAATTGAGAGAATTAATTTCTACGATTGATTATTATCAACAGGTATCTACAAGTAATCTCATCTGCCATCAGTCATTTTAAAGAGCACGATTTGGATGCCATATTCATCGCGACAAATGCACCTGGACGTAGTGCGTACAATCGCGTCGAAAGGCGAATGGCACCTTTAAGCAGGAAACTCTCTGGACTCATATTGCCGCACGACTCATGCGGCACCCACCTTGATAGCAATGGAAAAACAATCGATATAGAGTTGGAAAAAAAAAATTTTGCTTGTGCAGGAAAAATTTTAGCGGATGTCTTTAGTGAATCGGAAATTGATTCGCATCCAGTAATTGCTAAGTATATAGATCCTAAAGAAAAAAATGCAGAAATAACTCTGAATGAAAATGATGAATGGTATGCCAAGCACGTAAGAGAATCGCAATATTTCTTGCAGGTGAGATTATCAATATTTAAAATTATGACATCAACGAATAAACTCTAGAAAAAATCTATTTTCATTTTCAAAATTCTAGGTTTCAAAGTGTCTCGACGAGCACTGCTGTAAACCACACAGAAGTAATTTACTTGAAGTGCTGCCAACTGGTTTTTTCCCACCACCTTGTCTAGTCAAACAAAATTTGCAAACTGGATTGCTCGAAACAATCGCTCCAGATCAAGCAGAAGAAGACGCCAATTTCTTACCACTTTTTCAAAGATTAGCTTTGAAAAATTTATCAATGCATTCTGGTGAGTATAAAGAAATGCCGTACGACTTTTACTGCCCGACCGTCCAAACGCAACTCCCAGGCCGAGTATGTTCCGTCTGTGGCCTGTATTTTGCAACTAAAAATGCAGTCAAAAGCCACGTGAAAAATTTGAAACATTCAATGCGGGCTCAATTCAAATAAAAAAAATTAATTAGTATTGAGGCAAAAAGAGATGCCGAATTTTTATGTGTTGTAAAGGATGATAGAACGGGAGAAAAGGATGCGGAGTGGATAGAGGAAGATGATATGGCTGAAGAATTAGTAGGACGTGAAGTGAATGCCAACTACAAAACCAAGGGAGTTGAAGAAGAATGTATGCCCGTAATAGAATCACTTTCTGAATGGGTAGAAAATCCGTGGAGTGATGCGTAAGATGTTGAAAAATCTGATGAGATACCTTCCATTTCTTATAAGTTTGTTTATAACTGTTATTCGATTAGTACTCAAATAAATTATATTTATACTTTCATGAACATTCACGTGTTGTTATTATCAATTAATAGAAAATTTTTTTTCAAATATTACGTAAGAAAGGGGGGAGGGGGTCTAATAAAAGTATGATTTCTTACGGTACCTTACATTAGGGGGGGAGGGAATGAAAAATCAGGCAAAATTGTCTTACGTAATTTAGGTACGGCCCCCTAGCAGAAGCAGCTACTTCATTTTTTCGTTGTGTTTGAAAGGCTAAAATGACGAAACGAGGTTTTTCCAATTGATTGGCTGTCTTTACACTCCAAACATGTTTAGATGTGCGAGGTAATTTTGGATACTCGTATAACTCCCATCTGTGATAACTTATAGTGATCGCTCTATCACGACTAATGTGATTAAGTAATTTGATTTTTTCTCTATCAGCTGCTACTATATATTGCATTAACCATTCAATTTTATTCAGAGTAATTTGAATTTTTTCATAAGTAATTACGCTATTTGTATTGGTAGGTGTAGTTATGGTAGCATTCAAATCATTTCTCGATATTGTAATAATAAGCTCATGTTTAACATTTACTACAATTTTTCGATAATCTTCAGCAAATCCAAGCAGCATACTGAGAGGTATAGTAATATCGAAATAACCTTCATCATTTGTAAGTGATACTTCTTTGTCAGTAGTACAACCAGCATTGTCAGCTATTAAACTTTGACTCGGATTGAGTGATAGCCAGTTCTTCATAAGACTTGTCAAGCCAACATTTTTTACTTTATCTATTTCAATAGCATTTATCTCGTATCGTATCTCCTCGAACAAATAACGTATAGCATTATTAACTAACTTAGTTTTAATTGCTACATTTCCATTTTCCTGAGTTCATCTACTGCAAACATGAACCATACTGCGAGATCAAAGTATGGATAAAACTTGATGCTGAATTGAGATACGAACTTCATCATTGTTATTGAAATGTGATAATGAATAAGGTTGATGCGCGTGAACTTCGTAATGAGCTATCGACTCATCGAAAGCGACACCTGAATGAATATTTAGAATTTCGTCCATTTTTTTGTAAGCAACACACTAATATACACAATACTTTGCGCTAGCTGATGTATATTCTTTTACTTTTAGTCCTAGACTTTTTAGGAACTGATTGTTCTGACGTGTAAGAGCTGTGGTAGCTCTCGGTCGACTGATCGCTGACTAACATTGCAGTCTATTCATATATCCTCGTCCAATTTTATTGTTGTTAAATATGATTCCCATCACGATATTGCTTTGATATGAACACGTACAGTGATGAATTCTCGAAAATTAACTAGGTTTCCGTCTTGATCAACAATACGTTTTTCTAAATGAGCAATACTTCTTACGGCGACTGGTAAATAAATTATAAGTGAAGGTACTTCAATGATTTTATATCCTGGTGGTACTGCTGGAAAAAATTCATATATAGTATGCACTTTACGTTAGTTTATATAAGAACCTGTAGTAATATTACACTCTACGCGTAAAGCGATCACTTTGAGTATAGTTACAGGTAAATCAGAGCTATGAGTTTCGTTTGCAGATAGCCCTCGTCTAATAAAGCCTAAAATTGAACCAATAGAATCTTTTGGTTTGAAATTTATTTTATGACTACACTGAATAATATTACGTAGAGTATTATTGTTTGATTTTAAAGTAATTGATATTTGATTAAAAGTTAACGTTTCTTGTAGAAAACTCTCAATATCCTCTACCTCATAGCTACCTGTTGGTAAAACGATTTCGTGTTCGCCAACGTAAAATTTATTATTACCAACGTCAATATTTCGTATTGAATTAAATGTTAATAGCTCCACTAAGCCTAGTACATATTTTTTATTAGGCGATAGCTCTATTGGTGGAAAATAATTTGCTTCAAGAACTGATGACAGATTCAACGTTTGTGTTCTTCATCAAAGTTTTTTATTAAAAGACTGTTTTCTTACTCATTACATCTATTTATAGCTTATTCGAAAGAAATTTTATGTAAAGATGTCCGCAGTTATAGGTATTGAAATCTTGATATCTCATATAGTTATATTTGACTCTTTTGACTTTGAGATTGAGTAATAAATCTATAGGAGGTTGAAGATTACCAAAATTATCAAAGTATATAACTTCATCACCTTTCTTTTTATATGCTACTCAGAGCGTACCTGGTCCATTTTTATCACCTAAATTGATAACAGCTGATTCTTGATAGTGAGGTTTATCAGATGGTAAATCGTTACGCATGAAAACACGTCGAAAATTTGCAATTTTCAGTATTTTAGCATATTTTTTTATATCTAAATCAGCCAGAGCGCGTTTAGGCAAAACTATTTCAAAGTTTTTTTTTCTTAAACCTTGTCCGCTCACATGTGGTTTGAAATGCAGACCATAACCTTTACTATGAGGCTTCAGATAAAGACTTTTACATATAGCAATAGCCTCCATAATTTTGTTATGTCTTTGAGCCTCTTTCAGATCATTTTGAGCAGCTTTAGCGCTGTTCACAGCTTTTGCTATTGAAACAGCTCCTTCATCTAGAGCTCCAGTGGCGATTAAAGCAGCAAATAATGGAATTAAAAAAGGAAGCGCTCCACCAACTTTACTGGGAATAGGTGAAATACGTGGTATATTTATTTTACTTCTACCGCCAGCCTTTTTCACAGCTTCTTTGGCTCCTTTTATAGCCGAAAGAATAACTACAAGAGCTCGATTGTTAGGCACACTACTTTTCGAGGCTGCCTTAATAATTTTATTCAATGTAACTGATGGCTTTTTGATTTTTCTACATTTCTTTCGTGCTTGGCGATTTTGAATCCTCTATCTCGTATCTTACTACCTTTCTTCATATAAACACCTATACCAAGTTTACTTTTAACTTTCATAATGTTGGCTACAGTGAAGGCAGCTGCTTTTTCATCAGAACTGCTATCTTTAGCTAGCATTCTTTTCCAAGCTTTTTTAACTAGAATTTCATCAGCTTTATTTCTTGTCGCAATATCCTCTAGATTTTGCGCATAAGCATATCATGTTCTTTACAAGCAACGTCTAGTAGATTTTTACCAGGATCTCCAAGTGCCAATCGTTTGTTCAATTTTGTACCAGGACCACAATACTGATATTCAGGTAAATGAGCTTCAATAGGCAAGTTATTTATTATCTTGTTCACTAAATCACCACTAGTCTTTCTTTTATAGTACGTGATCATACTTCTTCGAAAGACAACATGTTATTGAAATAAAAGATATATAAGCAGTCTTTTTATACCATACAAACTCATTCATTGAAGTATCGGTGACTAGTAAACAAAATGGAATTCAAAAAACAGCCTCTTAAGCTTCAAGTCATTAATTTCGATGGAATTGTAGAGATGGAAAAACAAGAACGACTGCGGAAAAGTAATTGTTTATTAACATTAATCACTCATCCCAATGGTCTTAGATTTGAAAACGTATATGTCTACTCAAAATCCCTTAATCAGCCCAAGTATAAATTTTTGAAAGATTTATTAGAGCCTATTAATGGTATAGAGTATCATGCTTTCAGCGAGTATGAGACAATTGTTTCACCAGATAAAATACAACCATATTCTATCATGATTTTTGACGATATAGCCACTGAGAAGCAAAATAATGTAAGAGCATTCTTCTGTGTGGGAAGACATAAAAAAGTAGATAGTTTCTATCTACTTCTTTATGTCTATCAGAGGTTCGACCCAGCGTACCTGTTTGTTCGCAAGGGTGGGCCCGCGCAATTCCCTCCAGCCGGTTATTTGGAGAAAGAAATTATAGCATTAATTGCTAGATTTCTCTATCTAATACAATCGTCTATATCTAAATCGTCCGAATGATGATAAGCTTTCCACAAATTTTTAATTGTTTCTTCAAAATAGGCGATAGAAGTCATGTTGTTAGTTATCTAGTTTTTATTGTCTTGTAGAGTCACTTGTATGTAGTTGTATAAAGGATTATTATGATGAAAGGATGGAAAAGGTAGTGAACAGCTCTAAAATGCACTCGTTCTCAGTTGGTAATTAATATTGATTTGTTTAACAAACCAATAAGGATTCAACTAACTACTGAGGAACTACTTGTAAATGGAGTAAGGTAAGGTAAGCTTAGCTCGCAGGCTGTCTCGACTGCGCTATTTTGCTAGGCCGAAGTGGCTTATAAAGATTAAGTAAGGACGCTGCCAGCAAACTGAGGGCGCTGCCTACAAAGTGAGGGCGCTGCAAGCAACACTATTATCTCTGTAGGCAATATATTGAAGGGATAGCTAAAACGAAAGAGTGGGAATGAACCGACTGTAGCACCCTCTAACTTATTAATTTAGTATTAATATTATAACGAATCGCTTGTATATTCGTTATGTCTCTCTCTCCCCAAGAAGCCAGTAACTAATATATTTAATAAACATTATAAATTATCATATCGTTTGAATAGTTACAGCATTACGGACGTCAGCGAACTGGTAAGCGACGCAACTGGCGTACGATAATCGATATCGACTCGCGGCGCGGACCTCGCGGAGAGACGCTTCCTTGCGAGAGAGAGAGAGAGTTTCGAAAATTGAGACAGTTGGCTTTCGATCAGCGACCGGCTAAGACTCCTCGCACGAGTCGCCACAAGTTTTCCGGCTTTTCTTCGCGAAGAACTAGCGTTAGAAGGTAGCAGAGAATATCGCTACAGCGGGGCTGAAGCAGAGGCCTACTACGGACGATCAGCACCGCTCCTATCAGGGGAGAAGCGTCATCGCCAATTCATCGACGACAAGAGCGAATACGCAACAGAAGCGAGTCCGCTACTTAACGCTCTTGGTCCGCGGGTTAGATTAAGCGTGCAAGCGGCGATACTGTAAGTACCAGGTCTAGCGCTTGTCTTCTCTCTCTATACCGCTCTCTCCCTTTTTGCGTTAACTAAGCCGCGCGTTTACGCTCGCCTTTTTCTTTTGTACACGTTGCGCCGCGGCCACAGTTGATACCGGCATATTCTCTCTCTCCGCGAGTGTGCTGTCGCTTTTGTATATTCGTCGTACTTGAACCGAATAAGTGCGGTTTGCCGTTCGTGAACACCCGGCTCCTGCGAGGCGATTTTGCTGCTATCTGCTTCGACGAGGTTAAGTGCTGTCGCCTCCTCGTTCGAACGGTGCGCGCCGGTTCGCTGTCGCCATTGTGCACAGCTCACAACAGAGCGAGTGCTTGCGCGACCTTAACCGCGTAGCGCGTGTGCAGTTCCGTTCGCTTCACTGTCAAGCTATTGCGAGTTTGTTGCGTTGCGATTAACTTTGTTTATATCGATCGTTTTGATAATATGTATTCCTTTGTTGCTAATTAAAATTTACACGCATCCGCGTTTAATCATATTCGAGTGCTTATTGCCCGCTGACTCCCTGTTCCTCGGACTGTAATTGTGTATGCGACTGTACACGCGCGAATCTCTCTTCTTGGACGTCGCGCATCTTCACGCGTAGCCTACGACACTCTCCGCGGGCCAAGCTTTCTGACAGAAAAGGAGGCAACTGAGCTGCTGGACCCAGGACACCCGGTGCAGGAGTACCGAGCTGTTCTGGAGAGTCACTCATCTACTTTTCCGCGGTTACTTTTATATAGCGTGTCCCGCTCGAGCGAAGCTGAGCAGGAACCCCGTTATAATATATAGATCTTCAGAATAAAAATATAGTCATTATTGCTTTGAGATACGATTTAGTTCACATATCACAGAGAATAATTAGATTTATACTCTAAGATGGACTATATTTTAGATATTCAAGGTTTTCAGAATCCTAATAATATTTTTATTTGTAAGGAGTTTGCCTATTTACCAGTATGTTCTAATCTTCACCTACAGTACTACTTTTTAAACTTCCGCATCATTGGTTCAAACTGCCTATTGAATATTAAAGTGTTAATAAGTGGCTGGAATTACATCATCATGGTATTCATTTTTTATTATCGTTAATTAACATTGATTTTATTTGAAATATTTAATATAATCAATTTTATAGGTATATTACAGAGAAATTGTATTTTACCATATAATATTTAAATTGTACTATACGCAGTCATTTACATAATTGTAGAAATATTTATGTGAAAGGATTACAAAAGAAGGAATGGCTCAAAAAAATTATTCCTGAAAAGTAGATTCAAATAATATACAATAGTACAAAACTCTAAATTCGAATTTGATTTTTTTTTTAATTACAGAAACATTTTAGATATCGAAACTGAAATGAGATGTCCGCGATTGGAAGATTTAAGTCTTAAATTTAAATCATCATGCATATATCATAGTCAAAATTGCGAGAATATAGTATGTGCTGCGGTAAATACACAAAAGATATACGACTGGATGATGGAAAGACAAAAACAAGCAAAATCAAAAGGGATGGATATAGTCGAAAGATCTACAGATGACTATAATTCATATAAAAATTTGACTAAAAGTTAAAAATAGCTATGTCGGACACTGAACATAAAGATTATCGACAAAGTTTACTCTATGCAATGTATAATTAAAAAATAATAAATATTAAATAAATAATAAATTGCGAACTCATTTAAATAATAAAATAATCATTACGATTGCAAGAAAGGGTGAACGGATGGGAATGAGGTTCTCTCCTAGCAGAGATGTTTAGGAGGAACATCTCAAAAAGGTGTCACGAAGTTCCCTTTGTGGAGAAAGCACGCATTGACTACTATAATAGCGCATTCTAAGCTAGAACTATAGACAGCATACGCTCCCCTCCGCGCACTGTGGTCCACGCTTAGCTAGAGCGTAGGAGAGAGAGAGAGCACACGTTTACTATTACTATAGCAGCGCATCCCCATCAAGCCAGAACTACAGACAGCATGCGCTCCCCTCCTCCTCCATACGCTATGGTCCACGCTGAGCCAGAGCTAGAGAGAGGGAGAGAGAGCACGCATTTACTACTATAACATCGCATCCTCAAGTTAAAACTATAGACAGCATGCGCCTCCCCTCCTCCGCACGCTCGGGCTCTACACCAAATATATGCGCGTGTAGCTAATATACACAATAAGCATCCTCTAAGGTACATGTGGCATTGGCTGTAGTGGTAGAGCGCTAGCCTGCCAACTCAGAGGACGCCGGTTTGATTCTCCGATCTGTCTCTTTATTTTTTTCAATCGTCGCTTTCTATTCATTTCATTTCACTTCATTCATTTTCAATGTAGCAAGTAAATTATCAATAATATTTATAACTTTTTTAAAATACATTTAATTAAATTAGACAGAAAGCAATAGGTATAGGGTCCCTAGGGACTAGAAGCCCTAGGAACCTTCCTCAAAAAATTCTAAATAATTATTATTAACATTAACAATAATTAACATGGAAGCGTTAGGCTAGAGAACCAAAGGGTTAAACCAGGGACCCCCCACAAATATTGTTAATAATAATTATTAACAATAATAATAATTATTATTAACATGAAAGGGTTAAGCCAGGGGACCAAAGGGTTACGGACCGCCACCGCAGGTGAGCTGAAACATACATTGCTCTACTACTATACCCTTATCCAAAAAATCACTATTGTACTTTTGAAGAATGGTTGAATCTAAATGCAGTGTTAAAATTGCTCCAAGAATACCCCAATCATTCGTGACCCTTATATCTAGTGCAACGATTGCCGAAAATCGTTAGGACTCGCGTATACTGTCGAGTGTGGCTAAGTGTTATAGCCGTGATCGGCTTGGGTTAGAGAGAGAGAGGGCGCGTTAGGGGCAATGACCGGGACGGGAGAGGTAGCGAGCCAGTATGACTGTGTTCTTCAGTCCGGCGACATCGCAGTTTTTGCCATCCTAAACAACAAAGAGTTAAGCCGTGCCAAGTAGAATACAGCAGGACTAAAGAGATAATTTGTGAGTGGTGAGGCGAGTGCGCACACTGCGGAACATGTGCGGCATAGGCCGCGGCGACCACAACCTCGATAGCACCCACAGCGCAGCGTGATATCGGCAACGAGAGGCGGTTGCAGAGGCAACTCGTTTTAGTGTAATCGGATACGGTTTGCCACCGTATCCACGTCAGATCAACGGTAAGTGCGGTGCACTTTGTAATTTCTTTTGGGTGCGATCCCGCGCAACGTGCGCGGTGAGTTTTAGGTAGCGCGCGTGCGACTAGTCCGCGACGTCCGCGAAATCTACTCTCTCTCTCTCTCCCCGTTCGAATTATTGTGTTGATACAGCGTGCGTTCAGACTCTCGGCAAATCGTCCCTTGTACAGGTTAATTTCGTCAAATCAAGTGGTTGAACATCTTATTATTTCGTCTCACCTCGTCCGGTGGCGATGTTATTGTTTACGTTTGATTCGAACGCGCCGGTAGTCCAACGCAGGTCGCGAACGCAATAGAAGGAGCTGTTCGTCAACCGAGTTGTCTGCAGTAGCCGACGGAGCGCTGGTAAGCAAGCGCGCCAGCGCCCCTTGCGGAGAGTTCGCACATCTTAGTTAGATCGCTGAGAGGACTCAGCGCATGCGTACACCGGAGCAAGGTGAGTTAGTGTGCTCGAAGCATACAGCTAACAAAGCACCGTTTGGCCGTATTGATAACTACAATTACCCGGGATTTGCGACTAAACGGTAGCCTGTTACATGGCGCCCAACAGTTTTTAGGACTCACACGTGGGAATTTGGTTTGCACGTAGAGAGTGAGTGACGCACGGAAGAGAGAGACGTTTGCGCGCATGCGTGTTAAGGTGTGAGCGGGTAAAGTACACGTGGCTCGTTCGGCACGTGCTCTGCAGTGGGGAAAAGACGTCTCTCCGACCTATCAGCGATTGCTTTTGTAAGCCGAGAGCATACTAACACCAGGGGTCGAAGAGACGTCTTGTGGCGCTCTAAAGAGAAAAAAGAAGAGGTGACAAATTTGTTTTTTTTGAGTGGTTATCCACACCTTAGAGTAATTTCAGGTGGGTGTTAGTCACAGAGCGACAATAAGTGCAGAGCACGTAATTTGGGTGTGTGCGGGGTTAATTTAACTAACCCGATGGAGCTAGCAAACAGTTAGTCTCCACCTATAGGCAGGTAATTGCGAGTGGAAGTTCTTACTTCCTTTGTTTACGCGACACCGGCACACACCCACGAGCCTCGCGGGTTGCTGCCTTGTAATTTAAGGCGTATTAAAATAGTTGCCAGTAAACGTTACAACACCCCGCTCACGCCTTGGGCGATAGGAGGCGGTCGAATAGGTAAAGTAATCTCAACCGTCACCTACACCCGTGTGTAGGCGGTATGGACGATACCGCCGATGCGATAACCCGATGGGCATCGGAACTGCCTTCTACACAGCTTGACAGGTACCTGACGCAACTGGAGTTGCGCACAGATGGTCCCAAGCTGATGCAAGCGATCCGGCTGGCATATTGGCTATTGGGCGAGTACATCGACCAAGACTTCCACGGAGCCGCGTTGGACAGGGATGCGGCGCAACGTAGGAGAAGAAGCCGAGAGAGATGGCTCGAGACCAGGCGCCAAGAGCTCGAGGCAGCTGATGCCGAGGATCTCGTCGCCCATCCACTCATGCTGTTATACAGCGATGAGACGGTGGAGGCGAACTTGACGCGGCCTCTCGCGGTCTTCGACAACCTCGATGAGGATAGTCGGAGCGGTAGTGGGGAGCGAGAGCCCGTCGAGGAGTCTGGGACCGGCGTAGCCAGTGGGCCCCCGGAAGGGGTTAGTAGTGGACGTGAGGGTTCCACCGGATCGCCGGATAGGCGAAGAGCTCGTCGTTTCGAGAACGAAGAGCTGCACCCTCAAGAAGACGAGGAGGAACGGTGCGTGACGGAGTGGTTGAAAGAAGAAATCGAGCGCAACCGTGTCGGGATCAACCGCATACTTGAGATGCTGGAGAGGCACGATCAAGTATGCGCTCGGTGGAGCGACCAGGTGACCGTCCTACAGGTGGAGGTCCGACAATTAAGGAGCACGGACCCCGCGAATCGACATAGTGCCGTACAGGAGCGGCCCAGGAGAACCGTGGACTTTCAGTCCACGTATACGTGCCACTACGACCCGAGGGTACCAGGAAGGAGCCCGGAACCCACCTAACCGACCCCTGGTGAGCCTCGAGAGGCTCCTCAAAGGCAGGCGCCTTTGCGGACGGAGCAGCCGTCGCGGAGAGGACCGATCGACGCCAACATTGGTGAAGGACAGGCGATCCCGAACGGATCAGCCTGGTACGATACCAACGCGGCGTCAGAGTTCTATACGACTCGGGATGCGGGTAGAATAGTCCGAGGATGGAAGCTGCGATATTCGGGTACGGCTTCGGAGTGCGTGGACACCTTCCTATCAAGGCTAGAGGATGTACGAGCGGGCTCCGGGCTAACCGACGGCGAAGGTTTCTGCTCCATATCAGAACTCCTCGAAGGCGTTGCGAGGACATGGTACGAGCTCAATAAGCTCAAGTGGAGGAGCTATGCTGACTTTGTAGCTGGCGCTCGCCGTTGGTTTGGGTCAAGCGAATTGCAGCAACAGAGACTGCTACAAGAGGCCCAAGCTCGGTATCAAGAAAAGGGAGAGTTGGTAAGAGAATACGTCTGCCACCTCCTCTTTATGCTTGCCCAATTACGCCCGCCGTTGCCTAAGTAGCGACAACTAGATTTGCTTTATGCAAATCTTCTACCCGCCATCCGAATGCAGCTGCGGAGAAACGCGTTCTCCAATGTGGACGAGTTTCACGCCCGGGCAACAGAAATCGAGACCGCTATGCGGGACGATGAGCGCCCGATGACCAGGCTGGAGCCCACGTCCACATTATACCCCGAGAACATAGGTGTGTCAGCGAAGGCACCACCGCCCAGGGCAGGTGCCCGAACAGCGGCCATGGCGAACAAACATCGGGGTACAGAGCAGCTGCAAGCCGAGTCACCGGTGAAGAGCCAGGCCAGGAAACCCGAAGACCGGTCTTCGATTTCCGCGACTCAGACGACAGACCGTATCGAAGATCTGTCGTCACAGGTAGCGACCCTGCGACGCGAAATAGACCGGTACTTCAGGGAGAGGAAGGCTAACTCCCCCAAGCGGCCAAGGGGTCGACCGCAAGATAAGGGGAGGAGTAAAACCCCCCCTGGGTCTCCTGGCCAGCGGTGAGAGGGTCAGCGGAGAAAGATTGATTTCTCCCAACCTATCAAGTGCTCGTCCTGTAGCAAGCTGGGCTTTACCAGGAGATACTGCCCGGATTGCAACAAGGAAAACGGGCAGGGAAACGGAGGCAGAAGGTGACCTCTCGCCGCGGGTCGCTCAGACGAGGCAGTGGCTCATCGGCGATCCCAGGGTTCAGGCAGGTCCCGGAAAGGCCTATGAGTCCTATGGGACCTAGCAGCGAGGTGGTGTACGAGGCGACAACGACTGTGCCAGTGCCTAACCCGGGTAACGAGGCGTTCTCTATCCTCGGAGGTCGGACTCAAGTGGTGGAACATGGGTACGAATGGGTCGAGGAAGAGACCGACGGTCCCAGAAGCTCCAGGAGACCAGCCGACGCTCTCGAAGATACGCCTAGATCCCAAGAAATGGCGGGTGAGAGCACGTTGACGCGAGTAGCGGCTACTCAGGGTAAGAGGAGCCGCAAAAGCCTTTAGACCACAGAGAAGAGTGGTACTGAGAAAACTCCCAGTAGTTATGCGCCCGAGGATGAGACCAGATGGTGGCTTCAGGTAGACATAGGTGCCTACAAATTGAGGGCACTCTACGATACCGGAGCCTCATCTACGGTAATGGGTCAGCTCGGGCTAAGGTTGGCATCGGACATGGAGCTGGGCCTCGATGTGACGCGTGCGGGCGAAGCTAAGCTCGCCGACGGTCGCCCATGCCCCATACTGGGTCATGTGATCTTCCCCTTTACTGTAGGGGGAATCACTCGGGATGTAAGAGTCGCCATAACGCCACTGCTGTCTGACGATTGCTATGTGGGCGCAAATTTTGTAAAAGAATTCAGCGCCAACCTGAACCCTGACACGGACCAGCTGTAGTTGGCGAAAGCCAAAGTGGTGGTGCCGTTGGAGGTGGCAAGTGTCACTGGTACGTCGTACCTCGCACCTGTGGGCCTGATAGAAGTCATGGAAGCACAGCGCCAAGAAGTGGCTAACCTCGTCGACGGATTGATTCCAGACGCAGGTGAGAGTTTAGGCTGTGCTGTAGGGGTCGAGCATGATATAGATATCGGAAACGCTCGACTCTGTAAACAAAAATACTATCCGGTCTCCGACAGGGTGCGAGATGAGATGCACGCGCTGATCAAGGCTATGCTGGACAACGACGACATTGAACCAGCAACCAGCGGGTGGTCAAGCCCAGTGGTGATGGTGAAGAAGGCAGATGGCAAGTATCGGTTCTGCGTAAATTACCAGAAGGTGAACGTAGTAACCAAGCCTGACGCCTATCCATTGCCCTTCATGAATGACATCCTGCGAAGGATCAGGGATGCCAAGTTCATCTCTACACTAGATTTGAGTAACGCGTACCACCAGATCCCTCTAAAAAAGGAGTCGCGCCCCATCACTGCGTTAACTGTCCTCAGCCTGGGGCATTTTCAGTTTAAGAGAATGCCCTTCGGATTGTCATACGCAGGTGCGACCTTCCAGAGTTTGATGGACAAAGTGATTGGCCCGGACTTAGATCCTTTCGCTTTTGCTTACCTCGACGACGTGATCATTATTTCATCGTTCTTTGAGGAGCATAAGCGACACCTGAAGTTGGTTTTACAACGAATTCTGGGGGCGGACCTCACTGTAAACAAGACCAAAAGCCATTTCTGTAAGTCGGAAGTCAATACCTAGGAGTCCTTGTGAACCGTGAGGGAGTAAGGCCGGATCCGGAGAAGATCAAGCCGCTCATGGAATATCCAACACCACGGACTATCAAGCAGGTGAAGCGATTCATGGGGATGATGTCGTGGTATCGTCGCTTTATACCCGACTTCGCGACAATCGCTGAGCCGATAAACCGCCTGACGAAGAAGAGCGTTCCGTTCGCTTGGGAGCAGGAACAAGAGCAAGCTTTCGAAAGGCTACGAGACGCAATGGTCTATGCACCAATCCTGCAGTCACCGGATCCCAGCGGACAGTATGTTTTACAAACGGACGTGAGTGATAGCGGGATCGGCGCCATACTGACGCAAGAAATCGATGGACAGGAGCGCGTCATTGAGTACGCTAGTCGCTCCTTAAATAGTGCGGAAAGAAATTACACAGTCTCCGAACGAGAATGCCTGGCTGTGGTATGGGCTATCAAAAAGTTCCAACCTTATGTCGAGGGGCACCACTTCAAAGTCATTACCGACCATAGTTGCCTTAGGTGGCTCCACAGTATGAGGAATCCTACAGGCAGGCCAGCGCGTTATGCGCTAGCACTACAGGGACATGTTTTTGATATAAAGTATCGAAAGGGAGACCTCAACGTGGTGCTAGACACTTTGTCTAGGGTCTATGAGGAGGGGGTGGTAGAAGTGGGTGCCATGACTCAATAGCCGGAAACTGCCGATGCCTGGTATCTGCAGAAGTACCGAGAAGTAGGCCAGGATCCGCATTCTCAGCCTACCTGGAAGGTAGTCGGAGGGAGGCTGTACCATTACAATCCGACGGAAGATAGCGAAAGATCCATCGACAACGAGGAAGCCTGGAAGCTTGCGGTTCTTGCTGAGAAAAGGCACCAAGTGCTCGAAGAGGTACACGATGCGCCAGCAGCGTGACATCAGGGGAGAGAACGGACGTTCTCCAGGGCTAGACGCCTGTATTTCTGGCCTAAGATGTATGAGCAGGTCAAAGAGTACGTGAGGAGTTGCCCGGTTTATCAACAATGCAAGGCGGAACAAAGGCCGCCTTGCGGGATAATGGGTCGTCGAGAGGTCTCGCGACCCTGGTAGGTGGTGGCCAGTGATATTACGGGCCCATTCCCAAAGAGCTCAAGAGGGTTTGAGTACATCTTGGACCTGTTCACTCGGTGGGTTGAGTGCGTACCCATACGCAAGGCCAATGGAAGGACCATTGTGCGGGAATTGCAAGAGAGGGTGGTAACCAGGTTCGGCGCGCCCGAGATATTCCTTTCGGAATATAAGAATAATAATTTGGAACCGAATATAAGAATCAGGATGTCGATGCCTACTTGCTGAGGAACGGCATTCGGCGCGCTCTCACTCCTGTCTACCACCCACAGGCCAACCCTACGGAGCGAGTGAACAAAACCCTCAAGACCATGCTCATGTCATACGTGGAGCGTGATCATAAGAGCTAGGATGAGCACCTGCCAGAGTTCAACTTTGCGGCATGTGAGGTTGGGCCTCCAGGAGCTAGAAAACGCCTCGGAGTTCGTCGGAGAACTCCAACGCCAAGTGCATACGCACCTGGACCAGTTCCTCGACTTCCAGGGAGCCCGGGAGTTGCTCGGGGAGTGGACTCCGGTGATCCGGCGGCAGAAGGCCTATGGAGAGGTCCTGCTGCGTATGAACCGGGGGCAGGAGTCCCCAGAGGTCGCGGATCCGCCGGCAGCTATACAGCCGACGGTGCCGGGAGGCAAGGCCGCGACCAAGACTCCTGCCAAGTCCCCTGTGCAGGCTCAACAGAAGAGAGCCTCGGGGGCCCCCGGCGCCGGACAGGAGCTCACGGTCCACGTGGACGGGTCGAAGGTTACCGATCCGACCGTGGTGGTGCGGACACATGGAGGATGCACCTCCGCCACGGTGGACGGAGTGTCATTTACCGCCGCCCCGGGAACCTCGAGCCCACAGCCACCTCCGTCTGCGGGGAATTAGGGGCCAGGGTCAACGCCTGGTTCCTTCAGGTCGCAGCGGAGGGGCTGTTACATCTGCGGGCATCCGGGGATCACCACCACTTCCAAGTGCCCGAATAAGGGGGTACATTGGCACTATCCCCGCCACAAGGGATCAGGGGGCGCCGACCGGTGACTCCAGATGTGTAGTGGCCCAGGTGGGGCAATAAAGGTGTTTTTCTGGAAGAGTGACGTGTGGTGATTTCTCCCTGTCCTTCTCCTGTCCTTTGGATCGCGAGTCAATGTAATAGTTCGGCCCGGTAGTCCGAATCTAGGAGGGGCTGCAACGATTGCCGAAAATCGTTAGAACTCGCGTATACTGTCGAGTGTGGCTAAGTGTTATAGCCGTGATCGGCTTGGGTTAGAGAGAGAGAGGGCGCGTTAGGGGCAATGACCAGGAGGGGAGAGGTAGCGAGCCAGTATGACTGTGTTCTTCAGTCCGGCGACATCGCAGTTTTTGCCATCCTAAACAACAAAGAGTTAAGCCGTGCCAAGTAGAATACAGCAGGACTAAAGAGATAATTTGTGAGTGGTGAGGCGAGTGCGCACACTGCGGAACGTGTGCGGCATAGGCCGCGGCGACCACAACCTCGATAGCACCCACAGCGCAGCGTGATATCGGCAACGAGAGGCGGTTGCAGAGGCAACTCGTTTTAGTGTAATCGGATACGGTTTGCCACCGTATCCACGTCAGATCAACGGTAAGTGCGGTGCACTTTGTAATTTCTTTTGGGTGCGATCCCGCGCAGCGTGCGCGGTGAGTTTTAGGTAGCGCGCGTGCGACTAGTCCGCGACGTCCGCGAAATCTACTCTCTCTCTCTCTCCCCGTTCGAATTATTGTGTTGATACAGCGTGCGTTCAGACTCTCGGCAAATCGTCCCTTGTACAGGTTAATTTCGTCAAATCAAGTGGTTGAACATCAATAAGAGACGATCTTATTATTTCGTCTCACCTCGTCCGGTGGCGATGTTATTGTTTACGTTTGATTCGAACGCGCCGGTAGTCCAACGCAGGTCGCAAACGCAATAGAAGAAGCTGTTCGTCAACCGAGTTGTCTGCAGTGGCCGACGGAGTGCTGGTAAGCAAGCGCGCCAGCGCCCCTTGCGGAGAGTTCGCACATCTTAGTTAGATCGCTGAGAGGACTCGGCGCATGCGTACACCGGAGCAAGGTGAGTTAGTGTGCTCGAAGCATACAGCTAACAGAGCACCGTTTGGCCGTATTGATAACAACAATTACCCGAGATTTGCGACTAAACGGTAGTCTGTTACACTAGACATGAAATGAATTTCAGCCATGTCATTCTTTTATACAAATTATGATACTCCAAAATTATCTTTACATTAATATTTCAACATAATACTAATTACAATAATTTACAACCTAACTCTTTGAAGTTTTTCAATAAATCTTCAACAAAGTTTCGTAATTTTCACTTTTTTTATTTTTCAAGACATTTTCTGCGAATTTTTTTAAAATTGACCATGCAGCTCATACGTTTCCTTCATTCCTCATCTGAGCATTCAGTAACTTCCATTTCTAGGTTGTTGGTTTTTATCGAAGCTACGTTAGCACACGTGATTTCAAATTTATTGGTTACATTAAAATGAATCAAAACATTGCATTACATGAAAGTGATTCAAAATATTTTTTATAAATTGTCATCGATATATGAGATAACTTCTTTCGTTTTTTATTTATTAAAAATTTACTACAAACATAATCATAAGATTTGTTATCACATCTGAATTTTTCGTGTGCTGGAATTCAGGGCACTTCTACATGCTGGTAAACGGTTTTTTTCTATTGTTTCTTTTTCTGCAAAGCCTAGGTATAAAGGTATGATACCGTGATAACCTACACACCGTGATAGCTACCTGTAAGATTTCGGATACCCAGTATCAGCGCTTGGTGAGGGTAAGTAAATGGGCCCGGAATTGTTGTTAGCAAGCGATTGTAACTCTACATTGGTGGGAAACTTATCCTCTGTAGAGTATAATGTCATGAGAATAGACTTTATATCTTATAGATATGATGGAAAATCTGATAATGTCGGTTAATTTTATGAATAATTTAATGTACCAAAATATCGAAGAAGTTTATTTGATATGTTCATTACTATTTACGAAGAATGCTTTGATTTAAAGCTTGTCAGCTAAAATACAGTTTGGATTCTGCACATGATTTATAATTTCAGCAGAACAATTATATTGCGATAGGAAAAATATCGGGATCAAGAATAGCTTATATTTACGAGTACACAGCTTATGATATGGCCCGATTAATCATATGGAGAGGATTAGTATTTCTATATCACCACTACATTTGGCTTTAATGCATCTACAAAATCTAAAATCTTGTATGTGGATGTACCATCAAAAAATAGACAAACAATTTCTGAAATGCAAATTTCTAATGCAATCTAAGAATTTATAGAACTTGACAAGTTATTTGCACCAGAGAAAAGAAAAAAGATAGATAATGCTCTGATGAGGAATGCGATGATGACAATCAAAGTGATAGCAAAGAATATGAATATTTATCAAGCGTTATCAAGAGTAAGACCCCAGAAACATTCGGTCAAAAGAAGTGAATGATCTTATAAGAGATTTGGGATTATCTAAATATGGAGTTAGCTCTATCTATGAGTACCTAGCTACAGTATTGAAAAAGAAAAACTTGTTCGAGGGAAATAAAGCTTATGTTTATCGTGACAGGGAAAAGAAGTTTTTGGAATTTTTGCCATGATAAAAAAACTATGACAGGCTGTGCAAATGTGAGAAGGTTAATAAATGAATTGAAACCTAATATTTATAAAGTTGAAGAGTGCAAGTTACTTATCAACTCTTCTAAACGGAGCCTAAAAGCTGTACTTTTACATAAAGCAAAGTGGTTTGTACCTATTTCGATAGCTCATTCAACGAAGTTGCAGGAACCATACGAGAATCTTAAAATAGTATTGAAGAAAATTAATTACGCGGAGCACTAATGGAAAGTTTGCGGTGATTTAAAAACTTCAACTTTAATTCTGAGACAGCAGTCAGGTTTACAAATCATCCCTGTTTCTTGTGTTTGTAGGATAGTAGTGATAGAAAAATCACTATGTATAAAAAAGTAGCCAAGAAGAAAAGATTTAAAAATATTCTCCACGAACTTTTAATAGATCCTTCAAAAGTTATGCTTCTACCTCTTCATATCAAACTTGGTCTCATGAAGTAACCCGCTAATGCTCTAGACAAAGATGGAAAATGTTTTGAACAGTTAAGGGAAAAGTTATCAGATATAAGTGATGTCATACTAAGAGAAGATGTTTTCGATGGTCCTCAAATCCGCATTTTATTCAGAGATGAAGACTGTTTCACAAAAATGACCTTTACATTACTGCAAAAATTCCAAAAGTTTCAAAAAATTCGCAGAGATTTCCTTAAAAATTCAGAAAAGTGAAAATTATGAAATTTTAATTGAAGACTTATTGAAAAACTTCAAGGAGTTGGGTTTATGAGTAAGATTGATGACTCGTTATGCCTTTCTCTCCCTATAACTTGATAGCTACTATTAATTTATAAATATAATGTTATTAATATGTATGATGCCATGTATGTATATATAAATGTAAAATTATATTTTAGAACAAGGTAAGTGGGGAATAATGAGAGAAGAGAGAGAGAGAGAGGTTCGTATCGCATTCGAGCAATCGTGCACGCTGATTGACTGTCATTAACGGAACTCAAAAAGATCCGCAAAGATCTTCAACCTGCTCTCTGATCGCCTAGGTGATATACGTGTGTACTCCTCGTGACACGAATCTGTGGCGACTTTATCGATGATTCAGCTTGTCTTTTTCTCTTCATGACCTAAATCTTCGGGCGTTTTACGCAAGTTATACTAGACCATGGTGAAGTGGTGTTGCGCGTGACGTACAATTTCACAAGGATTTGTTTCAGTGTCTCTCACCGCATAAAAATATAGCAGAACTTTGTTGTCGACCTACAATGACAAGCGTAGACTCACTATCTGTAAGTACCGGGTCGTTCATTCTCTCTCTCTCTGTCTCGCGCTTAGCTTGATACTCTTTCTCCCTTTCACACAACTTTATAATTTTCCTGTCACCATTAAAGTCTATTATAATCATGTACATTCACTTATTTTGTATGCCTGTTCTTTTGCGTTAGCCTGTATTCGTGTACTGTCATATTTCACGAATTTCAGCCATCGCAGCGAATTCACGTCATTCCCGTCATCTGACAGATAGTCCAAACATAAGCTAATTATTCAGCGGCATTTCTACATTTAACATTTATTTATGTTATGTTAGCTGGGTGAACCGAACTAAATACTCATTACAGGTTGTTTAATACATTTAAAATTGTACTTTCTATATTCTCATCATGATTACTTCCCAGAAAACTTCAAAGATTACACCGAAGAACAAGGTGAACGGTTTCATCAAGATATCAAAAAATGAAAGGTCAGTATCATGGAAGATACTATCTAAGTACGATGCCAGATTTTTTATGGATGCCTAGGGTAAGCGAGCCAAAAATGCAAATATGAAGAGAAGAATATTGTATAGATCTTTGGAAGACAAAAATATTCATTACAAAAGAAGAAAAGTAAAAGTTCTTATAATTCGTATTATATTGAAACGTTGTTGGAAAAGTAATCTGGAGTACCGTAATTTGTTTAAAAGCATTACACCGCTGAAGTTTGTCTTATGTTTGGATAAAAGTGTCAGGAATTATTTGCATATAAAACGTGATTTAGGTATTCTTGGAGCAATTTTAATATGGATTCGGATACAGCGATCCTCGAAACAGATAAAAGTAGTTACCAATTCCATGATGATTCTTTTGTATTTTTGAAATCGTCATACTAATTCTCAAGATATCAGTATGTAATACCTTTAAATAATTCGAGGTCGTGATAAAAAAATATTGTATCTTAATGTAAACTTTTTCGTACTTTCAGAATCCGCAGTTAAAATTAAATTTTTTTCTTAATATGCACATTTAATCTTGATTCAGACATGATGATATCAAACATATTTCAAATTTAGATTTATTAAAACTTAAAACCATGGAAGCATGGTTATATTCTTTTAAACGACTTTTTCTTGAATTTGAATTTCAAATACCTTTAAAGCTAAGATGCTGGGCTCAGACTAACTGCGAATTTGGATTTAGTGTGTCAAAATATATGAGAATATATGTATATCGTATTCGGTACAGACCACTTTTTTTCATGTACTTGTATACTCACTTTTTTACATGTACTTGTATAAATCGGTTGATTAGAACAGTGTGCCGTAATTATAACATTATTAAGACGATGTTAAATAATATTATCGTAATATTTTTTAGAGTAAATTGTATAACTTTTTGTAATAAAATTTAAGTCATATTATCTATGAAAATTTATCAGAAGAAACCGTATTATTAAGGTTTACTGTTGAGCCACAATATAGACTTTTTTAAAAATATATGTCGCCATATTATTATTGAATTCACTTTGAAAAGTTAATTTAGATAACGCGATAAAAATTTATAAATATTTCTTAGGATTATAAGGTAAATTATAGATAATAATTAGATAATTAACATTGAATGATGACCAATGAGCGGCTAACTTTGGTTGGGCGGCTAGGGCATGATGAACTGAATGCGGAATGGAGGATCAGTATATGCGCGCTGCCAGCGGTGCTTATTTGGTGGCTTAACCATGCGACGTGTATTACAAGCTCTGTATATAAACAGATTCACATCACATACATGACACATGTTTATGTTTTACTGCATGGTATTGGTATTAAATAATTTTCATCTTTAATCAAGCTTTAATTTGATTGCAGATACAGCCCAAAAAAACGAAAGAATAAGCGAACGCGTGTGCGCGTGTATACACGCGCTACAAAGTATTTCTTAGCCGTCAATATTGATTGTATTAACGTTAACGAATGGTAAATTGATGTTCTTGATTTGGTACATGTTTGATTAAAACAATTGCGTAACGTGATTCGATTTTTTTTTAATTTTTATAAACTCATTCACTAGTATATCATAATGCATATTTTTCATATTCTTTATTTACCATAATGAACAACTCAAAATTAAAATAATAATTAGATAAAAATTACCTTTAAAAAATAATCCATAAATGATTAATTGCTGTATTAAAAATATCTGAATAAATTGTTTTAGATAACGTGAGAAACCTTGAAATTTTACATTAAAATTATAAATTATAATATACAGAGTTTTTATTACATGGGGTAATCCATAACTCTAGTTTCTGAGATATCCTAACCTAAAAATCCAAAAAAGACTGTTTTTCGCTATTTTTGAAATCTTTTCACGTCGCTAATTTCGATTTTAGTCAACAACTGGAAAGAGTATTCGACAAAACAAGTTTTCTACTTTAAACACAACTACCTAATTTTTTCAATTAAAATTTTTGAAGCGGAGATATCGTTCTTTGAAATAGCGAAAATTTGAGTTTTCAATAGTACTATAAATTACATGAAAAATTATCTGAGGTGTGTAAAAATAGATTAATAATTCATAAATATTCTGCAAATTTCAGTTAACAATGCAATCTACTCAGACAACACTTACAATCTTAAACAATTAATAAATTCAATATGTCGTTGACGTCAAATTACGAACCCCAATTGCTAAGTTATCCGATGACGTAAAACATTCATAGTAGTAGGGGCTAAGGGGATCCTGAACCACTTACCATGCGATTTTTCGATGCTTAATCTACCGACGATGGGTAACGTTATAAATCTTCATATTGGCGATCTGTGAGCTGCTTTATCGACAGATGTTTATCGACCTGCTTGACTGAAATCATTTGCGACCGACTGTGTACCGACGTGCAGACCCCATGGGCCCCGCCGGCAAATACCGATTCTTGTATCAACGTGCGGATCCCATACACCCAGCCGGCAATTACCGACTCTTGTATTATCGACGTGCATGCCTCCGGCCCCATGCCCCATGCCCCTTGTTCCGTGCCAAAATAAAAAAAATGTTTGCTTTATGTTGATTGATTGTGATTGAGTAGAAAATGTAGGTCTGTGTTAGTACGAGGGTGGTCCGATAAGTACTTAGCCTCACCGCCCGATGGCGCCACTCTTGCAAAAGAAATATTCTATCACGTAGTACAACCTTCTCGATGGTTACTGTCAAGATTTTAGCCGGATCGGAGTTGTAGTTTATTTTTGAGAGCGTGTGAAAGCAAGTGTGTCCGTTGATTTTTGAATAATGGAAAAAGAGCAGTATTGGTCGGTGATTCGATTCTTGTTATTGGAAAGGAAATCGCACATCGAAATCAAAAAGCGCTTGGATGCTGTGTACGGTGACTCTTCTCCTTCGATAGCGACCGTCAAAAATTGGTTTAACGAGTTTCAACGTGGTCGCACGTCGATTTTTCAAGAGCCACGTCCAGGTGCTCCGAAAACGGCTACCACGGAGGATAACGTGACAAACATTCACGATCTCGTATTGGCAGATCAACGATTGAAGGTGCGCGAGATAGCTAAGATCGTAGGCATCTCAAAAGACCGCGTGAGTCATGTCCTGCATGAAAATTTCGGCATGAGAAAGCTGTGGGCGCGATGGGTGCCGCGTTTGCTCACTCCGGACAACAAGTGCAACCGTGAGACAACTTCAGAACAATGTCTGACGCTGTTTAAGCGCAATCCGAAGGAGTTTCTGCGTCGTTTCGTGACAGTCGACGAAACATGGATCCACTGGTATACACCAGAGACCTAGGAACAGTCGAATCAGTGGACTTTACCCGGCGAGCACTTTAAAGTGCTCCTAAGAAGGCGAAGACTGCCCCATCGGCCGGAAAGGTGATGGCCACCGTTTTCTGGGATTCACAAGGTGTGATCTACATCGACTACCTGGAGAGGGGCAAAACGGTCACAGGGCTGTACTATGCCAAATTATTGGGCCGATTCGACGTCGAATTGCAGAAAAAACGGCCCCATTTGGCGAAGAAAAAAGTGCTCTTCCACCATGACAACGCACCGGCTCACACCTCCGCCGTCGCCATGGCCAAATTGGTCGAATTAGGCTACGAACTGCTGCCCCATCCACCGTATTCTCCAGATTTAGCCCTGTGCGACTTCTTTTTGTTTCCAAACTTGAAAAAGTCACTCGCCGATCAGAAATTTGAGTCGAATGAGGAGGTAATCGCTGCCACGGAAGCCTACTTTTCAGACCTCGAGGAAACATATTTTTCAGACGGGTTAAAGAAGTTGGAGCGTCGCTGAGCCAAGTGTATCGACCTAAAAGGAGACTATGTTGAAAAATAAAACGCCACTTTTCCAAAATATTCGTTTTTCTTTTGTAGGCTAAGTACTTATCGGACCACCCTCGTATAAAAGTTTTTTTATTATCAACTTTCGGGGTTAGATTTATTAAATAAACAGAGATATAATTTACATGAAAAAAAATCTATTTATTATCATAAATTATATACAACTAAACTATTATTGAGGTTGAGCATGATGATTATATGCTTACAATGATTATATATGTACATATGATTATTTGTTTTTTTCTTTCCGTTGTCAAACTGTTGATTTACAGAAGACGAGAGTACTTCACGTTTGGATAGCGGTCCATATTATTTGAATGTTTGGTACTGAATGATCTGATGATGCTCAAACTGCGCTACTTATAATAGCTGACAACTGCATTTGTCATAAATACGAAAGAGTAAGAAGGATAGTTACGTTCAAATTTTCATCATCAGAGGTTCTTGTACTTTTTCTTCAAACCATTTCTGATAAGTTTGAGTTGAGTAAAAAGGAATAGTTTCCACTTTGAACAGCTTGACTTTTATTTTTTTTGGAGATTGATTGCTAATTTGTTCTTGATACACAGCTGTAAAAACAATGTCTACTTCCTTTAGAGATGACTTTTTGAGCAAATTAAATACCGTGGCTTGAACACATTCAGCCACATATTTGGAAAAAAACCTTGTTTATTGAATAACGAATATTAGTCAATGTTTGTGTAGCTAACCTACTTTGCATAGCACTTGGAATATCATCTAGTTAAAAATCATGAATATAACCATTTCCATGACCAATAGTCTTCTGATAATCTTTCATATACCAAAGAGCTTTCAACAAGGCTATGGAGTATTCGATTTTTCTGCAATCTTTCTCCGAATATTCATAATAATAAGCATCTGTTATTGGTTCTACACCTTCGTCATAGTAATACTCTAAGGAATCCATCTCTTTTTGAATCGTAGGGTCTGTACCATCAAACATAGAAATAGTATGTGCATTCAAGCTGGCTAATACCTTAGCTTGAATGAAATCAATAAATTGTGTCATGATTGAGCTGGTGCTGCTACAGAAGGCGAACAAGCCGTGGTGCAGATACAGAAAGTGAATGAGGTGTGGTTCATGAGCCAAGCTTCTTTATACAAGCTACAAGCACATCATGGTGGGGGTAACTGACTTTGCTTTAACTTGTCAATGTCTGAATATACCCTTAGAAATTTCATATCAAGTTCCTCTCGATGAATATCGATCAATGAACTCATTTCTTTTAATTTAGCTTTTAACTTTAATATAGTATCTTTAATATTTTTTAGTTCGACTAACAGATTCTCATGTAAATTTTTCAAGTTTAATTCGTCAGCTCTACCAAGTTTGCGTCCAAACACATCAATGCTCATCGTTGAAATGAATAAAAAAGACTGAAGTATTTATTCGACTTGGGTTTTATTTATGCAATATTCTGTTACATTGGTAAAAACTTTATGGTTTTATAAATTCAAGTAAATATCCGCCAAGATATCTCAATCCAAGTGTTTTTTTCTCAAGTTCTTCAATTAGAGTTACGTATTCAGAAAAAGTATACATAGCTATTATACCAGTTATACAAGTTTGGTTACATGACCACTTATAGGATTATACTTAACTATACGATCGTGTAAAATCAAACAATATGCAGCTGTTTCCGCGGGCACATCATTTTTGGTTTCAAACTCAAGACGTACATCGACAGCAGCTTATTTCAAAGATTTATTTTGCTTTGAACAATCTATCACTATTAACGGTGCATGTGTGATAAATTGCTTTCGATCTAAAAGTGGATTGAACATACAGTCTATTGTAATAGTTCAATTGGAATTGAGCATACATATCATATAAGACAGAGTATTGATTGTTACTTATATCAAAATTCAAATTTCTATATGGATATTGCTGAGAATTCAGAAAAATTTTAAAATTGGTTACATTTCAATGATCAAATCTGCTAGGATTTTTAATTTTATCAGACTTGCGTTTTGTTTGAAAACCTAATACAATATATCTTGGTTTTTTTAATTGATTGGATGTTTTTACAGTCCAAAGATATTTTGATGTTTGTAGTAATGCTGGATAAAGTTCCCACGACCGAAAACTTATAGAAATAGGTGCATCTTTCTAAATGAAATTGAACTGTATTTTACGCCTATCGGACATAATTACATACGTCATTAACCATTCAATTCTTGTGAGTTCTATTTTAAGAGGCTCATATGTATCAACATTATCAATTTTCACAGTATCTTGCATGACTGCGTTTAAACTATCTCTTGATCGAGTAAGAATAAATTCATGCTTTACATTCACAACAATTTTGTGATAGTCGTCAGCAAGTCCTAAAATCATTGAAAGAGGTATTGACACATCAAAGTTACCATTGTTTTCAGTTATCTTCTTAGTTTCTTCAATATCAAGCCAGCCAGCATTCTCCAGAAATCGACTTTGATTTTGATTTAATGAAACCAAACCTTTCATTGTACTTGTTAGTCCAACATTTTTACATTTGTTTATCTCAATGGCATTAATTTCATATCGGATATCTTCGAATAGGTGACATATAGCATTATTGACGAACTTTGTTTCAGTAATAATAGTACCATCTTGCCTTCTTATTTTTCCAACGATGTGTAGAGAACTTTTTGATGGTAAAAGACATAAATCTTGATGTTGTATCAAAATGCGAATTTCATCGCTATTATTGAATGTTTGTGAATTATAAGGTTGATGTGCATGAACTTCATAGTGAGCTATAGATTCATCAAAAATGACAGGTGCTTGCACACTCAGTATTTTTTACATCTTTGAGATGACAAAAACACACAAATATACAATTTAGTTTTTCAAATTTTTCACGTTTCTTCTTCTTTTTATTACGGCGCTTCCGACGACGTTCAGACCAAGATTTTTCAGGAACTGAATGTTGCGACGTGTTAGACTTTTGGCTATCCGTTGATGACTGACTTTCTGAGCGCATGATATATAGCCGTTGCCTACTTTATGATTATAAACTATTCCCATCATGAAACTCTTTTTATGTGTAAACGGATCGTGATTGTTTTACCACAAAAGTTTATTAAATTTCCATCTTGATCAATTAGACGTAGCTGTAAGTGATCGATAACTTTGACAGTTACAGGCAAATATATGATCTGTTTAGGAACTTCAATGATTTTATATCCTGGTGGTACAGCTGGAAAGAATTCGTGAATGATATGTCCCTTATTTTGATTGACATATACTCCAGATGTTATGTTACATTCGACGCGTAGAGCGTTTACTTTAAAAATGGCAACAGGCATGTCAGAGACATTATTTATACCTACGGGCAACAACCGTTTAATGAAACCTAACAAACATCCAATAGAGTTATTTGATTGAAAATCGATTCGTTCATTACAAGTTATTTCATTGCGTAAAGTATTGTTGTTGGGCTTTATTTCAAGTTTTATTCCTATTGACTTCAAGTAACCTTTCAAATATTTATCTATGTCACCAATTTCATAACTGTCTGTTGGTAGTTCAATTTCAATGTCACCAACTTTGAACTTATTGTGTCCAACATCAACATTTGGTATCGAATCGAATGTAAGTAATTCTACCAAACCAAGAACATAAGTTTTATCTCTATCCAGTTCTATCGGTGGAAAATAGTATGTTTCTAGTATAGATGATCTACCAGACAAACTGAGGGTTAATGATTTAACCATGTTGAGTGATCGTTCAAAACTGAATTATTTATTCACAATTCTCAGTATTTATACAAATGGTAATTGTCATGATGCTCTAGCAAATCACATAAAAATTTCAAACATAAATGGCCACAAGTATAAGTATTATAATAATATAATATAAATGCCGAGTTGTTTGTTTTTGTCTTTTCTGTTCTAAAACGGTGAATGCGCTGGTAACTTTCGACTTTGAAGAAAATATAAATTTTAACTGGGTTGAAAAAAAGGGCCGGTGGAAGAGTGTGGACGTGTCTTGGCTGTGAGTGCGAGTTTTGGTGAGAAAGTTAAAGAGGAAAAGTGTTTGAGGAGAGAAATAGAGGTGAAAAGAGCGTGGAGGCGGAAGAGGAGTAGAGTAGAGAGAGAGGCTTGGAGAAGAGCAGGAAAAAGCAGAGAGAGAGGAATAAAGAAAAAAATAAAAGTTGAGATTAAGAGAGAAAATCAGGAAGCGAGAAAGGCAGGTAGAGAGGAGGGGCGATAAGAAGTAAAGGCGGAGACAGAAAAGGTAAGACAGGGAATAAAGGTGGGATCACGAGTAGAATTAGAGAGTCGAATTAAGGCGTACGGAATAGTGATGGAAAGATTCGTTACAACAGAAAAATTAAGAGATAAAGGTGGAAGGATGGATAAGAAAGGCCCAGAGGAGGAAAAGAAGAAGAGAGTAAAGGTGGTGAGGGGGAGAGAGAGCGGAGAGGGGCTGAGGGAGAATAATAGAGGAGAAATGAGAGAGGCAAAGAGATGCAAGAGTGAAAGCGAAGGGAGCGAGATGGAAGGGGAGGGGGGAGAAGGATTGGAGAACACAATAAGAGAAGTGGGAAAAGTAAGAGTAGTGGTGCAGAAGATATAATGGAAAAGATACGGGCAAATATAAGGGATTTAAGTGAGGCATGGGAGGATGAAAGGAAAGAATGGACAGAAATGGTTAAGAAATAATGGGAAAAATGGAAAGAATGGAGGCAGAGGGGAAAAGAAGAGAAGAAAGATAGGAGAAAGATAGGAAAAGTTAGGAGAGAACAAGAGAGAGAGAGAGAGAGAGAGAGAGAGAGAGAGAGAAGAATGACAGAAAGAGACGAAAGAAGAAAGGGAAAAAGCAGAAAGTAGAGAAAAGAAACTGCAGGAAAAATGGGGAGAGAGGATGAACCAGTTGGAAGAGGAGTGCGTGAAATTAAAAGAAAGTATAGGAGGAAACAAGAAGCAAAGAGGAACAGAAGTAGGCAATAAGGAAGAATTAGAGTATATGAGAGAAAAAATGGATAGAGAAAGTAGGATAAACAATATAATAGTGACAGACTTAGAGGGTGAGTTAAGATGGGAAAAGAAGAGAGAGGCAGAGGACTGATTAAGGGAGGAACTAGAAATGAAAGGAGAAATAGTGAGTCTGAGAAGAATAGGAGGGACAGCGGGCAGGGATGATCGGAGAGAAAGAGGAAAAAATATGTGGCAAATTAGATGCGCTTCATGGGAACAAAAAGAAGGAATTATGAAGAAGAAAAAGAAGCTGGTACAGAAAAAGATATACATAGATCAGGACTGGACGTGGAAGCAGAGGAAGATAAGAGAGGAAGTAAGAAGGAAAGCGAGAGAAATAAAAAGTAAAGGTAAAGAGGTAAAGATGTGGCATAACGGGGTGAAGTCAGAGGAAGAAGAATGGTGGTGGAGCGAGAAAGAGGGAAAAATGGTAGGAAAAAGGGCGGAAGGGTTTCTAAAACAATAGGGATAAAAGAGAGAGAGAGGAGGGAAGGGAGAGAGTGGGAAGAAAGGCAATAAAGATACTATTCTGGAACGTGGCGGGAATGAGGAGCAAGAACTGGTGTGGAGAAACAACTGAAAGGGTACAACATAGAGTGGAGAGACTCAAGAAGGGAAGGAAGAAGGGGGAATGAAATAGGAGGAGGAATAATGGCGGTAAGAGAGAGGAAAGGGATGAGTAAGGTTGAATGGAAGAAAGAAAGGACAAGTGAGGTAATAGTAGGAGAAGTAAAGATCGGAGGGAGGAAATACATGATAACATCGGTGTATATGCAACACGAGAAGAAGGAAAACTATGAATACCTAAGCGAAAAGATAGAGGAGAACAGAGGAAAAACAATAATTATAAGAGGAGACTTCAACGCAAGAACAGGAAATGAAGGGAAACAATGGGAGACAGAAGAAAACCTAGAAGAATTGAAGGCCCGGGATAAAGTGTTAAACGCAGAGGAAGAAGAAATGATAAAATGGCTAGGAGAAAGGGGCTTAGTGATAACGAATGGGAGAAAAGAAGGAGATGAAGAGGGAGAAATAACATATATAGGAGCGAGAGGAATGTCAACGATAGACTATGTATTAGGTAACGAGAAAGATGATGAGGCAATAAAAAGGGTTTAAATAAAAGAGAGGGTAAAAGTCGGACCACTTACCAATAGAGGTGGAATTGGGAGACAAAATAGCGGAAGAAAGAAAAGAAGAGGAAGAAAGAATGATAGACGACTGGAGCGAAGAAGGTATAAGGGAGTATCAGAGATAGATAGACGCAATAGAGGGAACAGAAAAATGGAAAGAGATAAAAAATAGAGTGAAGAACGCAGTTGTAAAAAAGAAGATAAGAAAAAAAAAGGATCAAAAAAATGCTGGTGGAGAAAACAATGTAAGATGAAAAGGGCTAGGGTGATGGCAGAGTTAAATAAGGTAAGAAAAGGGGAAGGAGACAGAGGCAAATATCTAGAAGCAAAGAGAGAATACAGAGAGGAAATAAGAAAAGTAAAAGAAGATGAGGGGAAAAGAGTGGCAGAAGAAATAAGAAAAGATAAGACGAGAAGAAATATCTGGGATAAAGTGAATGGCAATAGGAAGAAAAGAATTGAGTTAGATGAAAATATAGGAAAAGAAGAATGGTTAAAGCACTTCAAGGAACAACTGGATGAGAAAGAAAAGGAAGAAAGCAAAGCGAAGGAGAGGAAGGTAAAGAAATCAAAGAAAGAGAAGTAAAAGAGGTAATAAGAAAAATGAAAAAGAAAAAGGCGACAGGAGAAGATGGTATAGCAAATAAAGCGTGGATGGAAGGCATGGAAGGCTTTATAAAAGATATGACAAAATGCTTAAACAGAATATGGAACGGAGAAGGATATCCGGAAGAATGAAGGAAGGGAATAATAGTACCAATATATAAGAAAGGGAGGAAAGAAGAAGTAGAAAAATATAGAGGAATAACGCTGATGGACACGGGATATAAAATATATGCGGAAATACTGAGGAAAGAGCTGGAAAGAGAACTAGAAGCTAAAGAAACGCTAAGTGATACGCAGATGGGATTTAGGAAGAAAAGAGGAACAATGGACGCAATATATATATATATATTAAAAACAATAATAGGGAAGGAAATAAGGGAAAAAGGAGGAAAACTTTTTGTATTCTTTGCCGACATGAAGGCCGCTTTTGACAAGATAAAGAGGAGGAAAATATGGGAAACAATGAAAGAGAAAGGGATAAATAGAAAAATTAGGAAAAGAATAGAAGAAATATACAAGAAAACAGGGAGTAAGGTAAAAGTTGGAGGAGAAATAATTGGGAAGTTTGAGACTTATAAAGGCGTAAGGCAAGGGTGCCCTTTGAGCACCACGCTATTTAATCTTGCCTCCGCCGACCTGGAAGTGAAGATTAAGCAGGTGTAGGAAGGAGGGGTAGTGATAGGAAGAAAGAAAATATGGACATTAGGATAAGCAGATGATATAGTGATGATGGCAAAGAGTGAAAGTGGAATGAAAGCAATGCTGAAAAAATTAAACATATACCTAGAAGAAAGGGGATTAGAGTTAAATGTAGTAAAATCAAAGATGATGAAATGCAGGACAGGAGGAGGAAGGGGGAAGGAAGAAGAATTTGAATGGGAAGGTGAGAAAATAGAGATGATTAAAGAGTACAACTATTTTGGATATGTGATAAACAGAAATAACGGAAATAAAAAGCAGATAAAGAAGGTAGAAGGGAAAATAAATATGGGACTCGGAAGACTATGGGGGGCTAGGAGAAAAGCTATTTAGAGAAAATTGGGAGCTAAGGATGAACCTGTTCGATGCACTGGCGAAAAGCGTGATTATGTATGGAGCAGAAATTTGGGGATGGAAGAGATATAAAGAAATAGACAGATTACAACTAAAATACATAAAGTGGGTATTAGGATTAGATAGAAACACGCCAAGTTACTTAACCCTTTAACGACCAAAATGCTCAATTTTTTTTGTCGATTTTTAACGCGTTTTTTTCGGTAGTCATGGGCCTAAGAAATTTTTGCAAACACGTATTTGGATGGGAAATTTAACGCTTTTTCAGAATCGTTTTTCAAAATTGCGATTGCTTGCGTTATAAAAAAGTTATAGCCAATTAAACACTAAAAACCTGAAAAATTTTGCGAAAAATCAAGTTTGCGATTTTATTAGCCATATTACCGCTAAAAAATCATCAAACAAATATGATCAGAGGTGATGACAACTATCAAAGTATCTCCAGGAATTTTGGTGGAATTTTTGAACCACGTCTTCCAACAAAATGGTGGCAAAATAAAAAAAAATTCATAAAAAACATTTCTCATTTTTTATCTCGGAAATCATTAAGTTTAGATGAAAAGTTCATTGAACAAAAAAGTCTTAGAATTAAACAAGAAATACGCCTGAATTTTTGTCAGAAATTTCTGAGGCGATTTTTGAATTTTCGGAGAATACGGAAAATCCATTTTTCCAAAATCATCTCCAAAAATTCTGAAAAAATTCATGCGTATTCCTTGATGAATTCTAAGACTTTTTGATCCATAAACTTTTACTCCAAACTCAATAGTTTTTGAAATAAAAAACGTTCTACTCTTAGCATGACCCAGAGATAACGACGAGGATGTAGTAGAATTTTGTCTCCTTTGGGGTGCTTGATTTGAGTGAGTCCCCTTGCCTCTCACTTTTCGAGGTGCTTTTATTTGAGTGAGTCCCCTTGCCTTTTACTGCAATTTCACTGCATTTTTCACAGATAATTCTCGTTCTTACGGGACAATAAGAACAAAGTTTGAGTTTTGTTTGTTTGGACATATTGTGTTTCTCTTTTTTGCATTGTCTCTGCGTCATGTAATTTTTAGCTATTGAAAGTGCAAAATCTTTTGTTCCAACCTTTTTTTTCTCATCATTGACAGCATTGAATAGTACAGTAGCATTTACAATCGAAGCTTGAATTAGTCTTAAAAAAACTACCCACGTCCACTTTTTTGAACGAATACTCGGAAGTAAATTATTACAATGTCCGTCGTGGACATCATTGCCACCCATAAAACTGTTATAGACGCTAATAGCCCTCGGAAAAGGTATTTCAACTTTTTTTCCTTCTTGCTTACTGTATCTCTTTGAAAAGGATAATGGAGTTACCCCTGCAGCAGTAGAAATAATCGAAACTGATTTTGAATCCATCGCAGTGATGTAATTTATACCACTGTTCTTATCGTGCTTCACGGCATACTCACCTCTTTGAGCTTTTTTATTTAAAACATTTTTATCTTTGACTCTATCTTCTCTAATAGTATCTGTACATTTTAGCCCAAGCTTCTTCAAATGCACAGCGAGATCTAAGCTTGTGAAACAATTATCAAAATAAAGATGGAACATAGATATTTTGCCCGGAGGTATAACACGAAAAAACTTTTCTAGTAAATTCATGACAACGCGAGAACCTAATGCACACTTACTAAATTTACTTCCCGTTGTAGAATTTTTTCCGCAGTATAAGTCAAGACCTAATACAAAACCATCGGAAGTACAAAGACCCCAGAATTTGAGACCAAATCGTATGGGTTTTCCTCGAATGAATTGTTTTAGAACCATCCTCGCATAAGATTTAGCCATCATTTCATCGATGGAAAGAGCAGTTCTCCATACACCGAACTTCATAATATTAATTTGAAATAGGTTTAATAGTGAACGGACACGCCAAGCATAGTCAGTTGGATTTTTATCTTTCGTTTGTGAATATTTTAATTTTAATTTGATCTTTTCAAACTTATGAAGTGACATAGCAGAAGAAACAACGTTACAAGATAAAAAGGGATCACGTGACCAGTAATCCCTCTGAGATTTCCTTTTGTTGAATGACGTCAAAATGATTATTCCCACGAATGTATTTAAGTCTTTTAACTTTAAATCAAAATTATTTTCTTTGCAAGCATCTATAATGTATTGCTTCATTTCAGTTAAGAAAAATGTTTCAAACAGTTCTACTGGCTCCATTTCTTGTATTTTATTTTTTACCGAGTCTTTCAATAAAATTTTGTCTTTCAAATTATCATTATACTTTTTTTCTCCTTCCATCCACTGGAGTTCATGTGTTCTTTCTAATTTAGTTTGAGTTTCAGTATATGTTTTACAAGCTTCTGTGTACGTTATATTAGAAATTTTATCATCCGAATCAGTATCGAAATCTGATCCATCAGAACCAGAATTGTCAGGATTTGGAAGGGTAACTATATCATCGTAAGTGTTCTTTGAAGTATCAATTTCGTACATTTCATGGGAGCGAGTGGAACATCTTTTACGTTTTTGCGACATGTTATATAAAATAATAAAAATACCTAATGAAAATAATTACTACAGTTTTCAATGCTTCTTGTCAAACCTAGACTTTAGAAAGCGAAAATAATCTTTTCGATTCGATTTACTGTATGGTCTCATAATAACAAGAGACTAGTAAGTAATAAAAATGAGCTCACATACAATTTTCTGAATTGCTTTTTTGATATGTGTATATTAGTATACGCTATACAAGCTGCACTTGTATACACATAAAAAGGCAAAACATTATTACATTATTGTTGAATGGCTGTTCTTTATTCTGTATTAAAAATATTAACTCTGCTAGGATTATAACATAACTCACTTTTTATCTCAAAAACTATTGAGTTTGGAGTAAAAGTTTATGGATCAAAAAGTCTTAGAATTCATCAAGGAATACGCATGAATTTTTTCAGAATTTTTGGAGATGATTTTGGAAAAATGGATTTTCCGTATTCTCCGAAAATTCAAAAATCGCCTCAGAAATTTCTGACAAAAATTCAGGCGTATTTCTTGTTTAATTCGAAGACTTTTTTGCTCAATGAACTTTTCATCTAAACTTAATGATTTCCGAGATAAAAAATGAGAAATGTTTTTTATGGATTTTTTTTTATTTTGCCACCATTTTGTTGGAAGACATGGTTCAAAAATTCCACCAAAATTTCATGGAGATACTTTGATAGTCGTCATCACCTCTGATCATATTTGTTTGATGATTTTTTAGCGGTAATATTGCTAATAAAATCGCAAACTTTATTTTTCGCAAAATTGTTCAGGTTTTTAGTGTTTAATTGGCTATAACTTTTTTATAACGCAAGCAATCGCAATTTTGAAAAACGATTCTGAAAAAGCGTTAAATTTCCCATCTAAATACGTGTTTGCAAAAATTTCTTAGGCCTATAACTACTGAAAAAAACGCGTTGAAAATCGACAAAAAAATTGAGCATTTTGATATTTAATGGGTTAATACGATGGGAAACAGAAAGACAAGAAATGAAAGAAATAGCATTAGAAAGAGCAATGAGGTATGAAAACAAAATAAGAGAAGAAAGAGATGGCTCAATAATAAATAAGCATGGAGAGAACTAAAGAAAAGGGAATGAAATGAAAAAGATAAAAAGGGTAAGAAGGAGGAGAGAGAGGAAAGGCTAGAAAAAAGTAAAATATACAGAAAGAGAGAAGAGGGAGATGAAATGAGGGAAGAGTTTTGAGAAGAAATAAGAGATGAGCTAAAGAAAAAAGAAGAAAAAGAACTAGAAGGAAAACTAGAAAAATCAAGATTCATAAACAAGTAGAAAGAACTGAAAGAAGAAATGAAAAGGTATAGGTTAAAGGAAATTCAAGGAGAGGGAAGAATAAAAGACCTACAAATAAGGGAAAGGTTTAGGTTAGGTAATGAAACGAGAGGAAGCAGGTATTGGGAAAAAGAAGAAAATAAGAGATGTAGAATGTGTATGAAAGAGGAAGAAAATTGGAAACACATAGTAGAAAAATGTGAAAAAAGCAGAAAGGAAGGGTAAGAATGGGAAAAAATAATAATAGGAAGCAAAGAAAAGATAGCGTGGATGATGGAGATAAAATGGAAAAGAAGAAGAAACGAAGAGAAGAAAGAAAAAGAAAAACAAGAAGACCCTAAGGAGAGACGGAAACAAAAGACAGAGAAGCAAGACTCGCAGACACATCTACATACACACACATACACACAAAACACGCACACATGCGTAAACATAAACATACACATGCACACACACACACACACACACAAAACACAAGTACTAGCAACTTCACAAGCGAAAGGAAGCAGGTATTAGAGGATGGAGCAAAATGGAAAAGAAGAAGATTTGAAGAAGAGAAAGAAAAAGGTAAATTAGAAGACAAATTATAAGATACTAAGGAAAAATAAGTGAGGTTGAGGAAAGGAAAGGCAGAGGGAGCAATAGGAAATAAGAAATAGGTGTCAAAGCCCTAATAAGAAGAAAGATAGATGAAATGATTAGCAAGAATGAGAGCAAAAGCAAAGGAAAGGCAAAGATGAAAAGGTAAAAGAAAGTAACAAAGAGCGGAAAAGGCAGATCTTGGAGAGAGAGAGAGGAAGAGAAGATTAATCAACAGAAAAATGGGAAGAAAAGAGGAACAGACAGGCGCAGAAGACAGACACAAGAGTTGCAGACACACCTACATACATACACACATACGCAAAACATACACACACAAAACACATTCATCATCAACTACACAAACACAAACTGGACACGAGACACAAATAGTAATGTAAGAAATAAAAAAAACCAAATGTAACATAAGTTGTAAATAAAAATATATATATATATAAATAAGTACAATGTTTCAGGGAAAGTCAGACAATGCCCTAGTTTCTTATGGTGCGAATTGTCCCATAAGCAGAGCTAAAGTCTTTCTTGGATAGGATATAATTCGGCCCAAGTTTCTTATAGCGCGAGATGTTCTATAAGTCGAGCTCGAATTATAAGGAAGGAACAGTCTTGCTCAGTTAATTACAATGAGAGATAGAACTTAGGTATTAGCCAAGTTTATTCAGACTCATGCGCTCACCTTGCAAGGCTAGAAGTCAATGCTAGCCTGTGCAATAGTGGGCGTATTTATACACAAATTTTCTCGCCTATTTTCACGGGAGCGTTTCTTTTGAGAAGTTTTCGAATATTCGAGAAACATTCGCGAATTTTGAAAAATAAGTTTTCTTAATTTACAAGTAAATAAACATTAATAATGAGCTTTCAACACATGTGAACTTTACAGAATTCGTTATTTGTTGATTTTATACAATATACAATTATCGCAAATAATGTCGTCAAAAGTTATTAACCAATAAAGTTAATTAACGTGATATTACAATATTTACAATAGAAAATTATTAAATTTTTATATAACTTTATAGTTGATTAATTTTGGAAGTATTTTCTAAAAATAAATATTTAAATTAGTTAATAACATTTGAATTATAACTAATTTTTCATATTTGTAACGGTTTTTTCTAATCTTATAATGCAATTATTAGATTAATTATCTAAGATTCCTAAATCATAAAGCTATCATTATTAAGTATAAAATTAATACTTTCATTTTATATACATCTTATTGTTTAAATAAATTGTTTATTTACTAATAACAGTTATTATTCAGCTGTTATTAATGAAACCAATTCTTACTCATATACTATACTTATTCATTTTGCATATGGATTATTTACATATTTCTAATATTTCATATTGTTAGCGTAATAAATAAATCAACTTTGCATATTGAAATTCATTATTATTTCATAATAAATGCAATTTGTGTTATTATATTCTGAATCTACGTACTAAAATCTATATCATAAATACTTTGTTATATTAAAATTATCTCTAATTGACATATTTCTTAATATCAAAAATCATTATATCTAGTATATCTATTACTTTGTGACGTCACGCTATTTATTTTGATTTAACTCTTATATGAATACACAATCGAGTAAACAGTGAGGTAGCGCCGCTTAATGTATTGATTTGAATAAACAGATAGATACGTTAGACTGGTTGCAGTGATTCAGTGATATAATAAACTAGCTCATAGATAGGACCGTTACAAGTATTAATTGGACATATACAAATATACGCGAACATTTGACGGACCTTACAATCCGTTTCAAAAAAAAACAAAAGGAAGGAAGACCACATAAATAAAAAAACAATAATAATACATAAAGGACCGAACGCCAATAACTTTATTAAAAATAAGTGAGTACCATTTGTTAATAAATAATAGACAATGCGAGGCGAAGAACACGCGTCTATATATACGAGGGTGGTCCGATAAGTACGTAGCCTACAAAAGAAAAACGAAAAATTTGGAAAAGTGGCGTTTTATTTTTCAACATAGTCACCTTTTAGTTCGATACACTTGGCCCAGCGATGCTCCAACTTCTTTAACCCGTCTAAATAATACGTTTCCTCGAGGTCTGAAAAGTAAGCTTCCGTGGCAGCGATTACCTCCTCATTCGACTCAAATTTCTGATCGGCGAGTGACTTTTTCAAGTTTGGAAACAAAAAGAAGTCGTACAGGGCTAAATCTGGAGAATACGGTGGATGGGGCAGCAGTTCGTAGCCTAATTCGACCAATTTGGCCATGGCGACGGCGGAGGTGTGAGCCGGTGCGTTGTCATGGTGGAAGAGCACTTTTTTCTTCGCCAAATGGGGCCATTTTTTCTGCAATTCGACGTCGAATCGGCCCAATAATTCGGCATAGTACAGCCCTGTGACCGTTTTGCCCCTCTCCAGGTAGTCGATGTAGATCACGCCTTGTGAATCCCAGAAAACGGTGGCCATCACCTTTCCGGCCGATGGAGCAGTCTTCGCTTTCTTAGGAGCACTTTAAAGTGCTCGCCGGGTAAAGTCCACTGATTCGACTGTTCCTAGGTCTCTGGTGTATACCAGTGGATCCATGTTTCGTCGACTGTCACGAAACGACGCAGAAACTCCTTCGGATTGCGCTTAAACAGCGTCAGACATTGCTCTGAAGTTGTCTCACGGTTGCGCTTGTTGTCCGGAGTGAGCAAACGTGGCACCCATCGCGCCGACAGCTTTCTCATGCCCAAAATTTCATGCAGGACATGACCCACGCGGTCTTTTGAGATGCCTACGATCTTAGCTATCTCGCGCACCTTCAATCGTTGATCTGCCAATACGAGATCGTGAATGTTTGTCACGTTATCCTCCGTGGTAGCCGTTTTCGGAGCACCTGGATGTGGCTCTTCAAAAATCGACGTGCGACCACGTTGAAACTCGTTAAACCAATTTTTGACGGTTGCCATCGAAGGAGAAGAGTCACCGTACACAGCATCCAAGCGCTTTTTGATTTCTCTGCGCGATTTCCCTTCCAAAAACCAGAATCGAATCACCGACCGATTCTGCTCTTTTTCCATTTTTCAAAAATCAACGGACACACTTGCTTTCACATGCTTAAAAATAAACTACAACTCCGATCCGGCCGAAATCTTTACAGTAACCATCGAGAAGGTTGTACTACGTGATAGAATATTTCTTTTGCGAGAGTGGCGCCATCGGGCGATGAGGCTAAGTACTTATCGGACCACCTTCGTATATATATCTTTTTCTAGATTTGCTTGATTATTTATTCATGTACTTGAGCTTTATAAAATAAATTTTATAAATACTATAAAAGGCGCTTGAGTATATCCATATGTTTCCCCGTTATTGTTTATTTTATACATAACCGATTTCGGATAGATATATACAAATACGTCCGATCGAATCTCACGATCGCGGTATCGGGATCCCGGATTCAAATTTATAAAGATTTCGTTATTGACGCGCGAATGGTACGGGGTGCCCGAGAGCCTGACTGCTGCCCGAGTCAAATGCCGCTCGGCTGTTGAAAGTCCTACACACGGGACAAATTCGCCTCGCGCGAATTGTCACCTATCACCATCTGATGTATTTGAATTTTTTCTTGAAAACGTACAGACTTGTATGGTTTTTCTCTGAAATTAAATAACACTGATTGAGTCTAATTATATATCTGTTCTATGTTTTAAAAATATAAATATACAACTTACTCAATTTTGTAATGTCCATGTGCTAATTGCTTCCACACCGTACCGTCCATCCCACTTTGTTAAAAGTTTGACATCAACATGTTTGCGAACGTTTTCCATAGTTTTACCATATACGAGGTGTGATCAAAAAGTAAGGTGAATTTTTATTTTTCTCAAAAAATATTTATTTATTCATCAATTTTTATTGTATCTCCTTCAAAGTAATCCCCCTCGGATATAATGCACTTGTGCCAACGCTTTTTCCAATCCTCAAAGCATTTCAAAAAATCATTTTTTGTGATCTTGTTTAGTTCATCCTTCGATGCCGTCTTTATCTCCTCAATCGTGGCAAAACGCCGTCCTTTCATGGGCCTCTTCAGTTTTGGGAACAAGAAGAAGTCACAGGGGGCCAGATCAGGGGAATACGGTTACTGTGTTGGTTTTAGCCAAAAATTCGCGCACAAGCAACGATGTGTGAGCAGGGGCGTTATCATGGTGCAAAAGCCAATTTTTATTTTTCCACAAATTCGGACGTTTCTGGCGGATTGCTTCGCGCAAATTGCGCATAACTTGCAGGTAATATTCCTTATTTACTGTTCTACCCTGTGGCAAGAACTCATGATGCACCATGCCCCTGCAGTCAAAGAAAACTGTAAGCAAAACCTTTACATTTGATCGAACTTGGCGTGCTTTTTTTGGTCTTGGTGATCCAGAATGCCTCCCCTGGGACGATTGAGTCTTAGTCTCGACGTCATAACCGTATACCCATGTTTCGTCACCTGTTATAACCCTGTTGAGTAAATCTGGATCATCGTTGACGTCATTCAGTAGCTCTTGGGCGATGCTCATGCGACGTTTCTTTTGGTCGAAATTGAGCAATTTCGGAACAAACTTCGCTGACACACGTCTCATGTCTAAAACACTCGTCGAAATTGATTGGCACGAACCAAATGAGATGCCAATATCATCAGCAATTTCTCTAATGGTAATTCGACGATTTCCCAACACTATTTTCTTCACTTCTTCAACATTCTCATCAGTTGTTGATGTGCTGGGGCGTCCAGAACGAGGTTCGTCGTCGGTGTCTTCTCGGCCTTCTTGGAAGAGTTTATACCACTTGTAAACATTTTTTTGGCTTAAAGTAGACTCACCGTATGCCACTTTCAGCATTTCAAGTGTTTTGGAACATTTGATTCCATTTTTCACACAAAATTTAATGCAAACTCTTTGATCCATGTTTTTAGACAGCAGCAAATCGTGGAGCACGCAAAACACTTCTAACCTTGATGCCTCTCACAAACAAACCAAACATACTACAAAACTGAAATTTGGAACGTATGTTCTAGACGAATGTACCGACATAACCAAATAATAAAGTCGAAGATCGAACGGACGTAGCCCGCTAAATTTCAAAATTCACCTTACTTTTTGATCACACCTCGTATACTATTATTCATGAGTTTAAAAAGATTTTTTTAAAATTCATTTTGAGCTTTCGCTCTCATTGAACTGTTCAAGTCGATGTATGATTTTATCCACGCTGATTGCTCAAATTTCAATATTCCATGAATTTTTACAAGCTCGAGTCCATGTTTAACAGCTTGTTTGAGAGCTCGATAATGTATCACATAATTTTTCTTATTCATGAGAGTAGCACATAATTTTTCATGCTTGGAACAAGGTGGTTTTATGTGCTCTGAGCAGAATGGCAAGTCATTATGCTCATCGTGAATTGATTGCGGATAATCTAAATCAACTTCCAAAATATAACCGGTTTGAGCGTCATCAGCAACTTGTAAAAAGTCGATGTTGACAAAATTTTCTTCCCATTCAATATTGTCTCGTGACAAATATTACGTTATTGCATAACCATATAAATTATTAACATCTAAGTAAGAAAGATATTCTTCTTCCCTGCTACTATCAAATTTTTCTTTCATATATCTGTTGTTAGCTGCGCCATATCGACCTGAGCGCTGACTCAAACCATCTCGAACACCTGATTCTATGAACAAATGCATATCTATATCTGTCAAAAGTCTTAATGATACCTTTGTAAACTTGAGCATTGCATCCCAGGAAAAGCGTGGAGTTGTGTAATAATGGGCCGGATCAAGATCATACGCTGATAGACACAGCTCGCGAAATTGTTCAAAAACTTCTGTGAGTAATAGAATGTCAATTTTCATGTACAAATCACAATATTCACTCAAAGTTTTTATGTTGAATGCATTCCAAACTTTGAGTGCATGATCATAGTCAGCATCTGATATTTCAGAATCATTAAGACTACTGAAAAATTCATTTTTTCGGGTAGCCGATCTTCTTCGAGTTTTTCCCAGCTATCGATATATTCATACGGAAGTACTCCTTTACGTGTCAACAAATTGATTTTTTCTTGATCATGATCGTGAAATTCAGAGTTCACAATTTTATAATCATTCAAATAAGAAGCTAGTTTGTCAAGTGATGAAGCCATAAACTTAAATGAATCAATAAATCGTAGTTTGATTCCAGTATCTGCAACAGTCTTTGTGAATGCGATATACTTCTCTTTTGTTAACGGTAAAATTTCAATCTGTTCAGAAAAGTGATTAGATATATCACGTATGATAAAATGAGCGTCATAACCACTGAGATTGTGAAAAACTACAGGCACTACATGAGAATCTCGATAGTTCAGATTACAACTTTGATGAGCTGCACCTCGATATTTTTTTGTCAAGTGACAACGATCGCGAACTTTCGTTGAAAAATTCATTGATTTTTCACAGATATGACATATATTTGACGTTTGGAATTCATCAAGTTCCTGCCGTGTTAGTTCATCCATAGGTTTCGGATGATTGTATATATTTTTGATGTAATAAGCTATATTTTTTAACTCTTCTGCAAACCATTTTGATGGCTTTAGTCCCGAAAAGATTTATATCTTAATAAACTGTCATCATAGCTACATTTTAAGTAATAGCCTATACTAAACATTTCATGATGTTGAGTTGTGACAGTATTTTTATCAATGTCTTGCTGGTCAACATTTGTTTTCTTCAATAAACATTCACAATCTTCATAGATAATAAATGGTGATTTTAATTTGAATCCATAATTTTTGAATTCAATCACATTTGACCTTTTTTTGGCATCTGTACTCTACACTTTTTTATTTCTCGACACTTCGTATCATGTGCAACAAGTTTCTCTGCAGTATTAAAATAATGCAAACATCGATCACAAATATTTTTTTTATTTTTACTACGCGACAAACTACTTCCTACTAATTTTGCAAGGTCTTTTATGTACACATACTGATAATTGTTTGAAATTATTTCATCATCATCACAAATACTTTGATCAATTAGTAAAAGGTTCTCATGGTTTGATTTTTTCTTTTTTGTATGAAAAGGGGAACAATGCTTTTGCCCTCTAAACCAAACACATTGACTGATATCATGCTGTTTAATTTTTTAAATTTGTTTATTTGATTCAAGGAGACTGGAAATTATATTCCATTTAAAATCAGTTTATTCTCATGTGATATATAGTGACTTATTCTTTGAGGGTGATCTGTATGTGAAATTTTACATATGGCTGCTAAGATTGACCATATAAAACATTTGTTATCACTATTTTTCACATTTATGCATGCATGCTTATTTCTCAAAAATTTTGGTAAAGGTATATAAGAGCTTCCACTACGCATTGGATTGAATTTATTGATATTAATTTGAAGATTGATAATAGAATCCAAAGACCATCCGGACTCGTTACTTTCAAATGTCTCTACTTCTATTAGCAATGGACTTCTGATATTATCATTGAACCATTGCTTGAGAAGGGTTGAAACATACATTTCAATGTTTTGCGTAGTGAAGTGCTTTGTGTCATAAGTCTTTTCCAACTCATCTTGGTTGCTCGAATATTTCTAAAATTTGCATGAAAGCGCAGAATTAACTTTACAAACATTATGTTTTTTTAACAAAATTTTAACATTACTTACAAAAAAAATGCATGCATCTTTCAAAATTGATTCTATTATCAATGTGCTGAATGTTAGCTATAATGCTAGTTTTCAAACGATTTTCGAAAGCACTATCCAAATTAACGCATTGCATACGATTTTTTATTCTACTACCCAAACCTGCTCCACGAACTTTACAATTTTCTAACAGCAAGTTAATGCATTCAAGTTTGCCAATAGTACTAAGCAGTGATTGCTTTTGCTGCACGCTAAGTGATGATGGCTTTAAAATTTTATTCAAAGTTCGCAATGAAAAAATATATTGTTTTTTCCATCTCCCTATAAGATTCTCATCACAGATATTTTTTGAAATAATAAGGTTTGTAGCTTCTTCATCGCATGAAAATGTTCCAAGCAATCATTTAAGATTTCCATTCTTATGGTATGCACATAAATGTAGCAGAGATCAATCACGAATGAGCCACCACCGATGTGGACTGTCATATATATATATATATATATATATATATTTATCAGCCCTCTTCACAGCTGCTGAATATAATTATTATAAGCTCTATTAATCAATTCATCATCCTCACTAAACATTTCTTCGGTTGATTCTATCGCAAAAGCAACTCTGCTAATGGTTGATTATGTGGAATTTCCTTTTCACTACTATCTTGAGCATATTTCGGGTAGCACATTGTGAAAGAATGATTTCATTATCACTAGCAGTTTCTTTTATATACACATATTTTAAAAGGGTGGGGGGACTTCGCGATGTGCTATCAAATTTGAGAATTGTCTGATTTGTTGTGTGAAAATAATAGCTATATTTGAAGCTTATCTTTCATAATTAAAAAAATGTATTTAAAAAAGGACTGACAACATACACTGCCGTCCATATTTATTTGCCCACCCAGAGAAAAAATTACATAAAATTAAAAGTTTTGTTACTAAGGAAGTATTCACCCTATCGAAGCCTCCGGGAGCTCATTTTGTAGGTTCTGGCGAGTACTTTAAGATACATGTCCTCCTGAATCGATTAATAATTTTTTTCCATGTTTTATCAAGACATAAAGGTAAGTAAAAAATCAAAAATTTTTTGCCCATTTTTAAGTCCGAACATTTTTATGGGAAAAATTTCCACGATAAATCTAAAAGAAGTATTTCGAAGCTTGTTCGAAGAGCTTTCGAATGCGAGGTAGCAGGATGTTTTTTCATAATTAGCTTAAAAGTTACAGACGTTTGAAAGAAAAAAAAACACTTTTTTTCGAGAATTATTATTTTGGTACCATCTACTCGCATGGAAAAACTTTACTCGGAAAAAACGTGTAATTTGTAGCGTAGAATCAACCTAAATTTTCTCAGATTTATTTCGTAAAATTTTTTTTCCTACATTTTGGAGTCGATTATTGTACGACTTTGTGGTATTCCATGAATGAAAAAATCGTTATTTTTATTTTCTACGGTTTTTCAATTCTTTGAAGCCGAAAGCAATCTAGGAATTTTCATAAATACAGCAAGAAAATTATCACAAAAGGTTTTTATCATCTCTAAATTACAAAGTATAAGTAATATAAAATCATATCCAATGAATCAACAACGTTGAATTCTTTCGGAATCATAAAAATAAGATAGACTCTAAGAATTGGTCACTTCACTTCAAGCGTAATTCAGCTTTGTTTATAAACATATGATGACACCGTGATACTCTAGGTAAACTCAGTTAATAAACTGCCAGTTCATTCATACAATCTCTTTAGTCGCCAGCATGGGAAAAACTGCGAATTTATCAATAGAGAGCCGTAGTGAGATCGTGGCTCTTCACAAAATCGGAAAGAGCAATAGGGATATAGCTAAAACGCTCAAGTTATCACGGCGTACGGTTGATTATAACGTAAAAAAGTTTTTAAAATTTGGCACAGTGACCACAAGAAAAAATGCAGGCAGACCGAGGAAAACGACGAAGAAACAAGATGATAATATAGTTCACTTGAGTACTCGAAATCGCCGCCTAACAGCTGTAGAATTATCATCAGAAGTAAGTAAAAGTATTGGTAAATCGATTAGTGTCACTACAGTCAAACGAAGGCTCGCAGAAAAAGGGCTTCATGGAAGAATAGCAGTCAAAAAACCACTTTTAAGAAAAGTAAATGTGGCTAAGAGATTGAAATGGGCCAAAGAGCATAAGGATTGGACTGTGAACGATTGGAGGAAAGTATTGTGGAGTGACGAATCGAAATTTGAAGTTTTTGGTTCAAAAAGAAAAGTTTATGTTAGGAGGCGCAAGAATGAGAGTCATTCTCGGGAGTGCATTGTACCTTCTGTCAAACACGGTGGAGGATCTGTGATGGTTTGGGGATGTTTTGGAGGGTCCAGAGTAGGGAATTGCATCCGAATTGAAGGAATATTAAATAAAGAAAAATACAAAAGTATACTTCAAAGGAACGTAGTGCCTTCTGGAAGACGTCTGCTCGGTCCCAATTTTATTTTCCAACAGGACAATGATCCGAAACATACCTCGAACATTTGTAAAAATTATTTGGAGAGCTTGCAGAACCGGCAAATACTACAAGTCATGACATGGCCTCCTCAATCACCTGATCTGAATCCTATTGAATTATTATGGGAAGAACTCGACCGAGCAGTACGGAAAATTTGCCCTACGTCTAGAGAACATTTATGGACGATCCTGCAAGAAGAATGGAAAAAGATTCCAGCTTCCACCTTGGAAAATTTGATCCTGAGAATGCCAAGAATCTGCAAAGCAGTTATCAAGAACAAAGGTTGGCATTTTGATGAAAAAAACATTTAATTACAGTATTATAATTTTATAGTTCAATCAAATTCAAATAGATAATTTTTTGTGAGATTCTCATACTGTTATGTTATTAGGAGTGACTTGACTGTTTAGATGTTTCTCTTAATATTTATATATACTTATATATATTATTATTATTACTATTATTATTATTACTACCAAGAAACATGAATTTCTAAAGCTATCAAAACGTATGGATTGATAATTTATTTATTTATTATATTTATTTCGATAATGGACTAATAAAAACTGAATATTTGATATTTTCTATACTATTGATTTTTTTATTGTTCCTTGTTAAGAAAATGATCATTTCAATCTATAATAAAGTATTCCAGTTATTACAGAATACCACAAAGTCGTACAATAATCGACTCCAAAATGTAGAAAAAAAAATTTTACGAAATAAATCTGAGAAAATTTAGGTTGATTCTACGCTACAAATTACACGTTTTTTCCGAGTAAAGTTTTTCCATGCGAGTAGATGGTACCAAAATAATAATTCTCGAAAAAAAGTGTTTTTTTTTCTTTCAAACGTCTGTAACTTTTAAGCTAATTATGAAAAAACATCCTGCTACCTCGCATTCGAAAGCTCTTCGAACAAGCTTCGAAATACTCCTTTTAGATTTATCGTGGAAATTTTTCCCATAAAAATGTTCGGACTTAAAAGTGGGCAAAAAATTTTTGATTTTTTACTTACCTTTATGTCTTGATAAAACATGGAAAAAAATTATTAATCGATTCGGGAGGACATGTATCTTAAAGTACTCGCCAGAACCTACAAAATGAGCTCCCGGAGGCTTCGATAGGGTGAATACTTCCTTAGTAACAAAACTTTTAATTTTATGTAATTTTTTCTCTGGGTGGGCAAATAAATATGGACGGCAGTGTATATTTATTCGAATCACAAAACGAATCTTTACTATTTCATTTTATTATATAATCAGTATAAAAACATACAAAATTATCACATCCGATTTGCCATGTGAAAATAATAGCTATGTTTGAAGCTTATCTTTCATAATTAAAAAAAATGTATTTAAAAAAGGACTGACAACATATATTTATTCGAATCACAAAACGAATCTTTACTATTTCATTTTATTATATAATCAGTATAAAAACATACAAAATTATCACATCCGATTTGCCATGTGAAAATAATAGCTATGTTTGAAGCTTATCTTTCATAATTAAAAAAAATGTATTTAAAAAAGGACTGACGATATATATTTATTCGAATCACAAAACGAATCTTTTGTTTTATTTCATTTTATTATATAATCAGTATGAAAACATACAAAATTATCACAACTTATTTACTATTTCAATTTTTGGTTCAAAAGTTAAAAACTCAGTTAATTCATTAAGTCGTTTTATGCTGACAGATGAGCATGAACTTGAGCGTCTTCGATTCAGATTTAACTGAGGAGTGGTGTTTGGTTGTGTATGTGTTTTTGTGTCATCACTGGAAATGTCAGAAGTCGTACTAATAATTGATTTTGAACGTGGAGGAGGTTTTCGCTTTCTAGTTCTTGGTCTCGATTTACATGTACTTTTAGCGTCTGATTTTTTGTCTAGTTTGTTATTTTTCACGTCTCGTGTTATTTTAATGTCATTAATTATTTTTGAATGTCCCTTGCTAGTTTTGTTTGTTTGTCTATAGAGTTCTTTACGTTTTTTATCAGTCTTGTCATTTGTTAAGTGTTTTTTGTTTATCTATTTTTTTCATCCGTCTTATTACTTATTAAGTTTTTGTTTGATTTATCTTTTTCATCCGTCTTGTCATTTGTTGAATTTTTGTTTGATCTATTTTTTGTTTAATCTGTTTTCTTACTTGTTGAGTTTCTCTTTTGATTATGAATATTTTTTTGTATGAGTAACTGTGAATCTGTATTTGATGTGTTTGTACATTGTTTTACTATTTTATTTTGTGATCCAGATTTTTTGTGGATGCGAGGTACAAGGGTCATACGATTAATTGGAACGTATGGTTCCAACTCCTCAACTGTTTGTATATCACAGCTCTGAAAAAAAAATTTTTGATAAATAATTGAGTAAGTATTATATATATGTATACACATTCACTTGAAATTTATTATCAGTCTATTACCTGTTTATAATTTTTTTTTTCATTTGAGAAATTCCCTCTGCTGCTCACGCTATTAATACAAAAAATTAATACAAGATATTGAAATATTACATGGTATGATTAAAATATAAAAATAATTATATCTGAGAGGGGGGTATATTGACTATCTGCAGACTGCTTTATGTTCTGTACCTCCAAGTACATTTTGTTGAATTAATTCTGTAAATAGCATATCAATGTTTGAATATTTTATAAGATGTAACCTTCTCACAATACAATGATACTCACTTGGCTATAAGTAGCATGATCAGCTATACTGTTGAGAGCATCAAATTGCAATCTTGAGGCAGACTCCTCTTCAGCTATATTTCGTTCAATGGTAGCAGCAACGACTTCTAGATAATCATAAGACGCTGGAGCGCACATTTGCTAAAATCAAAAAGATATTTGACTTTAAAAGCTCTTACAAATTCATATATATAATTTTTTAATGATTTTATTACACTCACTTGACTATTAGTAGCATGATTAGCCTCACTATTCAGTACATCAGACGTTTCAATGATGACTCTATTGCTCTGAATAGCAGGCTGCTGAAAACATAATAACTTAACTTCCACAAGCTTCTAAAATTATAAATCATTGTAAAATTACAATACTCACATTTTCAACATCACATGTAACCCCGCTGGTTTGACAATAGGTTGTGATACATACTAAAATAAAAAAAACACTTTACTTCACAAGCTTCTATTAATTTACACATTTTGACATGTCAATATTTACATTGACGCAACATGTAGTAACTTCACCGACTTGCATACCAACAGATTTTGTTAAAAAGTCATTTTCTAAAATTCTGATTTCTATCGTTTGATCCACTGACGTACATATTATTTCATCAGTTTGCGTTCCAACGTCATTAATCTCATAGCGTGGTCAGAAAATTGTGCACTTGAAAATGTGATGGCACTTAAAAGGTGGCTAAAACCTTTTTTTCATTTACAACATATGCCGTCAGACACTGATGATGAGGAAGAACAAATCTTGTCATCGCAGAGTAGCATTTCTGACGACGACGATGATGCTTATATTGATGAAAAATATTATACATCAGAAAGTACTTCAGTGACTTTAGCATCCAATGATGACGATCAAATGTATTTTGATGTGATGGATAGATTATCTTTGAATGAAGAGGAGGGGTATGACACCGTGAACTAGGAGTGGGGACAAGATTATAGTATACCCGGCATCGATAAGGTGAGCATTCATTCAGTTTTCTACATCGTGTGTAGTATCAAGCATAATTTTATTCATTCAATATTAAAAAGAATATGTATGTAAAAACTTTGACTTTATAACTACAATACTTAAATATTTAATACGTTATTTTTGTAATACATATAACTTACGTTTTCTCTTCCTTTGATCGGTTCACAGATCCAACACCATGGACGCTATCAACCTAGTTGTAAAAACTCCAAGCTTTTTACCCACAAAAAAACTTAAAGATTTGGAGCAAATTATTTTCTACGCTATCACCGGCATGAAAAAAGTAAACGCTAAATATGGTGTGAAGATCGTTCTAGAATTGGATGCATCATTTGATATTTTTCTTCCCAATAAAGTCAACGAACTTCTCGTCCAGAACGAATCTTCATATGAGAATTTTAAGAAAAAAGTGACAGAGCGGGATATAAAATTAAAATCTCTCAGTGAATGTTTGATTGAATTTATATAGAAAAATTTCATAATAAAAAAGCTTTTATACTTACACAGACCTACTATTTTTTCATTCATTTTGACTGAGATCATGAAACTCCCACCTATACATTCTACTTAATCACAATCAATCAACATAAAGCAAACATTTTTTTTAAATTTTGGCATGGAACAAGGGACATGGGGCATGGGGCCGGGGCATGCACGTCGATAATACAAAAGTCGGTAACTTCCGGCTGAGGTCATGGAATCTGCACGTCGATACAAGAATCGGTAATTGCCGGCGGGGCCCATAGGGTCTGCACGTCGGTACACAGTCAGTCGCAAGCGATTTTAGCCATGCAAGTCGATAAACATCTGTCGATAAAGCAGCTCACAGATCGCCAATATGAGGATTTATAACACTACCGATCGTCGGTAGAGTAGGCATCGAAAAATCGCATGGTAAGTGGCTCAGGATCCCCTTAGCCCCTACTACTATTCATGAAACAAGAATTGCGAACATTCAAAGTCACAAATAATATAAACTCTTTACACTCCGATAGATTAACGTCAAACCCAAACCTCAAGGACCCTAGATTCCTTACACCCATAACAGGCTAACCCCCAAGTCAAACCCCAAGAATCCTACACTTTTTTTTCTATTTTAAAGAATGATATCTCCGCTTCAAAAATTTCAATTGAAAAAATCAGGTGGTGTTTTTTAAAGTAAATAACTTGCCCTTTTGAATGCTTTTTCCAGTTTTTGATTAAAATGAAAATTAGTGACGTTAGAAGAGTTCAAAAACAGCGAAAAACAGCCTTTTATGCACTTTTAGATTAGGATATTTTAAAAACTGGAGGTGATGGATCAATTCTGAAGCTAGATTTGGATTCTGCGCTTAAAATTCCTTCGAGTATACTAGGCTTGGTTTCTGGATCTGGACTCTCATAAAATTTTGTCGGCATGTATTATGGATATAAATTAACTATAATTTAGGTATAAGGACGCTTTTTTAGGAAATCCAGCATTTATTTATTTAAAGTTCTATATAGTTCAGATATTATTCTAATAGGAGATTTTATCAAGTTTATACAGTAAGTCTTTGAGCCCAATTTTATGGAATGCTTAATAGGTCTAGAAATATTTTTTTGACAGTATTCGTTTTTTCCAATAATATTCCAGATTATGATAGTGAAATTAAAAATAGAACAATTTCAGTCAATTGAAATAAATATAAGAACTCATTAGATATAACAAAATATAATAATTAATTTCTAAATTCCGTTGTGAAAATTTATTATAAAATAAAATATACTTATTTTTTACAACTAAAGTGTGAACTGCTAGAATCTTAATACTACTCCATGTCTATGTGTTTCTTTAGAAGTCTACAAATTAGTTACTTCAAAGATATAACTTACAGCTGTCGTCAATATATAAGTAAACACATGCTTAGCAAAATAACAATAATGATTCTTATTATTTGGAAACTGTATCGAACATTCAATAAAAGTTATATTCAATAAAAATCATAGTTTTTATTTCTCGTATTATTTTAATCTATACTTATGTCTAAAATTCAACAAATTAAATTTTGAGGATTGAAATAATATTGAACTGAACATAAAACTTGATTGAATTTAAAGATTTAGATTCATATGTGTTGTAAATTTGAAAAGTTCATAATACTCAGTCAGAATGTTTCAAAAACATAGAAGTCCTCTTATAATCCTACACTATTCTTTGTATACCTGACTTTTTTAGCTTGGTAGACTTCTGTGGTACTATCTTGAGCTTTTCTCTCTGCAAAGAGGAGTCCTTGAACATTGCTGATTTTCACCTAATCGAATGCTGCTCTGCCTAGATAGCTATCACACTCTTCCACTATTTCCAGGAATTCAACTCTGCCATGATTGCAGATTTTTTCTGTGATTTTCCTAGAATCGAAGTGCATTTATTTAGAAGCACCATAGCTCGCTCTTGCTCACCGTACCTGATTTGTATAAGAATCACGTTGCTAAATACTGTTGACACTAAGCTGACGATAGAGTTTAAATTGAATAAACCTGTCAACTTTACCCCAGTCTAAAAGTGAATACTGTACGACTTATTGTTAAACAGTAATTTCATGCTTCTTCATTTCACTGCATCGCGTATCAGCGAAGTTAAGAGTTAGGTAAATAGTGCAAAGAGGAGTATGTAACAGCGTGTCAGCGTTCGAAATTCATTGTACGTGTGCTTAATTTCAAAGTTAAAAATTTTTTTTTTGGTTGTTATTAGCGTTAAGTTACGTGTGCCAAACCGAAAGGTTATTCCTGTTGTTATTAGTTTTATACAATATAATTACACAGGTTGTTATTTAATAAATCGGCTCACTTTATAACACTCAAATTACTTTACTTATTCCAATAACCTGCTTCTTCTGTCTATCTGACCCTAAATATTATTCAAATCCCACAGAGAACAAAGGAAGTTAGTAAATATATTGAGCTGAATCTTCTCCAACTGTTTGCTATCAAGGTAAGCCACGACCCAGCATCAAATTGAGCTTAGCTGCGGATACGTATCGCGGGTAAACATATCTATACATCTATTACTTCGCGAATAATATTTTGTCAGCTTTATGGTTCAAGTAAAAAACTGATGAAAGAGAAGACAAAAGCAACTGACTATTTGCCCTGGAAAGCCATTAAACTACTTGAAAGACCAACTTCATTCATTTAGCCTACCCGGAAAAAGCACCTAATCACATCACAGGCAAACAGATAAAAAGTTACCTGCACAAGCAATAAGATATATATCAATGAAGAGAAGCTAAAATTATTTTAATACCAAAATCCAGAAAATAAATAGAATATAGAACAAACAGTTTACTACCTGTACTTTCAGAAATTTTTTGAAAAATGTGTGACAGTATTATCAGCGATATTCACTGGCCCTGATCGCAACACTATCCTGGTAACAGCCGAGCATGGCTATGATAACATAGAATTCACAAGTTTGTGCTTGTTATAGGGTCTAGAGAGGAAGAAAACACACAAAAAGACCCGTAGAAGAAGGCGAGAGCGCGAGTAACGAGAAAGAGATGAAGATAAAAGCATTTATTTATGCCGAAACATAAGAGAAAAAGAAGAGAAGAGGCGGATGCAGAGGAATGGGATCATAAGATGGAGCACTGATGATGTCCTCAGAGTCTTGACAGGTTAATGCAGGGTGACGATTAGCCACAGCTGCATAGTGATCATTAAGGTAATCAGAGGAGAAAAAAAGCAGTGGGGAGGGCAGAGGACTAGAGGCTATACCAATATCATGGAGGGCTTTTCACTTGAGTTTAATTAAGTTGGCATAATGGATGCTATCACGAATATATGAATTTTTAGAGGTGTCAATATAACTGGATATAAAATTACGGAGAGTGCGATATTGATTAAATAAACGTAGAAAGCCAGTTTTTTTGTAGCGCCTGGAGAGTGCATCACGAGCAGGCATTTTCACTCGCAATTCAACGGAATCCCAGGGTTTTTTTTTGCCATAATGCTAATCTCCCGCAGAGAAGCAACCTCATTAAAAGCTAAAAGAATTGTGTTGGTGAACGTACTCTCAAGCTGATCAACTGGTAAGGGTGAACTTTGAGGGGGATTAAAAGAGTTCGAGAAAGTGGTGGTAATTAGGGTATTAAGGGCAAATGAACTTATGCGGTGGAGAGAGCGAGAAGTAAAAGTTTTCACGGAATTTTTAGGCGATGAGAAAGAAATGGAAAGACAAATTAGTTCATGATACGAAAAAAATGAAGAGACAGACTGCGCAAATTTGAGAATCGGGGTGAAATTGTTGATGATGAAAAGATCAAGGGAGGTGTAGGTTGGGTTATTTCGCCGATCGTGGATATGGGATGATGAGTAGGTTCGGTGGATACAACCCTTAAAGCATAAGAGTCAAGCAAGTCTCGGAAAGAAAGCACATGGGGAAGATTGGAAAAGAGGTCGGAGTTCAAATCACAGGTGATAATAACATTGTTATAATGCGAGAGATAGGGCAAAATGGAATCAAAGAAAAAAAAGGATAGAGGCGGAATGACGACGGCAGACTACGACAAATAATAGCTTGTCATAATTGCTATTGAACATCCATCGTATGAATTCAGGAGTGCTATCAAAGATTGGGTCGGACTTTGTAAATATTTTAATTTTGAGAGCAGAGCAAGTATAACATTCCACTCCACCACCCTCTCTGCCGACACGATCAAGTCGAAAAAAATTATAATTAGGTAGGGAAAGATGCACATCGGAAATTAAATCGTTTAATTTTTTCTTGGAAATCGCGATTAATCGTAGGGGTTAGAAAGAATTTCCAGTTCAGGCAAAGAGAAATGCGAGGGAACATTGAGGACGTTTATATTTATGTGTGCAATGCTGGTGGACGGTGGAAGAGTGTCTTGAATAGCTCGATGTGCTTGTACTGGTTTGTGCCAAGAAGCCCTGTGGGTAGACTGAGAGAGGGATGAAAGTGGCACCGGTCCCTCATTGTAAGTAGGAGAAGGGGGGAGTTCGACGGATACTAGGAGGATTCGAGCGCTGTAAAGGGGCAAGCTTATGAAGACGAGTCTCACATGTTATGATTATCGGGATGAGCGCTGAGTAGGCCTGGAGAAAACTTTCAAGTTTCTAACCATGGGCCAGGCAAAACGAGTAAGTGCTGACCTCGGCGCTTACTCGTTTTGCCTTTATGAGAAGATCGAACATCGGCTTTGGCCGTATAGGGCCCATATACACTTTAGCGGTGCCATCCCAATCAAAAATCGTTTGGGGCGTGTGTTTTTTCAGTCTCGGAGAAAAGCGAAGAATTCGGTCACGGACTGAAGGAGAATCCACCAAGAAAATGAAAGATCGGCTGTCAAGAAATCGTGGAGTGTTGCTATTGATGAGTGGTTTCTGCTGAGTCATGGCGAGCAGTAATCGAAAGGCTCCACTCGCGAGTATCAATCACTAGCGGAAGATTATGTATCCGACAAAAACCAAGCGCCACAAGAACGACAGTGGCAGCCTGAAATAGTGTGCCATTGAACTCAGGTGGGAGACCATGGACTAGGAGCTCAGATTCATCAGTAACGGCGAAAAGGCATCCCAAGCCAGATGCTCGGCTCGGAGCTGCGAACAATGTAACAATGTAACGATGTGGTGGTGTTTCAGTTGTTGAAGTGATATTTCGGTTGATTAGAGATGCAGTTGGTCTAGTTGATAGAAGAAACGAAGCCAAATTGTAGATGAGTCAGAGATGTGAGCAGGTTAGGTGAGAGCATTGCAAAGGCAATGTGCAATTCCAGGACAATAATGCAGAAAAATTGCAATGATCAGTACCAGCCTGGATGTTCTTTGGAAAAACACATCACCTGGAACAATTTGCTCAAAAAGTGCGGACGAAAATATTGGTAAGATGTAGAAAAAATCTAGAGAATAGAAAACTTATTTGTCTATTTGTCATAAGGAGAGCAGTCAAGCGAGAGCTATTAAACACATTGGCCGTCTAAAGAAAATTACGATCGATCGGTGGAAGTCCGTTTATCGTGCGCGAGTTGCTTCGTTAAATGCCGAAAACCATTGGCGTGATAACTGTAAGGAGTGCCAGCGATAGTTTCTTCGTCGCCTTTGTCATGCGAGAGACTCCCAACAAGTCGGCAAATAGTCAACGTCATCCACGTCGAATATACGCCGCTTTACCACCTGCAGAAAGGTCGTATTGACAACCGACACTTTTATCGCCACGAGATCCAAGCATGCAAATCGGTCGCCTGCGATCAGCAGGCCACTCAGACCAAGCCAATGAACAGCGGTCACCATTTCCGTTATCGTCGCTCTTCCTCCTGCGAGCTTCAGCCAGCGGATGATCTCGGTGGATCAAAATCTAGCGCTTTCTCTCTCTCTCTCTCTCTCTCTCTCTACCGCACTAGTTTTTGCTTGGGCATAACATTGCGTATTCGCGCGAATTTATGTAGTTTGTGTTGAACGAATGATCTATTCGCTTTGTCTTTTTACGCGCGGTGTTCTCACGAATTACGTCGAGTGACTTCGCTCGCGCTTCTCGCCTTTGGGTGTGTTCATTTATCGGATCGCAAACACTCAACGATTGAACAAGTAAACAGAACAGTAGCTGCTGCGCAAGCTGAAGGGATCTTTTCTGAAACAGCACTATGAGTTATTGGAATCATACATGCAAAATAGATCATTCCAAGTAAAAATAAATTAAAGCTTACCAAAACTGCAGTTAATTAACGCAGAGGTACCGCAAGGTAATATATGGGGCCCAATACTTGCCTATTATAAACATCGAATCAACCGAAATCTTCATAATCACCACAGCAACATACACGGATGACATGGCCATGATAATATTACATCCAGAGATAAAAATGACAACCGAAACTTTCAAGTATTCAAAACTGGTTAAATTCATGGAGGATTGCAGTGAATGAAAATAAATCAGTACAAATAATATTCACAATTGTTTCACACTGGCCTCCAACCATCTTTTAATACGGACAACTAATTTAAAAATCTAACATTACTATGTGCCTTATAAATATATAGTTCTTTTATGTTATAAATATATAGTTCTTTTTTATATTTTCAATAGACAAAATGTAAATTATCACAGAGTAAACAAAATAAAATTTTTTTATAGTATAGTAGTAGTTAAAATACTTACTTTTGCGTAAATAAACGTGTTGCAATGCTGGATCTAACTACCACACTGATTTCTTAAAAAATTTGTTTACACCACTACGTGATGCGAGGTATGATCGTAGGCTGAGAGTATCGCGTGCCAATAAATGAGAACTTGTAATGACTTTTCTCGATTGCAAACGCTGGTTAGTATTTTTTTAAGTCCAATTTTACGTATTCATCTCGATCATTTGTCACAGCACTATGGAGTTTCACGAGCTGGTCAAGATCTACGTGAAAGTATAAAATACTCAACCTTCTTTTGTTCGTCGACATTTTTATAAAAATTCTGAACACTATTTATGAACTATCAGACGTATTTTTATTGTTGGCAACACTATTAGCGTTCTTATGAGAGGTGTTAAAAATGTTTACCCGTTACTATAACTATATTGCTTCAGTTGATAACAGTTGCATTAACAACGGAGGAATATTCTAAAATATATGATGACGTCAAAAATGATACTAATAGTGAATCTGGTCTTGCAAACTAGAATTAGTGTAATGAATTTTTATAAAAATGTCAACGAACGAAGAAAGTTTCAGTGTTTTATGCTATTAGAACTTACAGATGTAATCCGCTTTATTAAACTCAAAAATTATTTAAAAAGCAATCTAAACTAAAGTTAGACGTGCGTTGTGGCAACGTTATCTCAACTCGTAATTGACAACTATTTGGGACTTATGTGCAACGTTTCAGTAACATACATAAAGAAAATCAACATGGTTCATTACTGTTGTTGCAGTAATGATGGTAAAACGTGTTATAAACGAATAAACGAAACAACGAAGATATAACATGCTAGCAATAACTGGACTATTTAATAGTGCGACCTTTAGACAATATTCTCAAAACATTTCTGTAACATTTTATCTATAGGATTTTCGAGACTTAAATGCAAAACATTGTGGCAACTTTTTTAAATTGTTGCAGTGACACTTGTAACGGTCCTATCTATGAGCTAGTTGATTATGTTACTGAATCACTGCAACCCGTCAAACGTATGTATCTGTTTACTCAAATCAGCACATTAAACGGCGCCACCTCACCGATTATTTGATTGCATTAGTACAAGAGTCTAATTTCATAACCAAAATAAGGAGTGTGACGTCACAAAGTAATAGATATAGATATAATGATTTTTGTTATTTAAGAAAAATATGTTAATTAGAGATAATTTTGATATAACAAAGCATTTCTTATATAGATTTTAGTACGTAGATTTAGAATATAGTCATACGAATTGCGTTTAATATTAATTTAATTAATTTAATTAATTTTAAAATTTAAAATTTAAAGTTAATTTAATTTAATTATTAAATAATAATGAATTTTAATATACAAAGTTAATTTATTTATTACACTAAAAATATGAATTATTAGAAAAATGGCAATAGTCCAAATGCAAAATGAATAAGAAATAAACATGAGTAAGAATTGGTTTCATTAATAACAGCTTAATAATAACTGTTATTAATAAATAAACAATTAATAATTTATTTAAACAATAAGTTGTATGTAGAATGAAAGCGTTAATTTTATACTTAATAATGACAACTTCATAATTTATAAATCTTAGATAATTAATCTAATAATTGCGTTATAAGATTATAGAAAAAACCGTTAAAAATATGAAAATTTGTTATAATTCAAATGTTATTAACTAATTTGAATATTTCTTTTTAGAAATTACTTCTAAAATTAATAAACTATAAAGTTATGTAAAAATTTAATAATTTTCTATTATATATATTGTAATATTACATTAATTAACCATATTAGTTAATAACTTTTGACGACACTATTTGCAATAATTGTAACTTACACTAAATCAACAAATAACGAATTCTTTAAAGTTCACATGTGTTGAAAGCTCATTATCAATGCTTATTTACTTTAAATTAAGAAAACTCATTTCTCAAAATTCGCGAATATTTCTAGAATATTCGAAACTTCTCGAAGAAAACGCTCCTGCAAAATAGGCGGGAAAATTTGTGTATAAATACGCCCACTATTGCACAGGCTGGCATTCACTTCTAGCCTTGCAAAGTGAGCACATGAGTCTGAATAAACTTGACTAATACCTAAGTTCTTTCTCTCATTGTGATTAACTGAACAAGACTTTTCCTCTCCTATAATTCAAGCTCAACTTATAGAACATCTCGCGCTATAAGAAACTTGGGCCGAATTATATCCAATCCCAAGAAGACTTTAGCTCTGCTTATGGGACAATTCGCACCATAAGAAACTAGGGCATAGTCTGACTTTCCTTAAAACCTTAGCAATATTCGTATATATTTGATTTTTCAATTTATTATTATCACCTTATATTTGATTTTTCAATTTATTTGACAAGTAGAGTAGATTTATTAGAAACGAATTCTTACTCATTAGCGCAACTAGATACGAGAGTTTGAATTATTTATAAGTGATACGAACATCACACACTCCAAATCATTCCGAAATCCATAGCGGGGGAAATAGAAAAAACTTACTTTCCGTTTATATGTTGAAACAATAAATGTATACATTTAAAAATGTAAATTTAATTTGTTATTATCGGCTTATTCGTATCATAAAATCATACATATTTTATTAATTTATACTCATACAATTCTAAAAACTCAAGTAACGCTCGCTTTAAATGATAAAGATCGAAATAATAATATTTTCACAAACTTTATATATTTAGACATAGCATTATTATCAACCGATGCACACCCGAATTAATAGAGCGTTTTAACACTGGCTTATTTTAACTAAATAATGAATTATTATGTACGTGAAAGTAAAAAGCACTATTTTATTATAATTTCTATCATACCTCAGAAATATCTTAGAAACATTTAAGGAATGTACATCCGGAAAGTAATCAAGAAAAATTCATGGAACATACAATTTATCATGTAGAATGAAAAATTAAATAAGAACCAATGTGATTGTTGCTTCTTTTTACAACTGCCCTTCGTCAGAGTTTTGAACCAAACCTCCGGGTTCGTAGCCTTAATCATGCAGCATCGTTCTTTACACAGAAGTCGCGTAATAATCGATGTGTATTGACACGAGCGCGCGATTTGGGTAGCTATTAATCACCATTTTGTAGCATTAATTGTAACTCATGATGCGCTCGCAGCCTGTTTTACATTTTCAGATACATGATGATGATTCGCTAATAAAATTCCTCAATCGTCCATATATTCTCATAATTTGAAAATATTAATACACGACCAAACTATCAATATTCAATCATTTATTTGACAAATAATTTGTATTTGCATATGATATTTTCTGTAATAATTGTTATTATAAAAATATGCATAATGATTGAGTCACTTAGATTATGTGAATCGCTGCATTGTAGCGGCAACATTTTTGTCTATTAACAGGTTACTATTCCCAGAATTTATTTTTGCGTAGACGAGTAGGTACGTAGAAAATAATCCTAATAGATGAAAAAGAGTAGATTTAGTGACTAAAGTTATATAAGAAATTTTCAGCAAATCAGTTTTATAATTTAATATTTTCAATACACGACCAATCAATCGGTATGATTCACTGCATATGAAGTGCGCATTTTAATCAGTCGACAGGAGAGGCTCTTCATTGATGTTGAGCACTGCTTTTAGCCGTGGTGCCTGAAGCGGCGTGCGCTTGTTTGTTCGCTACACCACTCTTTCCGCGCCTCCAAGTACGCGTTCGATTGACTAATCTTTGAAGATAATTATCTAATTATCTAATTACGGAAAAAATAAAATAAAAATAGTTCCTTAAATGATTTTTCAAGATAAATCTAACGGTAACCTTTGTTACATACGTCTTTGAATCACTCTGTATACCACTCTACAGAATAAATTTTTTTCTCTGAAATTCCTCTCATTAATATGTTATTCTAATCATTTATCAGTTATTAATACGTAACATGCTGTCTTGATTCCCTTATAGTTTTCTTAAATGATAAATTTTGTAATAATGGAAAGAAGAGAAATAGTGAGAGATGGAAATTCACTTAATTTTAATTATATTTAGCAACGTTTCGCCAATACATTTGTTGACCTCTTCAGGCTTTATTAACAAAAAATCAACAACAAATTATTAACAATAAAGTTGCAAATGTAATCTTAAAGTCATATTTTTTAATACAGAAGAATATTTTTTAAAGATGTTGCAATTATTTGGAATAGCGACTGTAAGTAGTTTTTAATTTACTGATTTTTAGAATTATTCTTCCCTTTTTTATATTTGTTAATCCTTTTGTGTATGTGTTTTTTGGTTAGTTCAGATGGATAATTATTCTTTTTCAGGATATTAGTAACTATTTTTAAATTGCGTGAACGAAATTTTTTGTCAGCAAGTAAAAACACCCGGTCAACTAAATTTAAAACTATATTAACTTTTTCATGAATTGTATGTTCTGAGTTAAAATTTAAAATTCTGTCAGTTTGTGTTGTTTTTCTAAACCAGTCAAATTCTAATATATTATTATTTCTGATCAATTTGAAGTCGAGAAATGGAATAAAATTATTCATTTCAATTTCAAACGTAAATTGTAGTCTATTATGATAAGAATTGAACGTTTCAACAACTAAGTCATTTTTCTCTTTCGGAATGCACATTAAAGTATCATCAACATGTCTATAGTCGAAAACAGGATTAATTTGATATTTATTCCACAACACGTTCAGGCAGTGTTTTTCTAAGTCTTGGGCTCCCTCATCTCTCCTTTATTGGCTGATATTGTAATGGAAGACTTAGAGAAATCAGGTACACACATATAATTATATGCCGTTAAGATTACATTTGCAACTTTATTGTTAATAATTTGTTGTTGTTTTTCTGTTAATAAAGCCTGAAGAGGTCAGCAAATGTGCTGACGAAACGTTGCTGAATATAATTAAAATTAAGTGAATTTCCATCTCTCACTATTTCTCTTTTTTCCATTATTACAAAATTTAACATTTACCAGTTATTTTATCTTCAATATTTACAATTTTGATCATACCCTAAACTTTTTAAAAATAGAATTTTTGATTTTAGCTGTAAAATTCGAATAAATACAACGTACTACAGAAAAACTTACTATATCTTTCTCTGGCTTGTCTGCAACACGGCTAAGCAGCGAAATGAGGAAATAAATTCAGCTTAATTATTAATGAATTTCTTTTAATAAAGTTGTAACACGTACGTTAATAATTTAAGCCCGAACAACGTTGCGTTACAAATTATTTAAGGGGGAAGGCTCGGAAGGCGTACTCGCTTGGTCGCAGAAAATTAACGAGGGCTATGTCGTCCAGTAATCTCGATAATCGCAGTTTAACTAGTTACAAGAGAGAGACAGGTTGCCCAATAAACTCATCAGATATTTTACACTTTATTACAACAACAATGTACATACGGCGTTTGACGTGTGCGTCGGCCGAGTCCGGGCTAAGTCCGTTCCGTGCGAATTAACGCACAGGAGACAGAACATCACCTTACAACTTGTCCCGCGAATTCCGCGAGGGCGATGCGAATTCACGCATGCAGCCGCTCGTCCGCGTCCGGCATATACGATGCTCGGAGAGAGAGAAATCGAGGCGCGCACCGAGAAACGAAAAGGGTACCTGACCTTAGGAGGGAGCACTGCTGCGGAAGTCCGCGTCCACTGGGCCAACGATGGCGTCCTCGAAAGGTGGAATTCTGGGTGGATGCAGATGGTCCTGTCCTCCTTTTCGATTCCGTTCACTAGATGACGATTAACTTATCACACACACTTCTCGGTCGCGAGGCTCAACTCTCAAATTAGTTGCTGGTCAAAGCCACACTAACTGCGATCTCGCGCCTTCCGCGACGTCTTACGCGCCCCTCCCTATCGGCACCCAAAATGGCCGAGCGCCGCCGGCTACGCACACGCGTGCGACTCATGCCGGCGACACTACTTCTCTCTCTCCTCCGTTCCCCGCTTTCCTCCGTTCCCTGCTCACGCTCCATCCCTCGAACGCCAGGCATCTCCGCCGATCAGGAATCAAACCTGCAACAAAGCCACATCGTGCGTCGATACTCGGTTTTCATCAACCGAGACCGATGTGGCAGCGGCTCAGGGGAAGGCACGCAGAAGAGGGAGAGAGGCGAACAGGGCGATCGCATCACAAAGTGACGTATGCTAAGTACATCCTTTCTTACGAAATCTCAGTATCCCAACTCTTGAGTCTTACTTCCCTCCTAAGCAAAAATGGATGTAAGATCTTTATCCTTTTGTCTCTATAATCAGAAGACTAATTTTGATAAGTCACAAAACTATCAGGTTTGCTTCCCTAGTTGAATTTACTATCTTTTATATAAACTTTGCACGATCGCTTATGAATTCAATCGAATAATTTCATTAATTGCTATGACAGTGATTTAAACGCTTATATTTTAGAATAATCTCACTTCTCTGGTCGATTCCAACATATCTTCATTACCTAACAAGACTTTCAGACTTACTTCCCTAATTGCGTTAACGATGACTTAGCAATTACTAACAAATCAACAAGGGAAACAATAAGAGACGTATTTTTTTATCGACAAAAAAAATGTTTAGGGAGTGAAAGTCTTCCACAAAAGTCATCCTTAAAACAGTTTTATAGCAATATCTTTATAGTAGAGATTATTCGATTCCTGTCGAAAGTAATTTATGCATCAAATTATAATGAATAGAAATCATTAGTTTGTAACATTTAATAACAGTTATTTTCTGTTACAACAATTTTTATTGTTAAATAATAACATTTTTTTCAGTTACTAACGGTTATTTGCATTTTTATTGACCATAACAAATTTATTTCAAGAAATAATAAATGCAAATAACTATAAATAACTACAAATAACAATCATCACCAATTATCTATTAGAATAAAAATTAGTTATTATTATTTGCAATTAATTGTAATTATTAATTTATCAATATCGGATACGAAAAAAGTACTTATATGCAAAAAAAATCTAATAATAATAGCAATAGATAAGCGTTTAAAATAATTCTTAATTATCTCTTATGTTAACTAACAATTTATAGCAGTTATAAACAATTATTTACATTTTGGAAATTGGATTTAAAAACTGTTCATAACTGCTATTAATAGCAAATTTTTTTATGATAAAAAAGTGCGTATCCGAAATTCTCTATAACTGTTAATAACTGTATATTACGCCCTGTCTTTCCCTTCCCCTAATGACAGAAGACTTTCCTTCGACTTCTTCTTAAGGTATTTTTCATCAGTAATTATCGTATGATTTACGTAGTCAAAATTATATTTAAAAAAATGTTTGACGATCCCTTTATTCTGAAAATCTCAAAATAAGTATAAATTATAATTTAAAGTTTAAATTATTTTTAACAATAGTCTCAATGAAAATTAGTTCGTAATTTATAATAAAATAATAGTAATAGTATGTATTAACTTTAGTTAATTAAGTCGTTGAAGCCTACTTCGTTCATCGATCATAACATTAGTATAACCTCTCAACTATAAAACTGCATGATTATTTTCGATGGTTAGTTGTTTGAAATTTTATTCGTTATTTTGTATTGATTGCAATTTTTATTAATCGTTTGTCATAGTTGATGCAGTTGATATAATAAAATGTTCAAAATCATATTGATTTACAATAATTCTTATGAAATACCTATTCATAGCGAATATATGATACTTTATATATCTCATGCAATTTTGAATTACGCGAGTTTGCGCGCTTCGGACGTTTAACGGCTCGCTTACATGGCAGACATCAAAGTTTTGCAAATCGACGATGAGGTCACTTTTGTCGTTAAATATCTCTTCGAAATTCACGATGACACTTATCATTCGAATCCTTAAGAAATAATCATTACACAGTTAATTTATGAGTATGATCTCCCGTTTTTCTGCACAGTAATTAATAAATCAAACTTCACTTCCGGTCGGTCTTTCATTACAGGTACGTTAAATTTGTAATAATGGAAAAGCTCATTTTTTAAATTTTGCACGTTAACAGGGGCTTAAAATGTGACAGGAAGGTTCTCTGTATTTTTATTAACGATCTTACAACATTTCATTACGATCTCCCATTTTTCAGTTCACTGATGAGCTATCTTATTCATATCGATTCAGTATAAAGCACACTTGAAGAACTACTCACAGTCACGTACATTACACAAGTCGAAAAGGATTAGCGGAGAGCTTCGATTTTTCAATTAATTTCTCTAGAAACTATTTCAAAGAAGAAAGTTTATTCACTTCGCTTCTTTGATTATAAACGTGAGATGATAAAACTATTCATCCGTGACTTTGTAACATGTACGCTCCTCTGGCATCTGGTCTCCATCTTCCTTCCTTTTTTGATTCAAAAAAAGGAAAAACTCCTTCCCGAAAAACTTTCTAAGCTACCTAATAATAAAAAAAGTTAGTCGCTCATTGGCGCGATAATAAACGTCACGAACCAACCATCTAATCACATTTGCCAATACTGCAAAAGGCAGTCTCAATTCACAGACACACACAAGCGATTGCTTGGTGACACCACAACATGCGATGTCTGTTCTAGCTTGAGACTAATCTCTCCGGCTATTTAAAAATTGTGTAGTTTGTTAAAGAAGCTGTTACTTTGGAAATTGCTAACAAAACTCTTCAATTACTGTATTGCACAAACTAACGCTGACAGATTTGAACTGATATATACTATTGCTACTCGAATGTAAAGTAATTACAAAACAGTGTCTTGAATGTTGATGAACATTCAATGTTACATGAGAACTTTTTCCTCAGAAATTTCTTGTCGAAATTTATAGAACCATGATACAAATCTAGATTTATATTGAAAATGTTATTTCTTAGATAAATCATGCATTAAAAATTTTCCTGGAAAATTTTTCCAAGATGGTGATCATGGAAATATAGATAAGTTGGAAAATCTTAAATTTTTAAAATAAAAGTCGAACCAGTGAGTGTATTCTTACTACCTATATTTTCGGCGTCAATAACAAGATTATAAAGATACTGATGCTAAAATAATCGAAGATGAAGTTCAACATCACTTTCCTGATCCTGATTTTGCACCAACAAATCAGTGCACAAATGATAATGAAGAAATCACATTTGATTATAAACAAAGAGCCGTAGAATTTTGGAGGAGCGGAAAAAACAAAAACATAAAACTGGATACTGTACAACATACACTCCCGCCCAATAATCTTTGCCCACCTAAGAACAAAACGACTATAACTTTGAAACTCCATATCTCGGCTGGAAATACACCTACAGAGCTCTGCGGAGGCTCATTTGAAAGGCTTTTTCGAGCACTTTTCAATGGTGTATATTAAAATCATGCTTAGATATTTTCCTTGCAGATAGGACGGCGAATATCAAAACAAAAATTACGAAATTTTTGCTTTTTCTTTAATCGCTTGCCATTTCGAGAAAAAGAATCGTAGAAAAATTCTAAACATAGCATTTTTTAGCTCTTTTTCTGCACTATCCAAAACACTCATTCAAAAATAATTTTCGTCTAAATTCAGCGATTACATGAGCATTTCATTCAAAAACAGCATCTATATTCATTGCTCTGTATCTCGGAAAATTCGAATTGTAGAAAAAAATTTTCTTGGAAGAAAATGCTCTATTTTGTAAGTAGAATACGTGAACGAAATTTCATAATCATATGAAAACATTTTTTTTTCAGTCGTAATATCAAGTAGTCTAATTTTTTCAATATTTCACTTTGGAATAATAAAACAGATCATTTATACTCGAAGCTATTCTATTAATTGTAGACAAATTTTAATTGTATGCAAATCTCGATCAACGAAAAATCTAAGTAGAAAAATTAATCTAATCTACCAAAACTGACATAACTAATGATTAGTGAAAAAAATTTTTTTTTAATGTTGTTCTAATCTTCTAAAAAATTGTTTACCATAGTAACATATTATTGAAGTATGGCACCGAGAGATTTTAGTAAACGTTATCAAGTTATTGGATTTCACATAAATGGTAAAAGCAATCGTTTCCGCGGTCTACCAGAGCGCTTCTTGTCTTCAACACTGCCGCTACTTTTAAATTTATTTACATTGTAGACTACGGTTCGACGAGGAATATTGAGAATACTAGCAATCGTCAGATAAATAAATTTAAAAGTAGCGGCAGTGTTGAAGACAAGAAGCGCTCTGGTAGACCGCGGAAACGATTGCTTTTACCATTTATGTGAAATCCAATAACTTGATAACGTTTACTAAAATCTCTCGGTGCCATACTTCAATAATATGTTACTATGGTAAACAATTTTTTAGAAGATTAGAACAACATTAAAAAAAAATTTTTTTCACTAATCATTAGTTATGTCAGTTTTGGTAGATTAGATTAATTTTTCTACTTAGATTTTTCGTTGATCGAGATTTGCATACAATTAAAATTTGTCTACAATTAATAGAATAGCTTCGAGTATAAATGATCTGTTTTATTATTCCAAAGTGAAATATTGAAAAAATTAGACTACTTGATATTACGACTGAAAAAAAAATGTTTTCATATGATTATGAAATTTCGTTCACGTATTCTACTTACAAAATAGAGCATTTTCTTCCAAGAAAATTTTTTTCTACAATTCGAATTTTCCGAGATACAGAGCAATGAATATAGATGCTGTTTTTGAATGAAATGCTCATGTAATCGCTGAATTTAGACGAAAATTATTTTTGAATGAGTGTTTTGGATAGTGCAGAAAAAGAGCTAAAAAATGCTATGTTTAGAATTTTTCTACGATTCTTTTTCTCGAAATGGCAAGCGATTAAAGAAAAAGCAAAAATTTCGTAATTTTTGTTTTGATATTCGCCGTCCTATCTGCAAGGAAAATATCTAAGCATGATTTTAATATACACCATTGAAAAGTGCTCGAAAAAGCCTTTCAAATGAGCCTCCGCAGAGCTCTGTAGGTGTATTTCCAGCCGAGATATGGAGTTTCAAAGTTATAGTCGTTTTGTTCTTAGGTGGGCAAAGATTATTGGGCGGGAGTGTATGTTGTACAGTATCCAGTTTTATGTTTTTGTTTTTTCCGCTCCTCCAAAATTCTACGGCTCTTTGTTTATAATCAAATGTGATTTCTTCATTATCATTTGTGCACTGATTTGTTGGTGCAAAATCAGGATCAGGAAAGTGATGTTGAACTTCATCTTCGATTATTTTAGCATCAGTATCTTTATAATCTTGTTATTGACGCCGAAAATATAGGTAGTAAGAATACACTCACTGGTTCGACTTTTATTTTAAAAATTTAAGATTTTCCAACTTATCTATATTTCCATGATCACCATCTTGGAAAAATTTTCCAGGAAAATTTTTAATGCATGATTTATCTAAGAAATAACATTTTCAATATAAATCTAGATTTGTATCATGGTTCTATAAATTTCGACAAGAAATTTCTGAGGAAAAAGTTCTCATGTAACATTGAATGTTCATCAACATTCAAGACACTGTTTTGTAATTACTTTACATTCGAGTAGCAATAGTATATATCAGTTCAAATCTGTCAGCGTTAGTTTGTGCAATACAGTAATTGAAGAGTTTTGTTAGCAATTTCCAAAGTAACAGAGTTGTTTCCAATTAGAAATGCACTCGACTCTTGGAGTGGACATTGCGATAAAGCTGTAAGGGAAACGATGCCGACAAACAAAATTGTTAATATAAAAAAAATTCATACAGAAACGGCAAGGAACATCCAACCACTCGATGTTTATGGATTTCGTATCTAGAAAAACTTCGTTCGACGTTTATCAGATCAAGTAATTTTGATGGACTATGAAATGAATCTACATTTAAGAAATAACATCATAAAAATGCAGCCTCTTGTTCATAACCAGCTTTCTTCACTAAGATATACAAATATTTTTAAATACGCTTGGTATAAAAGCGGCTACATTGCTGAATAACCAGCTAAAACAGATAACCCTGTTGATTTTAGTTTTGGAGATTCTTGCAATATACATTGCGAAGTAGAAGCATGTAAAAATGTTGCTATAATACAGCTTGTGGTTGGTGTAAAAGAGCATTATGTTTCAAACACTTTTTCGATGATTATCATTTCTGTAAGGAATTCGTTGAATGATACATTTTAATTTACCAATAAATAAAAAAAAGTAAAAGATGAAAATTATTATGAAAAATCAAAATACTATATATGTAGTATCGCGTACGATGGCTCTTACGTAAATATATTTATGTATCTACATACATATATAAATATATATGTATAGATCTATAAATGATAATTAGACCTCGTGTTATTCTCGTGTTTATTTTTAAGAGATATTTCTCGACATTTTGGTACTATTAAAATAAAATGTATTAAACATATTTTTATTTGTCATGAATTATGTTTAAGCTACAGATATATTTTATCAAAAAAAATGGGATAGCCTACGTACGGTGTAGAAATCAATTATTTTATGAAAAAGCAACTGATAAACTCAATTCTCCCAAAGTGAGGTCTATTAGCCTATATTTGGTTGGGTAAGGGTGGTTTATGGGGGTTTGGTGGGTTAGAGGCAGGTTGGTTAGTTGAGGTAGCTCGCTCATGCATAGGATTAAATTATTTCAAGAAATAACAAACGACTAAACTTGTTTATCCCAGGGCTAGGTGGATTAACCTGCTGTTAGTTTGACGGGGTAGTTTCTAGGGGGTGAAACACCCCTTAAACATTTTTTTTTTAAATCCGGAAACACGTCAATTTAATTTTGGTATTTTCTTATTATCAGTACGATTTTTAAATTACTCGAGCTGATTTACTATATTACATGTCGTAAAACAGTACAAAAAATAGTGTATTTACCCCTATTAAAAAGGGGGTTGCAACCCTTCGGTATAAATGTTATGTCCTTAAAAGCGCCTTTTTATAAGAAATTTTTTAACGTTGAGTTTATTAAAAAATATTCATTCGATGCTGAGAAATATTAAAAAAACTGATTTGAGGGGTTGATTTTCAGGGTGGATTTCACCCCTTAAAAGCCCTTATGGGCCGATAAAAGAAAACGCGTATCTAGTTTTTTTTCAAGTACAACAACATATCCCATAGTCATTCAAATCGGTGAGGTCGGGTTGAGGTGGTTCCCTTGTAAGTGCAATACTAACGTCAATTTTCAATTTTACAAAATGGCGGATACAATAATGCGTCAGTAATACTGAAATCAGTTAGTGTTCAAAAAATAGCTATTATAATTGCTAAATTTTTTCTAGATTTTTGAGAACTAGTCTTTTTCTCTGGAATAGTATAAATCCTCCATCTTGTGGAGTATTGTAAACTCTGTATTTCTCTAACGGTTTTCTTCAATATAGTTAGAGCATATTAACTTTTTACTCAGGATGAAAAGAATTGGTGAGTTTCTCCTGTTGCGGAATATTTATTCAAGATTTATCAGATTCGGTTTTTAAAAGAATTTTATAAAAAATGTCAAAATTATGTCGTAACTTAAGTCCATAGAGAATTCCAGTATTGATAATAGTATTAGTGAAAACAATGATCATAGTGACGAAGATGAAAATGATCTTAAAATTATATAGGTACCTGACGATGATAACAGACGTAGAAGGTCTCGATAGTGACGAAGAAGTTTATGAAACTACTACGTTCACTGATTTATATTATGAAGTGTATCAAATTTTTTTCGCGAACGACAAAAAGTTAGAAGGCTTACATAAACATCGATAGTTAGATCAAGAAAGACCATACAATATTTAGCGTGAATCAGAAATATATAATTTCGAAGCAATAAAACAAAATGTACTGGAAAAAACTCGAGAATTATTTGAAATGATTTTTTGTGATAAAATGAAATATCACATTATATCACATAGATCTAGATCATTTCAACAAAGAGCACAGCCGGGTAAGAATGTCAAAAATGCCTTGGACGGAATCGCGAATCGGATTTGACAGGTATTTTTTTCATTAACAATTATGTCCTCAGCCAAATTTTTAAACATTAAGATCGATTCGGCGCACAATAGGACGTAGTTATGTGTTTTTCTGTTTTTCCATGATAACTCGGTCAGTTTTTGACCTGGAAATAATTTTTTTTACAATCCTACAGTTATTTTTACAAGCCCTATAAGATGACATTGGTTAACAAATTTTTGGAGTGAAATTCAAATTTTGGCGGTCATTTCATAATTTGATTTTACGACAATTTTTTCGAGTGTGAGTGTTCAACGAAAAAACATTTTTTTCCATGTTTATTGTTATAAAAAATATATGTGTGAATTTCTTCAAATTTTTAAAAGTGGATGAACTAACTCAAAAAAATAAAAACCATTAAAGACCCCTGTTTTCATCTATAGCTCTTTTTATATGCACTCTTCAATAAAATCAATAGCACCATCGCATTCTACGTCAAAAAATACATCGAAAACATGTACTATAATTTTATCATTATCAATATTATATAATGAAAATTGGACAATTTCTTTATCAACCTTCGCTTACCCTGGAAAACAAAATGTTGTAAGGACAATTGCCGATTTTTCATGATATAATGGCGCTGATGGTGAAAGTATGATACTTGTTTTAGATGTATTTTTTACGTAGAATACAAAAGTGTTATTGGTTTTGCAGTAACATTTATTTAAAAAATCGTAGAAATGAAAAATATGGTTTTCACTTCTCGTGCTTTCTATGATAAAACCTGTAGTACTATCGCATTTTCAGTAAAATAATACATCGAAAACACGTATTAAATTTATCGAACAATCCTATTCAGTTTTGTATCCTATTCAAAATCGAGAAAAAACTTGCACTTCCAAAGCTTTGAGGATCCATATACCACGGGTTAGAGAATTCTACAACATTAATAAAAAATATAATTCCATTAACTTTGTGACAGGACAGGGGGAAAATAATTTACTCGAATTTTTCACGGCCTCAGCTGCCACCAGCGGCGCAGTCAGCCAATAGTTGCAGTTTTATTATTTGTTGGGCGCCAGCTACCGTTCTCGCGTTAGGAGGGCGGGTAGCGCTGCAGATCGGCTGGTTCTGGTCGCTGTGATTCGGGCGGTTTCGCTGTTTCCTACGCACTCAGGTCTCGCTGGCTACCTAGAGATGAAAAAGGGGAGCGCGAAGTCCTATCCAACGTGCAAGGAAAATTACGGGCAACAGCTAGTTAATGTGTCGGGGGCAAGGGCTCTTCTCTCAGCAGCGGGTAGTCGGAGCGGTGTGTCAGGGCGCCAAGTTAGCAATCCAGGGGTAGTGAAGAGTTCGGATGAATCAATCACGTGAACAAAATGGCGTCGACGCGTCGACGCGTTAGCCGGCTTCGCGCACCCGACCGCGATAACTACGGGGATATGGAAAATAGATTAAGGTTGAGCCAATGATAAAAGCATTTCGGCGGGAATTCTTATTTATTAATAAATGCTAAACTGCTCTACCCGGGTCAACCTAAGGTCGATCATATCGTAGGTCGAAGTGAAAAGGGGCGAAGTGCTAATGGCATCCGGTCACCGCGCCTTCAACGTACTTCGGCTTCCTCTTTGTTCGGCGCAAGAAACCTATCCACGGCGGTCTACTTCGTCCGAATCCCCCTAAAAGGCTCGCGGATGGCGCACCGCGACGTGATCGCGATCTGTTTTCGTGGCGATCGCGCGAAGGTCAGGTGGAACGGGTTAATGCGCGGACGATTTCGGGGATCACACAAAGGTCTGGCGGCACTGTTTAATGCGCGGGTAATTTGGTGATTACGCGACGGTCATGCGGAATTCCATTGATGTGCGAGTATCTACGATCACGCGAAGGTCATGCGGTATTCCAATAAACACGCGAATATCGAGACAATCGTGCGAAGTTCAGGCAACAATCTAATAAACGCGCGAGTAATTCGGCGATAGCGCGAAGGTCAGTCGTCACTCCCGTTGATGCGCGAGAATCTAGATGATCGCGCGAAGGTCAGGCGACAATCTAATGAGCGCGCGAGTAATTCGGCAATCGCGCGAAGGTCAGTCGTCACTCCCGTTGATGCGCGAGAAGTTTGGCGGTCGCGCGAAGGTCAAGCGGCACTTCCGAAAACTCGCGGTTCAGCTAACGATCACGAATGGTTAAGCGACACTCCCGACAATTCACGGTTAGGGATGGGTGCGAATTAGAAAGAAAAGAGAGAAGGGGGAGTACTCATTCTTATCCCTTTGATTGTTAGCCGGCTGCTGCTGCTGATTAATACTACTGTTGCTGATAGTTAATAGTGTTGCTGATAGTTAATGCTATTGCTGCTAATTAATGCTACTATTACTATCTCTTAATGCTGTTGCTGCTATCTCTTAATGCTGTAGCTGCTATCTCTTAATGCTTTGTTCACTGTTCACTGTCATTCTCTGGGCCTCCGCGCGCAACCAGAGCTCTGTTAATACTGCCGTGGCTTTTCGCAGCATCGCGTCGCTTCTCCTCGTTTACTTCCCCTTTTTCTCGTGGGTTTTTATCTAATTGGTTGATTTTGTTGCTAAGTCGATTATCAGCGTCGTCTATATTACTGTCCTAGCCCGCGCAATTTTACTACTGGCCGATTTTTGGTGCCTAATTTCTCTATTTGTTGGTCAGAGAGCGTCGCTTTTACTCTATTTGGCGATCTACTCCTATCTTATTACCAATTGGTTGGTCAAGTAGCGCGCGTCGGTCGGTTACGCATCGTTATCAACTATCTTTTTTCCGCATGCGCTCGTTATCTCTACCGATTTCCCCTCGCTCGCATCCGATCTCTCTCCCATCGGTTGTCTCGCTCACTCTCACGCGCTCGGTTGTCCCTCTCTCGGTCTAGCTCAAGCTTGCTATCGGTTGTCTCAGATCAGCTGATCTTGGCTGCAATCTTTTTCGTTGTCTGGCTTCCTGTGGGAGTGTAAAAAATTTTATACACTGCTTCTTTGTTATAATGCAAAACTGTTCGCTTGCGACTTGGGACAATGCGTCCATTCTCTCTGCTGTTTCGTCTCTGCCTTTTTTGCTCGTCGTTTCAAAAAAGGGGAAGCTTCCTCATAGCCTAATAGTGAAAAAAAGGTCAGTTGCTCATTGGCACGACAACAAATATCACCGGCCAACCAGCTAATCACTCCGCTCTCCTCGTTGTCAAATCAACCGCGAGAGCCACGTGTTTCCCCTTTCATATGACAACTCTCGCAAAGGCGAAAATGAGAGAGAGAGAGAGAGAGAGAGAGAGCAAGTTCAAAAGTTAATGAGAGTTATCAGGTCAGATCCGAGAGATGGAGAGGGACAAGAGTTTGAGAGAGAGAGAAAAAAACTTCTCTCTCGGCCTCACGGTGCTCTACTCAAAAAGTGCACATCGAAAGCTATTATGCAATTTTGTTAATTCTGCAAAAGACAGCCTTTACTCGCAAACATACGTGTGCCTTTTCGCGATCGCGGAGAGCAATAAATCTGCCATTTAGGCGTTCTTACGTGAGAAACCTTGAAATGAGTTTACTCACACAAGTGATTGCTTAGTGACACCTCAGCGTCTAGAATCTGCTCTAACTTGAGACGTAACAATGTTATCGTTAAAATTTCTTAAGAACAGTTTAAAAAGAAGATATTGTAGCTAAATAGTGTCACGTAGGCACGTACTTAATTTCAAACGATGCTTTTATGTTATTAGCGCATATAAACTGTGGTGATAGAAAATATTCACATTTCAAGATTAAAACATAAGTTCTTATAAACTTTCGTACCAAGCGCTGCAATTTCAAATAATGAGATATTCTAGGATATTTATTGCGATATCTATTTCAAACTATATGGTCCATAATAGTATCCAAAGAAACGTTATACTTGTAACACGTACGTTAGTAATTTAAGCCCGAACAACGTTTCGTCACAAATTATTTAAGGGGAAAGGCTCGGAAGGCGCATTCGCTTCGTCGCGAAAATTTAACGAGGGCTATGTCGTCCGGTAATATCGATAGTCGCAATTTAATCAATTACAAGAGAGACAGGTTTAAACAGAATAAACTCATCAATTCAACTATTTTACTCTTTATTGCAACAATAATATACATCCGGCGTTGACGTGTGCGCCGGCCGAGTCCGGGCTAAGTTCGTTCCGTGCGAATTAACGCACAGGAAACAGAACGTCACCTTACAACGTATCTCGCGAATTCCGCGAGGGCGATGCGAGTTCACGCATGCAACCGCTCGTCCGCGTCCGGCCTATACGATGCTAGGAGAGAGAGAAATCGAGGTGCGCACCGAGAAACCAAAAAGGGTACCTGACCTTGAGAGGGAGCGCTGCTGCTGAAGTCTACGTCCTCTGAGCAAACGATGTTGTCTTTCAAAGGCGGGATTCTCGATGCAGCCGGTCTTCCTTCTTGCTGATGGTCGCTATATGGCAATTAACCGCACAAACACTCGTTCTGGCCGCGAAGCTTGACTAGCTGGCAATTAATTGCCGGTCAAAACTCTACTGACTGCGATCTCGCGCCTTCCGCGATTTCTTACGCGCCCCTCCCTATAGGCACTCAAAAACGGCCGAGCGCCGCCGGCTACGCACACATGTGCGGCTCATGCCGGCGACACTATTTCTCTCTCTCCTCCTCTGCTCCCCGCTCACGCCTATCCCTCCAACGCCAGGCATCTTCGCCGATCAGGAATCAGACCTGCAACAAAGCCACATCGTGCGTCGATACTCGGTTTTACTCAACCAAGACCGATGTGGCAGCGGCTCAGGGGAAGGCACGCGGAAGAGAGAGAGAGGCGAACCGGGCTATCGAATTCAACGATCGATTCGCCCGTCACATACTTAATAACTAAAAACTTGAAAAAAAAGGTAAGTTTCTCTGACAAAATATTTTGTTAATTCACTACTTAAGATAAATAACTATTACATTAGTAAATAATCTTAAAAATTTGTAATAAAGAAAATATCAAATATTCCATTTATACTGTAATATTCAAATAAGATTTTTCAAAGGTTTTGTTAGTATTAAATCGATCAAATTATAACATTCATAATTTCAATTATTTACTTCTTAAACTTGAAAACATTACAAAAGCGAAATGTTAAGCTTTTCGTATAGGATTTCGTTTTTGATTAAGAGTATTTCTTGGTGTAGTTTTGTAAAAGTTTAATAATTAATGAAGATGTAACGGAGATAAACAGCCGATCCAGCTTGGATAGCTCCCGGCTGTCTAAATTGTTTAGACTGCTGTTTAAATTGTTTATTTAAAGGGGGGATTTGGGAAGCGCGAACGTTCTCACGACTAAATAACACGTCGAGCAAACGCGTTAAACGCACGAAAGAAATTATTCGGAATAAGGAGTGTGTTAGGCGACGACAACAATAATAATAAACTTTTTATTAAATATCAATATAATTCAAAACAAACATAATTAACCAATAACATAAAATCGGTGGCACAAAGTTACGCGAAAAGCGCAACGGATCGGCTGCAGATCTGCTCACCGATTCGCTGATTGATCGAACAACAACATCAAAATAAGAACAACAATATTGATTACATGCAACAAAAGAAAATCCGCTCAATCGCGTAGCTGGCAAGGCTGCCGAGCTACGCGCAGCTTAGCTGTCAGAGAGAGAGAGAGAGAGAGAGAGAGATTTTCGCACTCTCACTTCCGCGCACCGGGCACGTATCCGCCACAATAATTATCAGCGAGGGCGCGGGGAAACTCACACAATCATTTCTTACAAGACTATACGTGCGGTGATCAGTCAAAAGCTCGAGCTCAACTACCGATTCCTCTCCTTCGCCATCGCAGGGTACGCGCGCAGCTCTGCCAGCGTCTATCTCTATCTCCTCTTCTCTCTTCTGTCTCTCTCTCTCCCTGTGTCTCCTCGCTCACTGCTCGACGCTTAGGTTTAGGCTCTCCCTCTAGCCCGCCGTTGCCGCCGTCGCACCTCAAAACAGAAAAGCCAAAACAATGAGAGTATGCTCAACCGGCGCATAGTCTCAGCTTGGCAAGGCGCGCGGGCAGTGGCGAAAGCTCGACGGAGAGCAACGGTTGGGTCGTAATTCTCCGTTACAAAGAATAAATAGTGAATATTGTATACATATTTCCATTTATTAATAAATTATTCTTTACATAATCATTATTAAATTAAGCGTGAAAACTTTTTGATCACCTCAATTCTTTTCATGTTTAATTTATATAATTTGATTATGTAGAGTTCAAATCTGGAGATTATAGATGGTTCCTATCGAACAAATATAATATATTATATATAAAATGTTTTTTTACATTTTTTTCTATTCCTCTTTTTACAATTTCGTTGACAAAACGTTTTGAAAATTAATGTTGTTATTTTGAAATCAAAATTTTTTTTACTTACAGATTAGAATGTCAGAATAAATAGAAAATCGCGTTAGCCTCAAATGTCCAGGCTGCAATGTTTATCTAAAGAAAATTTCAGGTTACAAAAAATCGTTGAATACTCATAAGACATATCTCATTTTAAAAATACTTTAAATAAGACAATAGAACTCAATGTAATTGTATGTTTAAATGGTCTCGGTAATATTAGAGTAACCTTGTATCGACAGAGACAAAATTATCCAATTGTATCAAAATAGGCACTGCTAACCTTTGCACAAGAACTTACTGAAACTCCTTCTCTTAATCCTCAAACGTCGAACAATAGTGCAACATTTACTTTCACGCAATCAAACCCAAAAGAAAAATTTAATTAGTAGAAATGACAATTGAGAAAACAGTATCGACTCATTCGTATTATTGCTTATGTAGCTTTACTAAAAAACTTGTTGTCCTACATGAAGCTCAGATGCAGGCTTTTGCGACTAGGAAAATATGTGTTCCAGCAAGTAATAAATGCTGTGGAAAACACCTTAACAAAAAAAAAATTTTATTAAGAAGACTTGAATAGCATCGAGGTATATTCTTCAACAAGTTTTATTTCTGTTACAGATCTATCAAAATTACTTGAACAGTTATCTATTCGATATTTGTATTTATGATGATGAAGAATCATCCCCGGAATTGTTGATTAAATAAGAAAAACCTTCAATTCTTTCCTCAACCAATATTTCACTGACTAGGATTCATCAGTATCATCAGGGTTACCTTTTTCTTCAAAAATTGAAAGAATATACAATATATAAATATAAAACAATCGTATCACAAAATATGAGAGATCAACTAAATACAAACCAAACAGTAACATTCACAAAGATAGTTATCCAAGTTATACATTCTTAAAACTTTTTTTTTTCATATTTCATAAAACAGTATAAATAATAAACAGTAGATAAAACAAATTTAAAAATTAGCGGAATCATTTTTATAAAATTAAAACCAAAACAAAATGTTAGAAGATCAGGAAAAACCAAACTTTTCGATTTCCTTTCATTGATCATTTTAAGCCCTATTAAAAAAAAAGACATCTGGTAAAGACGCCAATTCATGACATCCTTAAATTATGTAATTAATTGACATCATTATGTCACAAATTGGAACACTTGGTTTATCTTTATTAAATGACGTCATTTTCCTCCAAAAATATTTTTGACAAAAAAATGACATCATTTTGTTGATAAGATTTTTTTCTGGTTACAGAAAGACGTCATTTTTTGTATTCTTATTTTTTGCGAGGAAATAATGTTATTTTTAGAAATACATCCTTTTTTTTAATGATTTTTTTCTGCAGGTAGATCAGATCAGTGGATCAAATAAATGAAGGCATTTGTAAATAGTCATTGTTTGTTTTTGAAATGTTTGCTGTTAAAAATCAATATTATTTGGGATAGGACCGCCTTTTTACACCGAATTTGAAGAAATACTGTCATCATTAAAAAACGTAATTTCCCGTGAAAAATATTAACGTCATTTTTTTTTGAGAATTAATGTTACATAATGACGAGAAATGTGAATAAACGAGCCTCTTAAGCACCTTCGATACCTCTGATAACCTTGCTATCGATCTGATGTCCGATAAAAGAGCGGGCGAAGGTGCTTTGGCAAGAGGGGTGATGAGAGACCATTTCTAGGAGGTCGGAAAAATGCCGCACACTAATGATTTGTTGACAAGATGCGTGAGAGACGAGAGACAAGTAGAAGAGACGAGTTTAAGCATCTTGACAGACAAACCATCGGGACGGAATGTTCTAGATGAGGGCGAGTTTAGTGCATCCATAACCTCCTGACTAGTAACCTCACGAAATTTGAATGGGGAGTGGGCGTGAAGAACATTTGGGGGACTCGCTAGAAGGGCGTCAAAAAAGTCATATGTCATGGGAGGAGACCAGTTAACTATATTGGCAAAGTGGGTGTTTAGTACGGCTGGGGGAAAAAATCGAAACGGGGATGGAAGAGCGCGCTTTGTAACTCCCAAGTTTCGTAACTCGTTCCATTTGGCCTTACTGGTGCTTGCGGACGACAGTCTGCGTGAGATGCAAGAATTTTTTGCTGAGTCGAGGACATTTGAGACGTCATTACGTAGTCTACGACGTCACTGACCGAGCGGGATGAGGATGCCAGTTTATAGGCAGCGTCACGCCTTTTCATAAGAGCGAGAATGCTCGGAGTCACCCAGGGTTTACGCCTAGAAAATAACTTGATGTTCCTGAGAGGGCTACCTCGTCAAAAGACTTTATAAGGACTTCAGTAAGAGAGTGCGCCGAGTTGTCAAGGGAATGCAGGTCAGCATCGATCAACGGATCGGAAGAGCGCCTCAGTCGTACTGGAGATTTGTCAACCAGACACGAGAGAAGGCTGCTGAGGGTCTCATTTAAGGCCGCTTTGTCTACCCGCTTTAATCCGCGGGACCTAATGACTCTGGTGATATGCTTGTTAGTAGTGAAACGATAGGTGAGCGAGATGAAATCATAGCCAGCAATAAAAGGAATATCAGATTTTCCAAATGTCTGCATGGCATTCGGGTCTTTCACTATGAAGAGGTCAAGAGTAGTGTGGGAAGGAGGATTTATATCAAGACAGTGATGTGTGGGATCAGTGGATACGAAGTGGAGGTTGTGTCGGTCAACGAGAGACCTCAAAGCTCGAGCATCAGGCAGAGAGTTGGAACTTAGGTCAGCGTTAAAATCACCGGTAATGATGACATTTCCATACAGGGGGAGGTAAATGACCAGGCATTTGAAAAAATATGTGGGAGAGCATGCAGAGGGACGTCTGTATACTACCGCCATCAAAAGCTTGGTCTGGCCAGACATTATTTCGCCAAGGATGAATTCAGGTGTGTTATCAAAAACTGGATCTGAAGTAGCTAGAAAAATAAAATTAAGGTGAGATCTGACGTACAGGCCAACCCCGCCACCCTGCTTTCCAATTCGGTCAAGCCTGAAAAAATTGAAATCGGGAGGGAGAGGTATGAATCAGAGATATTAGATGAGAGGAAGGTTTTAGTAATGGCTATGACATCAAAATATGTAGAAAGGGCTTGTGTTTCGAGAAGAGCAAAATGACAGGGGAATTTAGTCTATTTATATTGATGTGGCCGACAACGAAGGAAGCAGAGGGCGGGGTATGGTCCTGGATTAGTTGGCATCATGGACCAGAAACTGGAGGAGATGAATCTGGGATAACTTGAGATAGCTGAGCTGGAAAGGTAGACACTGTCGGGCTAAAACAACTTTCCGTTGTGTTAAGTCGCGGAGCAGAGTTTTTTGGGATGACGGCAGTGGGTCGCTGTTTGACAACCTGGGGCGCGAAGTTGAGGTTGAGTGGCGCGTGTCTTCGAGAACCGATCGTAGGGGCAGCCACTGACATGGCACCAGAGCACGAAGCAGCCAAGACAGGTGGCTGGCCGGGAGGCAAAGGCGTACAGCTGACGTGGTCGCTCTCCGACATTATGGGGATAGGGGTGGAACGCGTGTTCTCCCGCATGGACCCGAGACGAAAGGGCGCACGAAACCCAACTCACGACTACGCGCAAGCGCCTTCACAAAGAGATTGTGGATCGCCTGGGGTAACAGCTAGTAGGTAAAAACGGGATTTTCGAGACCGCACTTAAAAACGTCTCTCTTCGTTTTCCCAACGAGCTTTCCAGAGCGCTCCAAAATGACATCACGCACAACCGTCGAGTCGATACGCACAACGAAAGCGGACGTAGTATCGGTCGGGTTTGGACGAGAACGAGTGGCAGTCCATCTTCTGGTGGCCGCTATGTGACCCCTATCGTTTGGGTAGCCAATCGCCTCGAAAAGCATACCGGCAGCTTCCTCCAGCGAACCCTGGAACTCCTGCGGAAGGCCCAGAATAAGGAGCTCGGAGCGATCCTTGAGACCCACTACAGACTTGAGGCTCTTCACTTCGTCGGTGACACGATTGACTTTGGTCAGGATGGAAGTCTGGGTGGCTCTAATCTCGTTCCGAAACTCTGTGAATTCATTATTCACGAAACCGGAAAACCATGCTGGCGGTTTGTCGCCCGTGGTAGGAGCCATGCAATCGAGCAAGTGGATTTGGTGCGCACTGGACCAAATCCACTTGGAAGAAACAGTGGAAATGGCAACCGATCGGTTAGTATCAGAGAAGTTACTCCGGAATTCCACCTTCAACGTCTTCGACGAGAAAAGCTCGTAAGGTGATGTCGGTCTCTTTCGGCCTGACGTTTCGACGAAAGACAAAGTCAGCTGAAGCAGAGTCGACTTGAGTGGAAGGAGGGAATTTTAAAAACACGCTACCGGACTAACGAGAGTTGGCCAAGACCGCAGACTGAATTGAACAGGTACGCCAAATAAAGGTCGCAAGGTCAGGATTTAAGGTTATATCGGAACAGTGCTGATGGAAAGATCTATCGCAGGCCTCGTACTGCAAGATATTGACACCCCGATAACTCAGCGCTTCACCACACTCAGCGCATAAAGACAAGACTATTTGATAAAAGTGGGAGGTTTTGGAATTTAAAAACAAATAAAGACAAAAAATAGAAATTCATAAATTGTGTCAAAAAGTTTCCCATTTCTCCTTCCCGGGTCTCAAAACTTCTCAAGAAACTGTAATAACCGAGGTAATTTGAAAGGACAGATTGATACGACAAATTGAAAAGTTTGAATTTCGCGCAAAAATTTGAGTCACTAACCAGTCATAAACGGGAGCAGTGAAAAGTCAGGATTTGAAAGATTTGAAAATTGGCACCCCAGTGGCACCAACTCAGTTAGTTAAGGATTAAAAATTGGCGGGAGATTGGGGAGTAAAATGATGCCATTCACAAGAGGTGGTAAAGGGATTCGCAAATTAACTTAGAAATGATTAAAACGCAAAAATAAACAAGTAGCTTAGACGCAAAAATGAAATGAGAAAAATGATTGATGAAGCGAACGCAGAAAAGTACATTACAAATTAAGTGAATGGTAGAAAAGAAAACGCGATTTGACACAGTCGATCCAACGAAATTAAAATTAAAATTAGAATTAAAATTGTCTAGCGTGTAGATAGCGCTAGATAAAAAATACAACAAAATTAAATTAAGTAAAACAAAACAAGATGAAGTAAAATTAAAATAAAATTAAAATAAAATTAAAATAGCCATCGCGATGACTAAGCTCAAGACAGATTGAGTTAAAAGATATGATGGGGCGAAGAAATAACACCGGCAGTGAGGAGTCTCTCCGAGTATATTTAAATATGTGGATTAACCGTAAAAATTGTTGATATAGGTTCTTAGCAGCAAAAATTTTGGAAGTGTTGCATTCGGTGAGGTGTGTAGTGTGTAGTGTGTAGCTGTCCTGGTGTGGAGGCTGTATTGTTGTTTGCGTTGTTTGCAGAGATGTGTAGATCAAAAACTCGTTAAAGTTAGAGATTTGATGAAGATTATGTTGTAACCAGGCAGGCGATTAATTCATCCACTGGCCAAAAAATTGACTAAAAACCAAGAATTTTTAGCAGGAGGTGCAGTGGCCAGCTGGACGAACTCGCCTGCAAAAATATGCCGCTCGAGGAAGTGGCAAAAGTAGGAAAATGTTTAATAAAGAAGAGAGTCTCAAAAACCAGTGTGTCGCTACTCACCGAGAGAGAGAGAGAGAGAGAGAGAGGGAGAGAGAGAGAGAGAGAAATAATCGCAACTAGAGCGGTAAGCTAGGCGCGCGACACTTGCCGCGCTGGGCAGTGCCGCGTGCTGCCGAATAAGCGAGTGAGTGGTGGGGGAAGGCAAGAGGCCGACTTGCACGTACTCGTCACTATCTAGCAAGACGCGCTGGCGATCGGCACCACGTGCGGCGATCGTGTGAGAGCTGCTACGGTTGGGAGATGAACGGCGTGTCGTCATTCTACAAGCTGATGCCTCATCACTCGTGGATTGTCATCAGGTCATCCTTTCTTTCTTTTATATATTCTTTCTCTCTCTCTCTCTCTCTCTCTCTCTCTCTCTCTCTCTCTCTTTGGCATCTCATGGTCCGTATGTTGTGCCAGGCTCTTCCGAGCCGGTACATTTTTTTTGTAAATTTATAATATCCAGTTTAGTATGCAAAATAGCAAGGCGCTCGCGTGCCGGTTGAATATTTGTGAATTAGGTTAAGATGTATTTATGTATATTTTATCGACACTTACGATAGTGCGTATATAATAAATGAGAGTGTAAAGAATTCTTTTCCTTTATTGTGTACACCTTTCCTCATTGCCTTGCTGGGAACGATACACTGCCTCCCTTGCCTTCCCATTATTTAAATAATTAGTAATAGTTAATATATTGTCGTGCATAGACAGTCGACACTATTATATTATAATCTCATTATGCTTTTCAGATTGAACAGCAATACAATGATATCTACTTATGGCGAGTGCTTGTACAAGTATCTCATAATTTTTGCTTCGATAGTGGAAGGAATGCTATAACTAATTTTTTTGTTGGAAGTTGAAATATTTTCAGTCACAATCAACAACTCAGTAGGTCAAAGAAGTATCGTGTCCTAAAGTTAGACCATCAGTATTAATAAATCATCGGTGCCCGTTTTAGAATTACTTTGAAGACTTTCTCTGACTTTCAGAGCTTATTTGACAATAACTGTAGCAGTATTCGCTATAAATCTTATATCATCCCACTAAATACTTTGAAAGCATATACCAGCTAGATAACTCAATACTGATACTGATAAAAGTAATGAGATTGATTAACTGAATAATTGTGAGAAGTAAATTTAAATGTTATTGACTGTTGAAGGTTTCGAAATGAATAAATTGAGCTAATATTAATAATAATAATACAACTAATAAAAACATTGTTTCATGTAACTTTGTATTAGGCTTCGTAGGCATTACTTTTACAATTGTACAATCAATTAATCTCATAGCTTTTAGCAGTGTTAGTGTCAAGATGGTATATGCAATAAGGAACATTAATCCAGTTGTTGCCAAAAATGTACTGAGAGTGAAAGAAGAAGAATCTTCAAAGCTATTCTCGAATGATCCTTGATTGCAACAGTGTTCTGCTCAAAAATGAAAAAATCCAGCATCAGTGAATTGCCTGATTAATTTGTCCTGGCCAACTATATTATTATTATTTTACTTTTCATTTATCTTTTTATCTTTTGGCTTTACAGACTGGACAGCAAAACTCTGGCAAAAATATATGAATTCTATTTGACGAACGACTCGGCTCTCTTCTTCTAGGCTAGTTTCACGACAATAACTGCATGCTGAACAAGCTGCGCACTTCGCTGAGTAAGCTCAGAGAGACCTTGTAGACGATCGAGGGTGCACTAAAATTATTGACACGCGAGAATTCTACGCCACCATTCATTAAGTACCTGCAGCATTTCAACTGCGAGATCCACAATTTGGCAGAGGGCTACGCGGCCGATGTCCAAGTTCATGTGCAAGGGGCTCAAGCGCATCCTATTGGTGCTGGGCAAAGTATCTCTGTACTAAAAGCACCACTAGTAGTTAAAGGCGCGTGAGGCCGAGATTCTTAAAGAGAACTCGTTTCAGGGCCTACAGCTGCCAGGCAGGCACTCCACCAGAGCACTTACCCCCGCAGTTTCGTGCACGGTGAGGAACTAACGACGTTTGAACTGCCGCTACTCGATTTCGGGGCTAAGTAGACCAGCGAATTGAACAGCATACAAATAGAGCGAATGAGCCCTTCAATTGCTATAATTGCTTGCAGACGTGGGTGCTTAACGCCTACATCTCGTCTCGTTGTACAACGTGTTCCAAGAGCCCCCGGCCATCCAAGTAAACTGCACAAGTACATCAAGGTAAAGCTTGAGCTCGAGCTGCGCGAGGAGTACGAGCATACCCTCGAGCAAGAGGCGTAGCATCTTGTTGAAATGGTGGCTCGCAATGGAGCGCCGTGTCGAAGATCGCCACTTGGTAGCGCGAGGTCGAGTCAGAGCCACGGCAGCTGGTTGCAGGACGTGGCAGCGAGCCACCAAGGCCCTGTGTGCCGATCTGCTGGCCAATGAGCTACTGCTTCACGGGGTTGTGACAAGTGGTCTCAGGTCAAGTCTAATTTCCACGGCGAGGAGCTGCAGCTCTACTCGCAGCAACTGCACAAGCTCTATCTTGAGATGCTCCGGCCTCAACCAAGCTGCAGGCCGATTTCGAGACGCTGCCCGACTTCGTGCAGTTCGCCAACAACACGCTTGTTTGGTTCAACGCCAAAGTGGAGGCCAAACTAATACACGACTGGCGTTACAAGAGCCCCAAACTAGGCGCCGTCGAGCACACGTTAGTGCAGTACTCAAGGTAAGCCGCTCTCTGACGCGTATCCTCGACTACTGTTATTGCACGACCACTAATCTTTCCTTCGTTGTCAGTGACTCGGTTAATCTGTTCATTTATCCTTGTAGATCTCGGCCGCGCAGGATCAGTCGAAAGCCTTGTACTACATCTCACCGTCCGTCTGAGATTCCACCTCAAGCATGATACCTACAGCTATCATTTCTTCAAGAAGGTTCAGCAGGCTGGACAGTGGAAATTCAAGGTGGGAAGAGCTACCATACGCAGCCAGTCGCTCAGCCGGCCTACGATCAGTTTAAAACACTTAAGCCTGTGACTCGTGGAAAAACGACTTAAAATGAATTTTTCGGAGTTTGATCTTGATTTGACCTTGAAATGACCGTAAAAAAAATGTCTCAATATGGTTTTGAACGTGAAATTTTCCGCTCTTTCCGAATCCGGGGTCAAAAATAGGTGTTCCTATTCAAAAAAACCACTTGACCTTGAAATAACCTTGAATGTCAAGTTCAAGGTCAAATTTGTTAGGACCATTGTTTGGCCCCCTTTGTCCCCTACAACTTTTGTCTGAACCATTTTTTCCTATCTGTCTTGGGATTCGAAAAATCCAGGTGTAGCGATTAAAATGGGTCACCCTGTATAGTATATGTATCAGCAGAAATAGTTTTATGCTTCGAGGAACTATTTTTATAGATTTTGACTGAGGTTTTAAATCGTCTATTATTTCTTAATTTTGATTTATGTGATGATAGCAATAAATGTAGAAATGAGCTTTCGCTGGATCATAAACCACAAAGCCTGATAATCGTAACACTTTCTCTTGTATACGTAAAGATATAGGAATGTTATCCGTACGAACTGTACAATCTTTGAAAACGTCATCGACGTCAATAGCTAAAAATGACCCCAAGTTAGTTCTTCTATAAGCTGATTTGTATTTACATTTCCTATATAAAATGTTTTCAGACTCAAAAGTACTATGAATACAATTCCCCAGTTTATTTCCATCGCTTCTTTTTATGATATCTACTCTGATAACTTAAACTATTAGCGACCTACACTTTTCCAATCTTGACTTATGGCAGTCTAAACCATTACAGACAATATCTCTGGTACAACTGCTCTCAGTTTTCAGTCAATTATTAAACAATGTGGTTACATCAAGGGTCGTGGGAGCGACCTGCGGCATGAATGCCGGAGGCGCGGAAAGCGACATATATATAATAGCTTTGCTATGGGTTCATAAGTAATACGTTTTTTTAACATATTATGCGTCTTATTATGCATTTAATCTACAAAACTTCATAATTAATAAAATAAGTGACAAAACTACTAATTTCGTTATTTACATCGACGATTGTTCATTTTTTTATCGCTCTTCTTTCCGAGGTGGTCTAATTTTATTTTCTTCTCCAGCCCTGAAAAATTTATTCAACATTTTTACTGCGCATGCTCGGTCATCAAGCACTCGATAATCGATTTCGAGATCTCGATCGATTGTCTGACTTGAAACTGCAACCTGCAGACACATGGATTATTAATCAACCGGCTTTCCGTTGGAGTTACCTCATCATCACCATCACCATTCGGTTTTTCTGCTTACAATTATTATTATTGTTATACCAATAATGCAATTTTTCATAGCGGGCGAAATTTGGAATGTGGAGAATATTTCAACGTACTACGCGAAGACACTAACTGGTTTCATGTTTCTAATTCGAAAATTGTTAAAAAACCGTGGCCGAAAGGGTCGAAAGATATTTATAAAATATTTTTAGAACAAACTAATGCCCCTCAAAAAAGACATTAATCTATAATAGATATATAAAGAAAAATTATTATTCATTCAAAAGTGTTAAAATTTAAAAATAATAAAGATACTTTTGTCATTTAACAACTATTCCATTTAAATGATTTACGTATGGAGACTAACTGATTGTTTTCAATTCGTATTTTATTATTATTATTTTGGCTTACATTGAAACTAGTGAATTCTAAAAACAAAAAACTTTTGACAAAAGAAAAGATTGCACGAAAGCTTTTGTACGATAACAAAAATTATAATTATATCATATTTGTTAGTTTTTTTTTTTTATTACTACATCTCTTTCAAATACACTATTTTGATATAAATCTTATTTAAATACCATTATACAAAGTTTTACAAAGTAAACTGTTGCGTAAACAGTTGCCTTATTTACTATACTACTCTTATCAAATCTCTGTTTGAATCATCGCTTATTATTATTTATTATTATTAATAATAACTATAGCTTACCTTGAAATAAATGATATCTCTAAAAAAACACTTTTAACAAAGTAAAAAGTTACATGAATGCTTTTGTAAAATTCTATACTATTATTACTACTCTTTTAAATACACTATTTTTTTTATCAATTTTATTTAAATACCATTATACAATACAAAATTTTATAAAGTAAACTGTTGGTTAGACGGTTACCTTATTACATGTTACTATACATAATTTAAATAGAGATTTGATTAGAATCAAATCTCTATTTAAATTATTTATCTATTCAAATACACTTTTTTTTTATGTATTGCAACGGTAGTCGATTCAATTAAACGATCCGTTCGCGATTCTGCTTCTCGCGTGTTAGTACGAACAATTAAGAGAGAGAGGGGGCGCGCGATCATTTGAATAAACAGTTACGCCTCAGCTGTTTACGCTAGTTTACCGCCGATATTGTTTTGCACCGTGTTTCGCCGTTAATAAAGATTTTCTGGGACAATTACGTGCGTGAGTGCAACGACGGTACTGCAGCAGCAAGTAGCAGCAGTGCAGAAACAGTATTGCAACAGATTAAAGGCAGAGTGAGGCAGCACAGCTGATAAATAGGAGGGCAGCAGCAGTTGATATATTTCATCAACAATTACGGCTGATCACCGTAATTGCACCGCAGGGTAGGTGCACCTCCCGTCATTATTGTGTGACAAAATACATTCGGTATTTTGTTAATCTCGATATTGAATTTTTTGTATTCGCGCCGAGCGTTAGTTCGCGGTAAAATTCGAATCTTCTCTCTCTCTCTCTCTCTCTCTCTCACCAAATAGTATTCATTGTAAAATCCTGTTCGCGAGCGTTAGTCTTTCGGCCCAATAAAGACTAGTTATTTTTATTAATAACCTCCCCCGTTACAGTATCTCAATTGAGTTTTACTTTTTTTTATGAATTGTTTCTCAAGTTTTGGAAGAAATTAAATCTATTTTATAATGGCACGGAGGCTAATTTGTTTAATACACATGGCTTAGGTAAATTAAGTACGCATCTAGCAAATCAATGAGTCTGATATATTATTTCAAAATAGAACGGATGCTGATAAATGTAATTGAAAATAGCTTTCATATTTAATGTCATAGAACAAGTAATGTATTTATTTTTAAATATATTTATTATCACAATTCTAAAAATAAATTGGAATACTTAGGGTTTTGGAAGAAGTGATAGAATAAAAATGAATGATATAATGTTATTTGTAACATATACGTTAAATACTAGTCACTGATAATTTAAATACATTTTAGATAACTTTCATTCTTGTCTTTTGATTTGTCTTTTAATTAAAATAAATATTAATTAAAAAAATTTACCCTGATATAAATGTTATTACATACTTTTCCAATGAGAAAAATGAATCTGATGTATGAAAATAGATATTGACATGTCATTATCAAACGCACGTATTTGTTTTGTAGACCACAAGATTACCTTGAAGTTGTTTTCTACTACCGTCTAGTAAACTAATTTCAGTAAATTATAAATGCATTCTTCTGACGATTCGTATTATCAATGACTTTACGTTTCAATCAGTATTTGTTCTTCTGATCTAAACTTGTTATGTTATCTATTACCATGCTTTTGCAACTGATATACTTAGATCCAGAAAATTTGCCGATTTATCCAAAAAGCTAATATCTAGATATTGTAGTTGTAAACTAAAAAATAATGATGTGAAATCATTTATATGCACTTATAGACGTGGAGAGTTAAATTATACGATAACATCTCGTATTAAGCCAGTAGATTATATGATATATAAAATTGCTGAAAATACCAGCTATATTATTATAGAATTATTTTTTGTATACAGGGTGTCTCATTTTAAAGGAACCACCCCGAAATTTTCGACGGTTGGCGTTGTACAAAAAAATTGTTCAGACAACAGCTGTTTGGGACAATGGGGGCAACCTTTCTGTGAAATCCGATTTGACCTTGAGATTCATTTTCATGGTCATTTGAAGGTCAAAATCATTTATTGAATAGGAACCCATATTTTTGATCCCGGATTCGGAAAGAGCGGAAAATTCTACGTTTAGATAACGTATTATGTGTGGAGTGCGGTCAACCCCCCCCCCTCGCCTAAGGTCATGTAGGGGTCAAATTTATGATTTTCTTCATCTATGCATAGGGAAGATCGGGCAAGAGTAAGGTTAATTGTAATAATCCAATAACTCAATAACCCAAATAATCCAATAATTCAATAACCCGATAACCCCAATAATTCAATAACCCCAATATCCCAAAAAAATGTAGGGTCAAACAACAGTGACCTTGAGCTTAAACTTCAGGTTGATTTTCAAAGTCGACTTTATGTATTCAAAGCCTTCATGAGAAGTGTCATTTTCCATTTTGTGGGATAACATGTTATTTCCATTCTTTTTTCTGGTGTGATTCCGGACAAGCCTACAAAGTTTCAACTAAATTGTTTAATAACACTTTTTTAGTATTGTTTGTGACAATAGTGATTCGCGAACAGTCCTTCTCAGGATAGTTAAAGTGTAATTTTCTTCGTCGACTTAAAAGGAGGGAATATGCCGGATTATTCGAGAAACGAAATTGTTGATATTCTGTTGTCTGTCGGGGCATGTCAAGGCCGATATCATGCTGCGGCAAGGTATTACCTGCACCACCCGGCTAGGTAATTAATACCTTGCCTTCATTGGCTGGGTAATCGATACCTTACCTTCATTGGCTGGGTAATCAATACCTTGCCTTCACTGGCTGGGTAATCAATACCTTATTAACCTCACTCTTGCCCCGGTGGGATGGGGGGGTGAACCGCTCCCCCAACATAATACTTTATCTAAACGTAAAATTTCCCGCTCTTTTCGAATCCGGGATAAAAAATGGGGGTCCTTATTCAAAATATCTCTTGGTTATTGGGTTATTGAGGTTATTGGGGTTATCGAGTTATTGAGTTACTACAATTAACCTTACCCTTGCTCGATCATCCCTGTGCATATATGAAGAAAATTATAAATTTGACCCCTACATGACCTTAGGCGAGGGGGGGGTTAACCGTCCCCCACTCATAATACGTTATCTAAACGTAGAATTTTCCGCTCTTTCCGAATCCGGGATCAAAAATATGGGTTTCTATTAAAAAAAACTTTGACCTTCAAATGACAATAAATTTCAAGATCAAATGGGATTTCACAGAAAGGTTAGCCCCATTGTCCCAAACAACTGTTGTCTGAACAATTTTTTTGTACAACGCCAACCGTCGAAAATTTCGGTGTGGTTCCTTTAAAATGGGACACCCTCCATATATGAGCTTGATACTGTTGGCGAAGAGGCCCGGCAAGAATGAAAGTTATCTAAAATGTATTTAAATTATCAGTGACTAGTACTTAACGTATATGTTACAAATAACATTATATCATTCATTTTTATTCTATTATTTCTTCCAAAACTCTAAGTATTTCAATGTACTCGTATAATTTTTAGAATTGTGATAATAAATATATTTAAAAATAAATACATTTCTTGTTCTATGACATTAAATATGAAAGCTATTTTCAACTACATTTATCAGCATCCGTTCTATTTTCAAATAATATATCAGACTCATTGATTTGATAGATGCGTACTTACTTAATTTATTTAAGCCATGTGTATTAAAGCCTTCGTGCCATTGTAAAATAGATTTCATTTCTTTCAATAATTGAGAAACAATTCGTAAAAAAAAGTAAAACTCAATTGAGATACATAAAAAAAAAAGTGTATTTGAATACATATGAAATAGCGTGGGCCTTCAATGCCAGCAATTTCGCTACTATTACCGAATTATTTAAGGGGAGGGCAAGGGAGGCGGTGTGTTGCTCCTAGCAAAGCAGGAAAGAGAAGTGCATGCAAATAACTTTCACAATATTTCAGAAACTCATCCTTTATTATAACCGCACTATCATAAGTGCTAACGAAGTAAACAATTCCACTTATGCTAATACAACAGATCGTCGCTTAATCTAAATAAGACGGCCGGCACGTGAGCGCCTTGCCGTCTCATTAACCGGCTCAAACGACAACTTATACTCTAAAATAAAACTAAAGCACTGCTGGAAATTACGCCGGCTCGGGGAAGCTGGCGCAGCAACACAAACCGTGAAATCGCCGAGGAAAAGAGAGATGCAAAGAGACAGGAGAGCAAATAATCTGACCGATGCTGGCGGATGTTGCTGTCGCTGGCAGTCTTGCAGATGCACCACCGGCGGCTTGGCAGGAAGACTGTTGATTGCTGCGTTGCTGGCGGTTTTTGGCAGGAGAACCTATTGCCGGTGTTGCTGGCAGAGAAACCGGCCCGGCTAATCTGCAGGAAGACTGCTGGCTGCTTGGCTGAACAAAAGGGCAGGCTTCACGGCGACGATCACTCAAGCTAATGCGGTTGATTGTACTCGCATGCGTCGCGTCACTCACTGTCGCGAGTGCGTGAGAGCCGGCTTCTCACGCCTTCTCCCACTACTCGCCTCCTGATCGGCGGCACGCGGCAATGCCAGTCGCGACAAGTGCCGCGCGCCAAGCCCAACCACGAGACTCATATATTGCTTCTCTCTCTCTCTCTCACTCTCAATGCTTGATCACGTCGTCGCGCCTATGGCTTCTCCTTCTGTTCTCGTGCGTTGCTGAAAATAAAGAGGCAGGCATCAGGCACGTGAAAATAACGTGCGTTTGATGCCAGCCGTCTGCCTTCGCCTGGGAGAGAGAATGCAGGCATACACGGTGCAGGCTATGACCAGCCTACACCGTCACACATAAATAATTTAAATAGAGAATTGATAAGAATGTATAGTAACATGTAATAAGGTAACCGTCTAAGCAACTGTTTACTTTATAAAATTTTGTATTGTATAATGGTATTTAAATAAGATTGATAAGAAAAATAGTATATTTAAAGGAGTAGTAATAATAATATAGAATTTTACAAAAGCATTCATGCAACTTTTTACTTTGTTAAAAGTGTTTTTTTTTCAGAGATTGTACACACAATCTAAACTTTTGCCAACAGATTGAGAATAATTCTGAAGAATGAGAGCTCGATTCACATATATCCGATACATATCCATTGTCTTAGCACAGTAGCCAATTATAGAATTAAAAAATAACTATTATTTGCGTCAATATAGTGTTTGAATTCATCATTATTTTCATAAATTAAAAATAAAAAATAAAAAATAAGCATAAATTAAAAATACTGTCGTAAGCACAGGTTGGCAACAAATGAAATTCCTTAAGGGGGTATCCCTCAATAGATCGCAGAAAATCGACGAAAACTTTGGGAATTTTTTAAAAGAAAACTATTCAATATTTTTTCATGAAATTTAGACTGTGTTTTATTGAAATTTTTAGAGAAATATTGTAATAAACAAATGTGCAGTACTCGTTCAAAGTTATAAACTTTTTTTTTTTTTCCTTTTGGGCGGTTCAAATCCTGGCTTTCCAATCACTCTGAAACATACAGAAAACATTTTTTTAGTTTCATTAGACATATTTCTCGTCGATGAACCTAAATTTATTGCTAGAAAAAATTATTTAACAAAATGCCGGACTTTTAAAAAAAAATATATATTTTTTTTTTATTGTTCATGCAAAAAAGCGGTTAACAAACAATATTTGACAGAATTTTATAGGTACATCGACGAGATTATTTAATTTCCGTTCAAATGGTATTTTTTTTTTTTTTAAGTTGAAAATTCGCTGAGTAAGAGCGCCCGCCAAATCGACAAATCGAAAAAAAATGATTCGGAGATAAACGCGTTTAAAGTTTGCGGCAGGCGAAAACGGCATTTTTTTCATACTCACATCGAATAAAATTGGTTTTCACTTAATCAGCAATACCAGCACCATAAAGGATACCTTCTTCTTCTTCATACTGTTGATTTGACTTCGCAGCTTTTAGTTTTTTAGCAGTCCTAGCTGCTTTTGTGGATTCTTGGCTGCGGATTTCTTGACGCTTCACGCGCTCATCGTCAGTGCTCTTCGCGTAGTTGGCTGTGGATAGCCCGATCTTGAACTGCAGCGATTTCATAATTCTTAGTACACCATAGAATCCGTCATTGAAGAGTACAGCAGCTGTATGAGCGGCAATTTCAACAGTTTTTGGCCCACAGGGTAAATGCTTCGGAGCTAATCGCCAAATGACTGAGTTGAAACTTTCGTTTGCATTTTGCGTGTAGCCACCTAAGCATCTTTTCAATAAATCATCTTTCGATAAATCTTGATAAATCGGGAGTAAATGTTTTTGTACACCTGGGTGTAGTAGAGCTGGATGCTCATAAACATTTGCTCCAACAATCTGTGCTGATTACCAGTTACACCAGCTATCTACACCGGCGGGGCAATGTTCGTGCATCGGATTTTCGTCAGTCGAGCATAGATGATAATAAGTCGCCATAATAGCATTCTTCATATCTTCAACAGAGTTAACATTTCTCCTGATTGCCAAACCGTAGTACTGAGACAATTTGTTTATAAGACTACCCGTTAATTTGCCGTTTCCGCCTAACTTTTGGGTTTTTTGCACATTTCGTAATCTTGTACCCATGCGTTTTTGCACGTGGCCAATGCACTCACGTTTTTCAACTAAAAAGTCGTCCCCATACGGATTTTCCTTCAAGATAGCTAGAAAGGTTTTCGAATCACCGTCGCCGATATATACAGTATAGTATACGCCGTATACTTCTAAAGATCTTCCAAACATCTCTATAACAGCATCCACTTCCATCTTTCCCGAAGATCCATCGTGGTTCGCAGTGCACTCATCGGCGTGGTCCTGGAGCCATATTTCGTATTCTTGAGTATCTTCTTTATACGGGCACGTAGAACAACCTTGACAGACCGTACTTTTGACGATTAAATCAACTACTTTCCCTGTTTCATATTCAATCAAAGTTGTAACGCCGATGTTCGACGTAAAGCCTCGCTTTTTCCACGAACCATCACCCGAAACTTTTAATTGTAACAAAGGCCGTAAATTTTCTTCGTTGTTTTTTTTCGCTTCCTCAATAGCATTTTTGCAGCTCAGGAGAAAACAAATTCTGGAAGCATCATGTATATGTTCGAGAATGTGATCGTAGCCTCCTTTACTCAGACCGATTCCAAACTCCATCAACCCAGCAAATAAATTTATCCCCTTCATACCTATGCCTAGCAGTCTCATAACAAAGACTATTCGTCGATTCACTTCGTAACCGTTATTTATATACGGGCTTGTATCAATAGCCGTTGTGCCACACCTGCACGTGAGTACTAATTTCCATCCAAAGCCTGTTTGCCGCATTTGTTCTTCAAACTCCACATGCCCCTTACACTTTTGGCAGAAGAGAGTTTGTGAAAGTGTAAGAAACAGCGTCATAAACTCTATTATGCGATATCTATGACTAGCGTTTACCGGAACATCTTCAAGAGACGCCGATGCCAATTTTCTTGCACTTGCACTGATGCCTACTTGCTCGCCTTCTTCAGTTGAGAATTGATTACCACGGAAAGATCTTCGTCTCTTTGCGGCACGATAGCCTTCTTCTTTTTCGCCCTTAGGATAACTAGTACTCATTTTCAAATTGTGAAAACTAGAAACACGATGCTCACTACCCAAAAGCCGAAATAAAACTGAGCAAACTGTAGTAACGGTCTCCCAAACGAATCCCTACCTTTCCCCAGAAATCTTTGTACCTACTATGCTACACCTAGCCTGACCCTGTAAAGGAACGTACAGTTTATACAAATGAAGATCGAGAAACATCTAATCCATTATATATTATAAGTAGGAAGCGAACTGCAGCGCACCGCCCAGCAGGGCGTCTTGCCGCTCGAGCGCGCAGCTGCCTACCTGCTCTGCGCGCCAGAGTTTCTATACGAAAATAGCTATAGCGGCTGAACCGCTCTGAATTTCGGTCCAATATTTTAACAGCACATTCTTGAAATGATGTACTTTCGATCTATGCAAAAAAAAAAGACTTTTTTCATCGATCTATTGAGGGATACCCCCTTAATTACTCTACGATTTTCGTCTGTGATTGACACTTTACCACCGTTTCTCAACTATTTATAAAAAGTTCCTTTGTCAGGAACATCTAGTTCTTTCTTCTTTTCAATCGCGAGAATTTGTTGAGAGTCATTTATAGATTTAGGATAGGCTATCTCATTTTTTGTTGTTTCCAGATCCTGGTCTTGTGTTTTTGTAATATTTTTTACTCCATTGTTCAAGGCATTAAAAGTGTTCACAGATTGGATCTCCATAGAGTTTTGCTCAAATTCATCAACAGAGATTTTCTGTTATGTTACTCACAATTGAAGATACATAATTTTCCAATTGTGATATTTCCTTTGCAATTTCTTAACGTTTTTCCTTGTACAATAACTTTTTTTTTAATTCTGCTTTAACAATCTTGATTTGAGCGTTTATAATATTAGCATGTTGTAAAACAAATGTTAGAGCCCCAAGCTACCTTTTAATATATCGCCTTAGACCTTTATAATAAGATTCATTACCACCAGACTTGGCTACGTCTTGAACACCTACAAAATGAGGTACCATAAGACTCGTCTATAATGTGTAAAGGCTACACAAGTATATTATAATGTTTAATCCTGGTAAATATAATGGATTGGATATTCCCAGTGTATCTTTCTCTTCATCAACTTTTTTTATGTCCTCATACCTTTTTACAATACGAGCTTTTAAATCATTTTCACCAACGTACGTTTCAATATCTTGATGGGAATTCTCCAATTTGGTAAAATTTTCGTGTATAGTCTCAACATCGAATTCATCATTCGAACTCCACTTTGTTTAACCCCCTCACAATTACCATACTATATATTTTGCGACGGACTACACATTCTCCAGAAGTTCCATAACCTAAGAGCCTCGAACCTTTCGATACCATCACCTTGATACGCTACCCTCGATGTTTCTTAATATATGAGCCGTAAACCCTACGACGCAGTAACCTTAAGCCGTTAAGCCCTCAATTTTTTAATTCGCGAGCCTCAAAACTTTAGTCTTAAGTTTTCAGTTTGTTTACCCATCATCTCTATAACCTGCGGCGAGTTTTCCCTAGACGTTACATCTCCTGTTATTTAACCAGCGAACTGTAACTTCTTGACCCCAAAGCTTTTCACCCTCAGTTTCTTACCCAATGAGTCCTGTATCCTGTAAGAACCACGAGACGTAGCTCCTCAAGCCTGAATTAATTTAATAAATTAAAAGCCTTAAATACTGCGACGTAAGAACTACGAAACGCTGCACCCTAAGTTTTTTAACCTACGAACTCTATACCCAGCGATGCAATGACGCTGAGACGTTACACCCACGAATCCTTTTTCCCCGGCGCAATGAATCTGAGACGCTACCTCTCAAATTCTTTAACCCACAAGCCTAGAAGCCTGTTTAACGATAATTCCAGACCATCTTATTCCTAATCCTTCACTCAGGAATGCCTTATCCTTCGAGTCTTTGAACAGAGACCGTAGTAACTTGTAACTATAAAGCCAAACAATTTAGTTTACTTGGCTTTTTTGTGGAAACGTTTTCGTTTTTTTTCAAATGGTCTTTTTAGAGATTTTCAATAATCATTCCTTGCAAATCTATGTCTATGCAAGGACCAATAGTAATCCGCCATAATTGCCTCATCCCATCTCTCTTTGTAGTGCTGTTCTTTTTCACTAAAGTCTTAGTGGAAACGCTCACCTATTTCTACACCAAAGTCTCCAACATTCTCAGAAAAGTAGTGCAAATGCGAAAAAAAGGAGTGTAACTTTAAGCTAATCAGATACTTCAAATTTCTTAAATTTTTTAGCATTGTCGACACAATATTTTTGTAATCTTGATCTTTATTATCCCCTAAGAAACTATTAATCGCACTTATAAAACTTGTTGAAGGAGATTTTTTAACTTCAGTCATCTTTATGAATTGTTATGAATGAAAGTTTATGAATTGTTCGTCTCATAAGCACTCTGATGTCTGGTCCTACAAATACATACACCTTCATAAGTTTTCCTTCCGACAAAGGGTATAGCCGGGTTTATATGTTGATTTGGGCCCCTATCTGGTTTAGAAAACCAAGTATGGTGTCATGTTTGGTATCGAATGAGAAGTCCTTTTCAATGTTGTCCAGTCCAAAAAGTCAAGTTGGGGTAAAATGGGACATAAAAAACCGTTTTTCGTCACTTTTTTCACGTTTTGACCTTAAGCTCAGCCGCTAATCAATATTTTTCGACGATTTTTTTTTAGTTTTACTCGTGAAAAGATTTCCTAACCGATTAGTGTATTTTAAAAATTTTTCCGACACATGGTAGCTCGCTATAATGGTTTTTCACGCGAAAAATTACGATTTTTTTCATTTTTTTCTCTTTTTCCTTATTTTTCGGCATGAAGACTTTCTTCGGCCAACTTTTAACATACATCATTCGATTCCTCGGACAAAATTACAAAAGAATATGTCTTCAAAAATATAAAATGATTGGTGCGTCAAAGAGAGATTGCCCAAAAACTACATCAGAAATACCATTTTCTGGGATTTTTCGTACCATCTCGCCCCATCATAAGAGAGATATTGCTTTAATGGCTTTCTTACCGCTCCCGTTCTTTTTCAACCTAAATTCATAGGAAAATTCATCCCTTGAATGCTAATGCAAGATATATCCTTGCAAGATATAAACAAAAATGCCAAAATCTGCTTCAATCTATTAACATGTGCATTTGACAAATTCATGTGTGGCGGATATGGTCTCATCATATGTTCTCGTATATATATGTGTGTGTGTGTGTTTTATAATAACAAATATATATTAACATACCTCAATTAGGAATGCAATCTTGTACCTTGACTGCGTGATTCTAATGTAACATGAAAACAGATTTTTTTCTGATAGTTATATGTCTGGTCTTCATTTGTCACTGATACGAATCAATACAAAATAAAATGTACTAAATAATAATTTAAAAATTAGTGGAAAATAAGAGCATTTTTATTTCGGACTAATAAAAAATCTATCATCTAAAAACGAAATGCTTCATGCATCTCATTATTTAATTCATATCACGTTTTAATCCCTGTATATATCCCTTCTTCGCTATCGCTTGTCTCTTCTTTCTCACCCATTTCTCGTTGTGCAGATTCTCCGACAGTCGATATTGTTTCACTGTGACTAGCATTCTCTTCGTTTATAGCTTCATCCAAATCAACTCCTTCTTCTTGGAAGAGCGTTGTAAGCTTTTCAGCAAGCCGAAAAATTCTACTCTGATATCTCGCATAAGATAGATAATATATGATGGCAGCTACATGGCAGCAACAACCTACAGTCCTTAAACCATTTGGACAATTGCATGTATATCTCTGTATATCACTAAGTCCTTGGGTCTTGGGTTTATAGTCGATGTAGCATTTGTAAATTTTGCTTTTTATGTGACGTGATTGTACTGAAATTGCGATGATGTTCTTATAAGCTTTGACATATTTCAATTCAAGTTCATTTTTTTCATCTAACATTTCAGCCAAATATGAGATCGCCATGGCAAGCTGATAAGTACCAGAAAATAAAATTTTTAAACTCCTTTCAGTTATTTCTGGGAAATCATCAAAATCATTCGCATTAAATTTTTAAAACGACGTAGCTCGACGGCTCCATTTTGCTTCTTCCACTTCTTTTGCTAAAGTATTTTCGGTATTTCTATGGCTCAACATTCTACTAATTATTTCGTCGGTCAAACTATCGTCTGTCTTGAATCTTTTTCCAAATTCATTGTTTAAATAACACGCTATTCGATTCAAGGACTTTGCCTTAAGAAACAGTTTGTTATCGAGTTGGTGATGGAGAAGCTTATGCTTCTGTTTCAATTGTCCGTGAGTTCCTTCGATTACCCAGCGTAACTTAGTTACAAAACGCGACTCAGTAGTTTCCTTCGTTGGAAGTCGTTTTCTCTTTCCTTTCAGAGCGGGCATTATGACAATAAATTCTTTTTCTTCTAAGAAACTAACAACATCTCTGAACTCACGATTAACAATAATAATATCACCTTTTTTCATGAACTGAAACATGCTGTGTGGATCAACCATTACCTTTTTCATGATGTCAGCGTCATTCTTTGTACCCTCATAGGAGCCACATGTATCCACGATGTACCCATTTGTTGTAGTAACTGTAAAAGGTTTCACCAAAAGCATTTTCTTTTGTCCTGAGTATGAGTTGCGCTGAAATTCATTATTAAAACTTTTTTGGTGCTTGAGATAAGTACCGTCGAATATTAGAGCTAATTGATCATCTTTGAGATTGAGTAATTTGCGAGCATCTAAAGACGTATGGTTATCAATCAAATATCTCCTTGCTTTATTACGTTCTAATTGCGTCATTTTTTTTTTCACACCAAAATTCAAAGGTAAAATATCTGTTTCAAAAGCTCTTATTATATCACTACAAATATCAGATACTAGTTGTTCTCGATCGAATTTGAAAATAGTAGCAATATTACTGTTTGATGCTCCAGATCGTAACTTAAATAAAAAAGTGATCAAGCCTTCGACCTTGGTTCGGTTTTGCGAATTATTCAGCGATTTCATCATTGAACTTAACAGTTTTATATTTTCACTGGTGTGTCCTGTGAGCGTTTTTAGTCGATTTTCACTGAGATGAAAGGCCCCAGCTTCATGAAAGAGAGACTTATTGCTCTCGACAGTTAATCCTTCAATTAGTCTTGTGACTTCGTCAACTGGAATTTGAGAACATTTTGAAGTGATTTTTATTCTGGCCAAATCATCTTCGTAAAAGCGATCGTTCAAAATATGTTCCTTACAAACACGAGCACCATTGGGTATAAAAATCTGCATCTTTTTATAACAATGTAATCTAGCTTCAAATGATGCTCGTTGCCTATTGTCCAATTTCCCACAAACTAAACAATATTTTTCAGAAGCAGAACATCTGGGTATTGGTAATGAAATGTAATCGATTTTTGGTAATTGATGCGGCTGATATAACGGATCGAAAGACGAAGACTGGGACGAATCAGTTGTTTGAGACTCCGAAGTGGGTTGACTTTCAGGAGTGTTATGACTTACTGTGCTAAGTTGGTTCGCGCCTGATATACTTCTCGTTACACAAGAAGTAATCGTACTTTCCGTACCTGATAAAGTGCTAGGCTCAAAGATAGATTTATGGGATGTGTCTCCACTTTCACTTTTAGGTTTTTTTGCTATGTGAAATACGCATCGCTTCCTACAACGATTACAAAGATACTGTCCTATCTGAGATTTATAGAAAACTGTTTAAAAATTTCTGTAATTTCTTCTTCATTACTTATTATTTTAACATGTTGCAATGATACTTTACGTAAAGAAATGCTGCATTTTACGCATTTTTCAGTGATAAAACTTCTTGAACCGCTTTGTTGACGGGAAGCTTCCTGAAAAACTGTAATATATTTGAAAATTTTTTCAAACGAAAGTCAAGTTGCATTTTCAAAAAGTACATTAATTACCCCTTTAACATCGAAATTGCTCATTTTGTACGTAAAAATAATAAGTAGGCATTTTTTAATACATATCAACTTGAAATATCCAAAAAATTGTTTCTTAGTTATTTAAGAAAATTTAATACTCTGATATACTACAATTAGTATCTTAAAATATTTTTTTTGTTAATCTCGCAAAACTTCACATTCACGCCATTTGAAATTAATGCTCCGGGAGCATGGGTAATTCTTATCGAGAATGGCTACACAACATAATGCGCAAGAAGCATGGAGACTATATTAAGGTCGCTCCTAAAATTTTGGCAAAATGGCAGATAAATATCAAATGAAATATGTGATTTTGTTGAGATTTTGATGAATAAATTAGTATGATTCAAAATGCAGGTCGCCAAGCAAATACCGAAGATAATAAAGTTTTGAAATGTACCTTCTTACGAGAGGTTATATGGTTATGTAGAATTCATGTGATTCACAGTGAAAAAATATGAATATTCATATACTTGAACATCACAAATCGATTTCAAAAACTAGATATATAAAGTTGAAATATCTATTTTTATGAATGCATACAAAAATACTTATGGCGCCGAGCAAAATAACAAGATATTTATTGTCAAAACGATGCATTTCAGGAACGAAAACCTAAAAGGGGTAACTTGAAAATTGAGTCTTTTGTTTTGATGTTTGTTTTGTATTCGGTACTCAATTGAACAGTTATGAACCACTACTTAGATATAAAGTTAGTTGATAATTTATTTTTGTCAGTAAGTCAAGAATTTTGTGAAGCCCCGAACGAAGCCCCGACGTGATACGGTCCGTCCTTGAGGAGCTCCTTAAGGGGGGTTTCAGCACCGTAATGGTTCTCAATAGGTTCTCAGCTTTGTATCTGCAACATAGAAAAGCTACCAGCCTTCTACTTGAATACTTGTAGATAATAAGTAATAAATAATAATAATTTTATATATCCTTAATTATACTTTAGAAAAAAATTCACGAAACAAAAAAAAAATTCTTCCCTCAGAAATTAAGGAATTCACAACTTTATTTAAAAAGAAACAATTTTTCGCATTATCGAAAAATATTATATTTATTTATATATATTTCTTCAAATCTGAGACATGAATACTATTTATTCCCACAATACACACTCTCACATTCTATTACTCAAAATCCTTATTCCAAGAAAAAATTTGTTATTTTTCGTGCGCTTTTTCTCTTATTTCAACTAATCCAAATATCTCAAATCTATTCAATAACTTTGATTAATTCAATATTTTCATGCAATGTAAAGTTCGGACAATAAATAATTAAATCCTTTAACCACCGCGTTGTTCTCGTTCATGTTTTGTTCGTGTCTTTTTGAGTTGATGTATTTATTCCATCTACTATCAATTTCCTTGTCTCAGAGATTTCTACAAGATTTCCTCAACATTTTTCCATTCTTATATATACACAAACTTCGTACTTATGCGGTGATAGTCGTATCAAAGTTATTGCTTTCCAACATTTAGTTAAATAAAATTTTTTAATAAAATAGTTATGAGCAATTTATGTTAAAGGAAGTTAAAAGAAATAAGTTTAAAGAAGTAACAAGGTGTATTTTTAATTAAAAACAAGGAGAAGAAAAAAACTTACCATTCTGTTCTATAACAACAAATCTATTCTTTCTATTTATTAATATTCTTCAACGTTTTAGGATAATTACTAATATCTATAAAATATACAACAGCAGGTATTTACATAGATATTCTAAAGAAATAATAAAACTTCAAATACAGATTTTGATAACAATTTTTCTTCAATAGTACATTACCACAGATCAAAAGTGTTTACTTTCTCAATCTAAAGGCAGACACAAAATAAATCGTATAACACCTACCACATAATATACGAGGTGTGTTCAAAAAATAACGAGAATTTTCGTTTTATGAAAAAAATATTTATTTATTCATCTACATTAATGTTGTCGCCTTCAAAGTAGTCCCCTTCGGATACAATACACTTATGCCAACGCTTTTTCTAATCCTCGAAACACTTTTGAAACTCGATCTTTGTAATAGCTTTTAGCTCTTTCAGCGATTCGCTTTTAATGTCATCTATGCTTGTAAAACGACGGCCTTTTAATGTTCTCTTTATTTTTGGAAATAGAAAAAAGTCACATGGAGCCATATCTGGCGAATATGGAGGCTGAGGCATCGTTACAGTTTCGTTTTTGGCCAAAAATTCACGAACAAGCAATGAAGTGTGAGCAGGCGAATTATCGTGGTGCAAAAGCCATGAATTGTTTTGCCACAAATCCGGGCGTTTTTTTCGGATTGCTTCACGCAAACGACGTTGAACTTGTAGGTAGTACTGCTTATTGATTGTTTGACCTTGTGGCAAGAATTCATAATGCACTATGCCATTAAAATCGAAGAACACAGTGAGCATAACCTTCACATTCGACCGCACTTGTCGAGCCTTTTTCGGTCTTGGCGATCCAGAATGCCTCCACTGGGACGATTGAGCCTTAGTTTCGACATCATATCCGTAAACCCATGTTTCGTCACCTGTTATAACACGTTTTAGTAGTTCTGCATCGTTATTGACTTCATTTAGCGACTCCTGAGTAACTTCCATTCGCCGCTGTTTTTGTTCGAAATTCAACAATTTTGGAACGAATTTTGCTGCCACACGTTTCATACCCAAAACATTCGAAAAAATTTGATGGCATGAGCCAACTGATATGCCAACATCATCAGCGACTTCTCTGATTGTGATTCGGCGATCGTTCATAATCATTTCTTTCACTTTTTTCACGTTTTCATCGGTTGTTGATGTGCTTGGGCGTCCGGGTCGTTCGTCATCTTCAACGTTTTCGTGGCCATCTTGGAAACGCTTATACCACTCATAAATCCTTGCTTTACTCATAGCAGACTCACTATATGCCTTTGTTAACATTTGACAAACTTTACTACACTTTATTTCATTTTTTACGCAAAATTTAATACAAATTCTTTGATCCATTTTTTTTCACAAACGAAAATCGCCGAGCTCGAAAAACACGTCTAACGTTAGTGGCTGCCACTTAAAAAGTAAGCAATGAATATTGCTGAAAATTTTATCGTACTTCAGGGGCATGTGTACCAACATAATAAAAAAAAATTTTATACAAGCGGACTCTCCAAACCCGCGAAATTTAAAAATTCTCGTTACTTTTTGAACACACCTCGTATAGTGAGCATACACAGACGGTTCATACCGTTGATTCTGAGTTTTTACACGAAGCGCCCCATGACGGATCTGCAATACAGAATCTTTGAAATTTGAAAGTGCCATAATGGTATAGGTAAGTTCATTGCGATGCACATATCGAATAGTTTGTATCACAATTTCTATATGAACCACATGTATTTTTATTAAAGTAAAATGAAAAAATATATGTATATATATACATATATACGTACAGTGCCGCTCACGCACTTTTACCCCCCCACGGGCAAAATCAGTCTAACTTCAAAGTTTTATATCTCTGGTAGAAATCAACGTACAGAGACGTGCGTGGGTGCGTTTGAAAGGTCTTTCGGAGAGCTTTCAAATGATATGACTTACGGTTGCCATCGATTGTTTTTTTAAATTTTGCAACAATTATGCAAAATTGAAAATTCTGAAATTTTTTTATTATTTTTGACAATTAGCCAATTTTGGAAAAAAAATCGTACGAAAATTTGAAGTACACCATTTTTTAGCTATTACCAAGCCCTATCTGAATCACTCATCAAAAATTTATTTTCGTCAAATATGACGCGCGCACGGGCATTTTTTCCTGGAAGTGACAGTTTTTTTCAACATTTTTTATCTCCGTCAAATTGTAACAATCGAAAAAAATTTATAGGAGAAAAAATGTTTGTTGTTTCACGTAGAATACTGCAATAATTTTTTTTTTGGTTTTTCGAAAAATTTTTTTTTTCGGTTTAAATTATTTTTCAAGGTCGAAAAAAAAAAGATTTTTTTTTATGTAATTTACGATACTTGTTATGTAGTATTATTGAATGGGTGGAAAAAAATTTTTTTTTTGTGGTTTCTCATCTTTTTAGCGTACCGACTGTGAGAAAAAAAATTGAAAAAAACCGAAAAAAAAAAATTTTTCGAAAAAACCAAAAAAAAAAATTATTGCAGTATTCTACGTGAAAAAACAAACATTTTTTCTCCTATAAATTTTTTTCGATTGTTACAATTTGACGGAGATAAAAAATGTTGAAAAAAACTGTCACTTCCAGGAAAAAATGCCCGTGCGCGCGTCATATTTGACGAAAATAAATTTTTGATGAGTGATTCAGATAGGGCTTGGTAATAGCTAAAAAATGGTGTACTTCAAATTTTCGTACGATTTTTTTTCCAAAATTGGCTAATTGTCAAAAATAATAAAAAAATTTCAGAATTTTCAATTTTGCATAATTGTTGCAAAATTTAAAAAAACAATCGATGGCAACCGTAAGTCATATCATTTGAAAGCTCTCCGAAAGACCTTTCAAACGCACCTACGCGCGTCTCTGTACGTTGATTTCTACCAGAGATATAAAACTTTGAAGTTAGACTGATTTTGCCCGTGGGGGGGTAAAAGTGCGTGAGCGGCACTGTATATATATATATATATATATACAGTACCGTCCATTAATTTTGGATGGGGAATCCATTTTTTGCTCTGACTTCTCACGCGCATATCTTCTTCAATATTTGTCGGAAATTTTTTTTAAAAATATTATTGGAAAGTACTCCTTAAAAGCTTCCTTTTTGTGTTATTAATTATTTTTTATGCCGTTTTTGAGACTGTGAGACCCTTAAGCAATTTTACAATTTTTACAATTTTTTGATTTTTGTTCAACCAGCTACAGTTTTTTTAGTAATAAAGTTGGAAAAAAACGGAAAGCAGATATGAAAAGTACTTGCGAAATGCCATATGCAAGTATTTTTCAAAAAAATTTTAAGTCTTTTTGTTGTTAAATTTTTACTACGACAAGTCAATCGCTGCCTTTTTTTTATTACGGAGTATTAAATAAAAAAAAACATTTTTGTTTCAAGCATATTTATTAAAATTATAATTTTAGCATTATAACATTTGGATTAACGTAATCAATGTCGTATGGTACGTATATAATTACATTTTAAATATAGTTTGCACAACAAAATATACAATGAAATCACAACTCTTAGAAATCTTTGAACATTCAACAAAAATATGAAACTAGACTCAATAATAGAACAATAAATTATATATTTACAAGCAAACAAAAAAAAATATTAAACTTTTGATTCGTCGAAAAATTCTCCTTTGGCTTTAATCACAGCTTTACAGATTCTTGGCATTCTTAACACTAATTTTTCAAGCACAGTACGGTCAAGAGAGTTCCAGCTGCTTTCAAGGGCATTCCATAATTCGGAAAGGTTTTGTTTTGCTTTCTGCTTTTTCCGTATTCGTCTATCTAGCTCGTCCCACAATAATTCAATTGGATTTAAGTCTGGCGACTGAGGAGGCCATATCATTCTTTTTAATACTCCATTCTCTTCTTTTTTACTTAAATAATTTCTACACAGTTTTGAAGAGTGTTTGGGATCGTTATCTTCTTGAAAATGGAACCCATCACCAATTAAACGTAATGCAGACGGGATAGCGTGTCGCTGCAAGATGCTGTGATACATTTTCTTATCCATAATACCTTCTATTTTCTTCAAATCTCCCACTTGATTACACGCAAAACAACCCCACACCATAATACTTCCTCCACCGTGCTTGACTGTCGGTATAAGACACTGTTTAGAAAACCGTTCGCCAGGTCTACGCCGTACGTACTGTTGACGTTTGCTGCCAAATAACTCGAATTTTGATTCGTCTGTCCACAAAACTTTTTTCCAATCTTCGATTGTCCAATCTACATGTTCTTTTGCCCATGCAAGACGTTTTTTACGATTAATCGGTCGAAGGAGAGGCTTCTTAGCAGCAATGCGTCCGTTTAAGTTTGCTTCGTGTAAGCGGCGTTTCACTGTTGTTAAACTAACTGGTTTATTCTTCGATGCATTAATATTTGCTGTTATTTCAGGAGCAGTTACTCTTCTATCACGTTTACTCGATACAACAATGAACTCGTCTTCTTTGCTTGACGTTTTTCGAGGCTGTCCTTTGCGTGGGCGATCAGCATTATTTTTGAAATCTCGGTATCTTTGACATGCTCTGTATACTGAGCCATATGACATCCCAAGTTTTTTTGAAATTTCAGAATATGATAAATCTTCATTTCGTAAAGCTACAGCTTGTGCACGCTTTTCTTTTTTCGATAAAGCACTAGTTTTGAGTTTGTCTTGTTTGGTTTCACGTTTTCTTGATCTTTTCGACAACACTTTGCACACTCGATAGTAAGGGACGCGTAATTTTTGTGCAATTGCATGGAAAGAAACACCTAATTTTCGTAAATTTCGAATTTGAGATTGCTCTTCTCTCAATGTCCTCACCCGCTGGAAACCCATTTTCAACTTATGTGTGATATAAACATATCGAGCATTTTCACCTTTAGTACCTCGAAACCAAAGACAGGAGTTGAAAACGTAAACAAACATTACGTGTACTCAAGCGTCGGAGTTCTCATGATCGATTGTTATGTTAGAGAAATAAACCTATAGCTTTCTCTAATTATAACTTAAAACAAAATGACTTAAAATTTTTTTGAAAAATACTTGCATATGGCATTTCGCAAGTACTTTCCATATCTGCTTTCCGTTTTTTTCCAACTTTATTACTAAAAAAACTGTAGCTGGTTGAACAAAAATCAAAAAATTGTAAAAATTGTAAAATTGCTTAAGGGTCTCACAGTCTCAAAAACGGCATAAAAAAATATTTAATAACACAAAAAGGAAGCTTTTAAGGAGTACTTTCCAATAATATTTTAAAAAAAAATTTCCGACAAATATTGAAGAAGATATGCGCGTGAGAAGTCAGAGCAAAAAATGGATTCCCCATCCAAAATTAATGGCCGGTACTGTATATATATATATATATATATATACACACACACACACGAGAACATATGATGAGACCATATCCGCCACACATGAATTTGTCAAATGCACATGTTAACAGATTGAAGCAGATTTTGGCATTTTTGTTCATATCTTGCAAAGATATATCTTGCATTAGCATTCAAGGGATGAATTTTCCCATGAATTTAGGTTGAAAAAGAACGGGAGCGGTAAGAAAGCCATTAAAGCAATATCTCTCTTATGATGGGGCGAGATGGTACGAAAAATCCCAGAAAATGGTATTTCTGATGTAGTTTTTGGGCAATCTCTCTTTGACGCACCAATCATTTTATATTTTCGAAGACATATTCTTTTGTAATTTTGTCCGAGGAATCGAATGATGTATGTTAAAAGTTGGCCGAAGAAAGTCTTCATGCCGAAAAATAAGGAAAAAGAGAAAAAAAATCGTAATTTTTAGCGTGAAAAACCATTATAGCGAGCTACCATGTGTCGGAAAATTTTTTAAAATACACTAATCGGTTAGGAAATCTTTTCACGAGTAAAACTAAAAAAAATCGTCGAAAAATATTGATTAGCGGCTGAGCTTAAGGTCAAAACGTGAAAAAAGTGACGAAAAACGGTTTTTTATGTCCAATTTTACCCCAACTTGACTTTTTGGACTGGACAACATTGAAAAGGACTTCTCATTCGATACCAAACATGACACCATACTTGGTTTTCTAAACCAGATAGGGGCCCAAATCAACATATAAACCCGGCTATACCCTTTGGAAATTTGGATTTCATGTACTTGAAACATTCGTCTTCTTTATTAATTGTTTAATGAACTGTTTGATCAACCCAAGCTTGATGTGTAAAGGAGGTAGTAATATTTGATCAGTGTTCACAAGATGTTTTTTCACGACGTTGTGCAAACCAACTTGCATGTCAGTTCTTTTTGGCCACTATTCTTACCCAATGTTCATCACGGACGCGAATGTTCGATAAACATAGGAAGCAAGGATATTTTGTATTACCAGATTATAAACCCAGTAAAAGATTGATCTTTTTAAAATCCCCACAGATCAACCAGTTGTGTTCTTTACACTTAATTTTGTTCAAAGAAGTCTTAGAAGTTCAAAGCTTTCGTATGACTTTTAATGCAGTAGAGTAGCTAATAGGGAGAGGAGTATACTCATTGTCATTATGCAGAAGTACGGCTTCGAGACTCTCCAAACATGAATATTTTGACGGATTTCGTTATATTTCGGGGAAATATGGAATTTTCGTAATGGCGTAGAAATTAATGAACTATGAAAAGCCATTCATTGTGTGCTATGAGATAGCTATTGTTGATTGATAGTTATTGATATCGTGTTACGAATCTTAGGATGTAACGTCTAAGAGTATTAGACTCGTGAGTTGAGAAATTTGAAGGATAGCTTCTCGGGGTATGGCATCGCAAGGTATAGAGTTCTTAGGTTAAGGAATGTGGGTGTACTGGCTCCGGATATTCGATCACAGGGTTATAGGGCGCGTGGGGTAAAAAACTGAGTGTGAAACGCTTTGAGGCCACGAAGTATATATTTCACTGTTGAATAACTCGGGATGTAGCGTTTAGCGAAACTTCACCGTAGGGTATAGGGCTGGTCGATGAAGAAACTGAGGATGTAACGTTTTAAGATTATTAGGTCGCGGGTTTTGAGGCTCGTAAGTTAAAAAACTGAGGGTGTAGCGGCTTAAGGTTACTGCGTCACAGGGCTTAAGGCTCACGTGTTCAGGGGTACGACATCGGGGGTAGCGTGTCGAGGTGATGGTGTTGAAAGGTTCAAGACTTTTGGCTTACGGAACTTCTGGGGGATGTGTAAGTGTATTTTGTCGCAAAATATATAGTATGGTAATTGTGAGGGGTTGAACAACGTAGAGTATAGTGTCTCAGGGTATTAGGACACTGGGTAAGGGGGTCGTGGGTTAAGAAACTTATGGTATAACATCTTGAATCCATTGCGTTACAGTGTAAAAAGATTGCAGGTAAAAAAGCGTGGGATGTAGTGTCTCGGAGTCTTGCGTCGCAGGGTTATAGGACTCGTTGGTTAAAAAACTAAGGGTTTAACGTCTCGGGATTAATGCGCCGCAGAGTATAGGACTGGTGGGTTAAGAAACTAAGGGTGCAATGTCTCAAGCTCATTGCGACGCAAGGTATAGAGCCCGTTGGTTATAAACTTGAGGGGTTACATTTTGGGGTATTGCGTTGCAATATAGAGTTTTTGGATTTAAGAAATTAGGATGTAGGGTCTTGGGGTTATTGCGTCGCATAATTGAATGTGTTTGGTTAATGATTCGTAGATGTTTTCATTTCGTAGAATTCGCTTTTTTTTATTGATCATAAAATTCAATTTTGAAAAATCTTGTTGTAAGTTATTGTTTAAATAAATGAAATATGCAATACTAATGATAAATAGCAATTCAATATAACGTTCATTGAGTTTTGTTAATATAAATATTTCTGAATAAGGGCTCAGAAAGGCATCCAACCATTCCAATCCATTGGCTAAATGGCCGAAATGCCAAACTTCAATCGACGATATCTCAACGAAAAAAAAAAAATTTTTTAGATCTGAAAAAAGATTTTGAAAGGTGAAGAATTCTCCTTTAAGATGCTGTTGACCAATTAAAAAAAAATTATTGAGTGTGTTACATAATCTCAAAGTTGGCCAAAAACAATGTTTTTTTCTCTTTTAGGTTAGGATATCTGGAGAACTTGACGTGATGGCTCCATTCTGATGCCGGATTCGGATTCAGCGCAATTCAGTCTGTGCTATCGTCATCAACTGATATAAAAATATGTCGCTACTCTTCTCTTTGCCAAATTTGATTTTTTTACAAAGCTTCCTGTTGTATCTATTGTTACAATAGAATTAATGGATACAGATTCGTTGCAAAGTTTTATTTGGTCGTCTAAACAGTACTAAGTTCTAAATGGACTCAACCATACTTCTGTTATAAATGTAAATTCGTTTTTCAGAAACAATAAACAATCCACAGGATGTTTGGATCCATGTATACCCAAATGTTCTCTGATTGCTTTAGCTCTAGCTCCTCTTAACACTCAACGAAGGCAAATATGAAGGCTCTGGATCCGAATAATCTATATACTCGTTGACTAACTCTTGTCCAAATTGTGAAGCAGGCACATAACGTAGTTTTTTTTCCAGCTTTCCTATCGTCGTCGGCCCAAAAATGCTTTAACTCATGATTAATGTTTTGTATCATAAGTGAAAATTTTACATTCAACCCCATCCTCATCTTTTCTCGGACGCTTTCTACATATACCGTATAGGTATGTAAGACAATGTTTTTCTTTGCAATAACCATAAAAATCAGAATATTTTTGATCATTTATGGCAGAATACACTTTCGCTACTCTAAAACGAGTGGAACATTCTAATTTTTTGGATTGAAAAATTTTTATTGCTATGATAGTAGTCCATTTGCGCTTTTTAAGCTGTCCTTTGACTGTAGGTTTAGTTTTCAACCATTCCTTTTCATTGAGTTTAATAGAGAAACGAAGTGGTTGTAACTTGAGAGGATTTTTGTCGAATCGAGAATTTGGCTCGAATGATTCATCAAGTGCTTCATTACTCTCATCTCTTGACAATTTATAATCGGAATCAGAATAGAAGTTATTTTCATTTTTATGTAACAAAGTTATAACATTTTAAAGTTTTCCAAACTGATCACTATTATTTTTAATTGTATTTTTAGAAAATTCTCCATTCTGATCACTACAAGCAACAAATTCTTTTATGATTTTAACTGTTTTCGCAAGATGAGATCTATCCATGCTATCTTCAATTATCTTTTGGTCTACCTTTCGTTTTCTTACATTATTAAAATTTTGTAAAACTTCTCAATTCTCATCACTTGAAGTACCTATGTCTTCCTTGACTTTACGTTTCTTCGTAAGAGTTTAATCTTTGCAATTTTTAACCATTACATGGTGTAATTCACGATTTCTATTTTCAACATTTTTACTGGCATGAACGTAAAATTCCTCTTTATCTTGTTTCTCTGACGACAGATTTTCATGTACAAAGACATGACCAGGATTAACCTTAATTTTACCTTTTTTAACAGCATATTTTCTTAAAGCTTTTTGGATACCTTCTCCTTTTCCGCGATTTTATAATACGTCTAAGTAAATAGATTTTCTTTTAAGTTTACGTTTAAATCTTTTGTGTACTTCATCCCAAACTAGGAATGTCTGTTTTTCAATGTACCATCTTTCTTGAAAATGTCCGATTTTGTTAAAACTTTATATTTTTTATTCCAGTCATAAACTGGTGTTTTTCCCATTGTTTTGCTTCTTATTTTTAAATATTATATTCATACAATTCTTCCTTATCTGTGAACTTAATGAATAAAAATTTCATTATTATTTACACTAATAACAGTTCAAATATAATTATATTATAGTTATATTACCTTTTCGGAAATTGAATTACTCATTGTTATAATTTTTAAATTAAAGCAGAATAGCAAAATAGAAAAATCTTCCATTCCAAGTGTAGTTATACAGGAAAAATCACAATGTGTTACTACTAAAAGTAAAATGAAATTCCATTGTATTCATCAACTTACTTTTTTCTCTCCAATAAAAAATGAAATTAATGTTTTTTGATATTATAGGTTATGAAGATAATTTTAGGTAAAGATTATATTATAAATATTCGTAATACACACTCAACATAATTATAACCACATGTTTCTGCTGCAAATAAAGGTTTACATTCAACATTAAACACGTTTGTTCGTCATGTAAATTTTTAAGGAAATGTCGGAGTGTCGCAAGTGTTTCTATTCTAACAACAATATGCACTCGTTTCAAAATCTATGTCTCGAAGATTTGTAAAAGTGAATTGTAAATAAACACCAATTTTATAATATCACAAACAAGCGTAATATGTTATTTTACTCATTCAGAATCATTTCATCTTGTTTTCTCACACTCACTGTCAAAGGACAGTATCTCGCGATGTGTGGATTAATCGAATTGCAGAAAACATCCGTTAAGAGTATTTGAAAGAATTCGTGAGTCGCGTAGAGGTTGATTGCGAATCAAGATGTGGTCACATATAAGCTATACAATCAAAGTCATAACTGAAGCATTTGCAAACAAATCATATAGTAATAGCGAATACAGAATTTGAATACGTCGTTCATGAATATTTTTTAAAGTGATTATACCACAAAAAATGTATTAATAGAAAATTAGAATTTAGTCGATTGTATCATTCAGTGATATTACATAAGTGCAATTATAACGGTTATGTTGTCATGTTTGTAGATTGAACTTTGTAATGCGGTACATTATAAGGCTTTACCTGAGAGTGTTGCATTATTTGCAATACCTCAGGAAAGCCATCCCCGTTCCTTGCCGCCCCGTAACTAGCCGGATAACCTACGCGTGCCCTAATCCGAACACTAATTTCTTTTCATATCCGCCTATCCAAACTCGAGAAAACGACGTAACAAGTTGAAGAATGCGACCCGACGGATGACTGAAAAATGGAGCGCACGATGAGGGAAAAGAGAGCGCACGCACACATACACTCCCTACCACGTGTTGCCGGCTGGAAGGAAAAACACCAAAACTTGACTGGGAAGTGCAGTGGAAATGCATGATAGCGGTATATGCAGATCCGTAACACGCCAAGACACTGACACAAATACTCTGAAGATGCTGGCACACCTGGGGCGATCAGAAAATCGTCGATGAAGCGGCAGCCGGCAATAAGCAGTGTCAGGCTGCTGCGCACCATCGGCAATATTCTGAGGGCCACATACACTGATACTGCTGCCGATCACTGACAACAGCCGAAGACACACACACAACACCCGGGCACACACTTGTATCATACGACCGAAGGAGAGCGCTCCAGGAGGCGCTTCGGAGACCGGTAACAGAGGATGAGGTTGAACCGCGGGAGCGAAGGCGGCTATCTTAAAGAGCGGTACAGACTAAACGAGAACGAGCGAGATAGACTGGACGAGAGCAAGCGAGACAGACTAAACATGAACGAGCGAGACAGACCATATGAAGCGAGCGAACTGAAATAAATACTATACAGATTCAAATTCAAATGCGATGATGAGGGTACTACGAAAATAAAATCAACTTAAAATTATTTTATCATTACAAATAATTTAGCGATGTGACTTAGACATGGAACATATTAAAATATAAAATTTGAAATAGTTGTATGCAGCCGCTATAATTCCTTAAATGTATTAATAAGCGACAAACAATCTGATGAATTAAATTGATGAATTGATTGATGAAATTCGAAACTCTGACGAAACTCGCTGGTGACGTCACGACCAATAAGCGAATTACGAATAGAATAAAATTTGATTTCCGTCCGCATCGAAAAATAAATAGGAGTAGGGATAGATCTTTCTCATCAATCAATGCTGGCCGACTTAGTGGAGGGTGAGAGAAACTAAATAGTGACGAAAGTAGGAGATAAAATGAGGGCGCTGTAATTTTCTAATTTACATATTGACCAATGACGAAATATTTGGAGGGCACTACCGATATTCGAATTAGCATATCGGTCAATAATAGGATTTCTTCTCGAAAAGAGGAGAGGAAAAATAATCTTTGACCGCGAAAAGCCGTTTCTCGTCCATTTTGCTACTGGATAGTTGAGAGGATAGTTCTGAAGTCGATCTCTCTTGGAATTTTCGTGTGTGTGACCTTCATTATTATAACGTAGAACTGGTAAAATATCATGAGAATCAATGGAACCTGTACATTAATTATAATTAAAGAGTATAATGCAAGTGGAAAACCTTTAAGCTTCATGAAAAATAAACAAGTATAAAAAATATAGTCTATATATATATATATATATATATATATATGGTAAAACTAAAAGGTATTACAATCAATACTATCATATATACATTTTCTATCGACATGGACCTCAACTTATGTTTTAATTTATAATTTTCTGTTGTCTGTGAAAAAATTAATTTATTTTTTGCATGTAGATTAGTCATGTTTATTTGAAATTAATTTCACTTCTAGTATATAAAATGAAATCAACAAAAAAAACTACGGGTAAGATTCCATCTGTAAGCACCAAAGTTCTATATGACTCTTTGATAAGTTATGAAATCTTCGATTCCAATAAAATTCTTAAAAAGGCAACCGATGAAATATGGGATGCTGTTCTCGAGAACGAACAAGTTAAAGGCAAAATTGGAAAACAAAACTTGTACTTGAGTGTTAAGAGTATCAGGAAAGGACTGTTGAAAAAATTAAAGGAGTATTTTTTCGATAACGAAGTTCCGGAAATAAATAAATAAAATAGAAACAAGCGACAAGTCCAAACATAAATCAGAAATAATAAATGATGGTGCAATAAACAATCTAGTTTTACTGAAATACACAGTTGATTACACCATAAGAGAAGTATGCGTTGATCCCATTCATTTTCTCTACTTGACAACTGAAGAAATTCAAGCATGGAAAGATGTAACAAATTTACTTACCTTAAAAGAAGAGCCATTTATTTTTATTTATTCCAATGAATATATACAAAAGATATTAATATTTAATAAGCACAGTAATGAAATCGTGTTTTATGAATTAATTACTGATTTAAAAAAAAATGTTATTCCTATTTATCAAATTGTTTCAGAGAAGAAACATAAAGAGTTTTTAGATTATGCCATTAGAGAATTTCTATGAATAAAAGATATTTCAAATCCAAATGGTTTGAAAAATATCCTCATTTGCAGTTATTGAAGGATGTTTCAAAGGTTTTAATAGTCAGCCATTGTTCAAGTACACTAAAACATTGTTTAAATATAAAGAGGATTACAAAAGCTGCATTAACTTACCTATTACTTGTATTCATACAGATATTATGCATATTCTCCGTTTCATACAAGCTAAAACGGACGATGATAAAGATTTTTATGTATAGTTCTTCATTCATATAAGTCTCATATCAAATTTCGAAAAATTCAGATCTACAGTACATACTTTGTTAATATTTGCTCTTAGTGAAAGTCACAATAATTATATAGATACTACACAAGTACAGTCACAAAGCTTTTCCTTGATAGATGATATGGTTAGTCAACTTTTTAGTGAATACAAAAATAGAAGACAAATAAAAAATGACAATGACCCATTGATTGATGACTTCGCAACAGAAACATATAGTCGTTTATCGTCTTATAACTACATCAATGAAATTGCAGATGATGCACAAACATTCTGTACTCCCTATCAGAAATGGAAAACTTTATGAAATCCATATCGGATAAAAGTTGATGATGATCGTAATGACATAGAAAAGTTAATTAATTTTTTAACATTTCTTCCACTCTGGACCAGAGTAAATTTTTCGGAAAATAAGGCTATTGACTGTTTCACGCAAATAAGAAAGTGTAATGAATACTTTCAAGTCTTTAAAAATTTAAAAAGCAAAAATAATTATAACAAAAATAGACAAAATGAAATCGACAGCTTGAAAAGTAAACAATTAGTTTCTACAGATGCTATTAATTCTGACAAAATTGAATGCTGTAATTCTAAAATGAAAATAGAAGACTTTATTACATGCCATATAGAATTATTGCAAGATGAGTTACAAAATGTTTGTCAAAAAATAGAAACAATTCCTAAAAAAGTAGAACCAGAAATCAAAAAGAAAATTCGTACTAAGCATACAGAAATTTGGAAAGGAAAGTATGAAATTATTGTAACGCGCCTCTGAAAATGAGTACAATTGTTTTTTATTGCAGGAGACAAAAATAATGAAAATGAAAGTAATCTGGTACAAACACATGACAAAAATTCGTCAATACAAGAAACCTATAGTTGAATTTATAACGTAACGAAAGTTCCGCTCGTTATCAATTTTAAAGGTGGGCAAGTGAGGTGCACTCGCTCATAGCAATCGAGGAGGGGGAGGCAGGGGGAGGAAAGGTAAAAAAATGAAAGTAATTAAAAAATTTACACACAAAATTGCATTCAAATCAAAATCCAATCTAATCAAAATCAAATCAAATGATATTTCAAAATTACACTTAAACTTTCAATACCGCGAATGAACGAACCGTATAATTATACTTATAACCAGCTTTTACAAATTCTTAACCAAATGAACGCAACGGTGTTACAAACACGTCTTAACACTATTGAACACAACGGTGTTCTTAACACCTATTACAATAGAAGAACAAAGAACAAATTACCTAATCTAACGCGCTTACAAATCTAACCGACGTACAGAACGTGTCGCCCGGCAGGTGACCGCCATGATGATGAACCGACTTAGCCTACTTATCCTAAAAGAGAAAGCCACCCGGCGAGGGATCGCCTTGATAGTACTCTACCTGAACAAATTTATGACGCCAACCGTAATTAAGGCAGGTACCCGGCGCGTGCGCGCCTTGCTACCTACCTGACTCTTACGATTACTCGCTGTGCCATATCGTTGAAGAGAGAGAGAGAGAGAGAGAGGGACGGAGAAATATTACGAGCCTTGACTTATCGATGCAAGAATGGGAGGCCTGGCTGCGCCCTGCGGATGGTGTTGCTGGCCGTCGCTAGGCAACTCTTGCCGGCTCCTCCGGGTAGTGTTCCAAGCAGATGCTGGAAAAGTCCTCGGTTTCTTATCAGCTTCTTCTCAGCTTCTTGGCGGCGTGTGCATTCGACTGACCTTTGCGCTCTCAACTACAATCTCAAATCTGCATCGTTGACCGACTAAATCGTTTTAACCTTCTGTCTCGCTGATCGACCAACTACCGTCTGTAAACCTACCAACTGAAAACCTTCTGTCGCTCGTTCACTTCTGCAATCGACAACTTCTTTGCTCGTTCTTTCTCTCCCCACTTGACCTACTTATTAGGCGGTGCGCGACCAATGCGATAATTGGTTCGCGGCGCACGCCTGCCTATCCTGCGTGGGGCACGCACGCCCGTAACTCTTTCTCTCTCTCTTTTTCTAACACCTATACTTTGTCGTCCACTTGACGACTTCGGGCCGGATCGGCCTCGCTCGGCAATCTCCGTCGGCTGAAACAAAGACCATGCATTAGGCGCATTCTTGAAATCGGTGTCACTTACTTTATCAACATGGATAAATATACGGTTACAATTTCATTATATGCCGTGAGGGGATGGATGTTTTCTTTAAGAAATTGATGGAAAACTCGTTTAGTGTCATAGAAACGCTCAGATGCGAAGTTTGTTACACAGATGAAGACAAATATTACTGTACCAAAAATGTTTATAGTATAAATATTGAACTAATTGAATTGCAAAATTTTGTAACGCGACCAGAAAATGCTTATGCTATTTGTGAAAAATGCCACAATAATGTAACAGTAACACAGAATTTTTCATTTGATTTAACTAGGACAAATAAGATATATAATATTGAAGAAATACCAAAAAAATAATATATTGATAATAATGTATTTACACTATGTGGCTTGATAAGATTAATTCCTCCCATTAAAAGAAGTAAATTGAACCATTATATCGCTTATGTATGCAATTTACCGTGTGGTTGGAAAAGCTTACAACAACTTAAGCAAAAAGAAAAGTGTATCGCCACTTAAGTGCATTAAAATTAGTCTACTCTTTTATGTTAAAACCAATGTATAATTTCCAATGTACACACATTTAGAAACTGAGTAATATCATTATAATTAAAAGATTAATTTTTGGTGTATACAACGAATATTTCTTAAAATATATACTATGATTCAGCATAATTTTGTTATGTATTGTAAGCTATACAGTTTATATAACAGTAGCTTATTTCATTGTCAATGAGCATTATTAATATTATTCATTGTTACGAGAGCAAATGGTTTATTAATGAGTGGCACTGTTATTATTCATTGTGTAAATAAATGATTTTTATGCTATCAAGTTGTTGACGGTTTGTGAAAGTCAAAATAATTCCATAACGCCAAAACTTGAACAAACAAAATTCTAACAATCAACACATCAGCGTGAAAATAATATCATACATGTCTTTATTTGAGATTCATACAGGATTTGGCTGCCCGTTTGTCGGATTGAATCAATCTAACAGCGCAAAACTCGGAGCGCGCTTGGCGTTGTCCTTGACCTCGGAGTCGTAGACAGTTTTGCGTGATCAGTTAAACTGACCCGACCCGAGCTTGGGCTCGGCCTTATACAATCAACACAACAACGTCTACACGGTCTCCTTTAACTGGTTGCGGAACAGTAGAGCCTCTTTAAACTTGTACGACATCGGTGAATTTGCGCGTTTCTTGGTAGCTGTGGTCAGGCGATCGAGTCCTTTGTCCTTTCGTCTGTCGTGAAGACCGCTTCCACCTATGCGTACAACATAAAATCAATATGAACAGGGCTCTACGCTGAGACCAGCGAGTTGAGATAGGAATCTAATTCTAGCTGCCACTCACCAACGCACTCAGTGAGTATCTTACCAGTGCTACGCGCTAATAAGAACGATGTTCTGCTTTCGCGAGAATTCCTTGAAGTGGGTGCTCTTCTTAATGAGATCGAGGATCGTCTCGCAGTGTAGGCCGACGTCCTTCTGGAAGGAGTTCTACTCGTCTAATTAAACGAGAATCATCCTCTAGATGCGTGGCACATGCTGCTTCAGGTGATTGCACCTTGGGCTCGTCAATGCTCGTCGACTTGGTAGCCTCGCGGACCCACAGTAGCGATTACTATACCTCGACGTCGTTAATCTTAGATTAATCTTGAGCGAACGTTGCTTTCTCAGTTGCAGCCGCTCGCACTATCGTTTGGATCTGCTCGGCGATCATGTTTGGAGTGGCCCGTTCTCACAGCACCTGCGCCTCGTACGTCAAGGAGCTCTCAATTCGAAGATTCCGAGTTGCAATCTTGTGACCTCGTCGTCGTGGCATCTGCGTAGCGTCAGCGTCACTGGTCTCGATATAGTGCTGGTGAAACTACAAAGTTCAGTGCGGTTTACGCGGCATGGCGCAGCAGCTTCGAGTAAGACGGTGAATCGAGTATAATTTTTTCTTGAGCTGAAAAGCTTCGTTAGCACTGACGTGGGCTTGAGATCGGCCTTGCTAGCCGCCGTGACCCTGAGTATCGGCGACATGGACTGGCCCAACACCTTGGCATTCGCGGCGGCGTGTTGTGGCTTCCGCTGGAGACTCGAACACGACAGGCGCATTCGAACCGACGGATCATGCAGCTGCAGGCCGTGCGACTTGGCAGCCGTAAGGGCCTGCTGTTAGGCTTGGCTCGCTTGCAGCTTACTTTAGTTGAACACATGTGAGCCTTCAGGTTGGTGGATTTTGACTGAACGCTTGAGGTTGTTTACACAAATAAAGACTGCGGATTGGCGATCACGTTCATGACGCTCCGCTCAAATTTGATTTTTGCTGCTGGTGTTGTGCGACGTGCATTTGACTGTTATGTAGGTTTGCATCATTTCTTCGGATTTTCTGGATTGCGCGAACAAATCTGAAGACACAATGTCTTCTTTGCGCAGTATTTGATGTGAGGGCGCCGAACCAGTCTTGTTGTCGATGCTTTCGTCATGGCTCTCGAATATATGTCTCATAGTCTTGCGCACTTGCGGTGACTTCCTCGTGCCTATGCGAGCTGCGACTGTTATTAATACTGCTGGAGCGTCTGCTGTTACAGCTAAATTGACGTGGCTCTTGGCGCCGTATTGTTCTGACACGCTATCCTCCGAGTGGCGGCGAGACTGGCTGCGCTATTTTTGGCCGCTCTGCGCATAACGCCCTCGGTAACATTATCGACGGTGGACCGGCTGCTGCCTTCTCTAGCAGCCTTTGAGACTTGCGCGTGTTGGCTGCCGGCTAGACAAATTCCTCGGCCGAAGCGGCGGTTGAGCCGAAGCGGCGGTTGAGCCGGTGCACTGCCGACGGTCTAAGGGTTGATGATCGTAATGATGAACCGCGAGCGTTCGGCGTTGTTCTCCAAGTTGTCTTCGTGGAACTCGTACACGTCTGTATGCATCTTGCGCTTCTCGGCATGCTACTGTACCCGGCCGAGCCTTTAGCCAGGCGTTCGTCGTGCCGGTCTACAGCAACCGGATCAGGGGCCGCTATCGTTACCCCTTCTTGATCTCCGCGCCACACGGTGATTATTTTGCAGCTGCCCACGGCGCACTTCGCCTAGGACCGACCTCTGTATGTTCTCGTTGAGTCCAGAGCACAGGTCTACACGCTTTCGTCCAGCTCGTGCGCGTTCGCCGTTCGGAACTTGAGATTTCTATTGTCAGCGTCCTCGTCGAGGCTGACCAGTTATTCCAAGAGCAACTTGATCTACTCCCGCGTAACGGAATCATTGTTGGAAAAGCCTGAGTTCGCTATGAGGCTCTCGCTTTTACTCATTGAACACTCCTCCTGCAAAAAGCTTATGTTGGTCATCGCCGCCCTCGTTATCTTCATCTGTTGGCGCACAGCAGTCGTCGAGCGTGACCTGCCAGTCTTTGATGCGATCGGTCATACGCTGTCCATCTTGTCCCATAGGTGAGTAGCGTTCACTTCCCACTCACGCGCCTTCAGTCCTAAATGAACTGCATTGTGTAGAGAGATTACGTCACGAGCTTCGTTCAGCAGTCTTATCAATCCCCATTCGCGGCCTATTGACGCTACGATAGGTCGGCTGCAAAAATAAAAGAACGACTATGAAGAAGTGTGCACAAGAGCCAAAAAGTGCATGCACAGGCGATGGGATAAAGACGGAAGGTGATAACTCACGCAGGCAGGCGAGGTCTGTTTCGGCTGGACTGCAGCTACGCTTCCTCGGGCTGAGGCTTCATTCCCGAGCCATCAAGTCGCTCAGGTCATTGAGTTTGTCGATGGTGATTGCGTACTCGTGGTACTCCTTCTGCAGGGACTTGAAGTCGTCGAGCTGCTAATCAATCTTGTCCAGATCGATGGCCTGAACTTTGTCAATTCCGCAGCTGCTCACGCTGCTTCTTGTAGCCGCTGTCGCTACAGCTAACGTGAGGCTGAGCTCTTTAAATCGCGGCTCCAAGGACTTGAAGTACTTGTGCACTCGAAGCTTTGATTTATTTTGTTAACGTCCTCGTCGAGAATCCAGATCGACGGCCTCCGAGAGGGCCAGCCGCCGCAGTCTGGACTGGGCGGAACTCAACCTGCTGACGCCGCTGTAGGCGGCCACCCATTTGGACAGCGACGTACTCAGCTGCTGGCGCTTCTCGAGTACGAGGTTTTGGTCGGCAACGTTTTTCTTGGTGGTGAAGGCCTTACCCATCCGCACGAGCTTCTCGTAAGTGGTTTTCTGCTCATCGCGCTTGGCCTGCCAGTTCCGGAAATTTGCCGCCGACCTGCTATAGCCGCAGAACTAGGTCACCTCCTGCTGAAGCCGAATATGCTCGCGGTCGAGTTTTTCGAATAGCCAGCCCTAACGGCTGCAGCGCTCGTGCAGCTTGTTGAAGCGCGCCGCTCAGGTCAGTCTGCAGCATACACTGCTCCCGCAGAAGGCTCGTGGATCGCGCTGTGTTCCTAAGGACGTATACTAGAGAGTGAAAATTAGAGATTTAGTCATGTTTCGAATGATGACCATAGATTGCCACTATTACTAGGAGAAACAAAATATTCGAGTTACTCACTTGTAGTGAAGCTCAGCTTGACCAAGCAGTTCTGCAACCCCCGGGTCTGTAGCAAGCCTACTTTGATCTTCCGGTAGAGCTCCACCAAGGTCTGGTTCAGCAGGATGTACTTGTCCGTGAGGGGCTGCACGAACTTGCGTCGCTGCTGCGTCGCCAAGCTCGGGCCGCTGGACTGGAGGAGCGCCCACGCCTGTTCCACGCAGCAATCGCTTGTCGACCAGTAACTCAACATACAGAGTCTTCGCCGTCCGCAGCTGCTCTTTCAGCTGCCATGGCTCTGGCTCCAGCTCTGACTTGTATACAGAGCCTTGTAGCTCAGCAGGACCACCTAGTTGCGCAGCGACGAGTCCTACACCAATGTAGATTCTCCTAGCACCAGTTTGTTCAGCTAGATTTTCAGCGATAACACGTCACTCCAGCTATCCATTAATGTGGGGATATCCTTTCAGTTTTACTATTGATGTCGAGTCATTGCGCGCAGTTGTAGATTGTTGCAAGAGCCCACGTCTGCGGTTTCGCGAACATTACAAATCAAAATTATGACGAAATTTAAGAACAATTTACACGTACTTGAATAGCTCCAGTTGAAAAATTTCAATTCATAAACAAGAAAATGAAAAGAAATGATCGAACTTGCTAAGTCGGCTGATTGGTTATTTGTGTTGCTACATTGACACTACTTGCTTGGGCTGTTCAATCAACTGCTGGATATTCTTGAAGAACTGCTAGCTGTGAGTGATATACTTGAAGTGGACTTGCAGGCGTTACCAATAGAATGCGCACAAACTTAGACAGCGGTGTGCCGAGCCAAGTTCGCAGCTTTTCAAGCACACAATGCTGCACTGCCTCGAAACTAGCCCAGACAAACAGAACCGAGCAGTTAGCCGAACCAAACTCCCTTATTTTGGCCATGGTTTTGCTTACCGATCTGAAAATTAGAATAAAAAGATATCTAAGAAGGCATATGACAAAAGAAATGTCAAGCAAAATTTTAATAATAACAGACTGTTTACATGGTTGGCCAGGACAGTCTAAGCAGAAAATTGAATAATGCTGAATGTTTTCCAGTAAACAATTCATTAAATCAAGAAGTCTTGTGCGATCAACACAAGTACAGTCGAAACGTCACAACTCTGGATCTAAAAACTAAGTGGAAAATGTTGCAACATCAAATAGATTTGTTGTATAATAATAGACATAATTATATACCTGATATTTGAAATACCTTCTATAACGACACTTCTCCCTGTGCCAAGTAATCCATCCATAGCCTCCAGTAGCATTCTAACTTTGGTATTATCAGAGCAGCCTAAAATGACAATTCTTTTCCTCTGTCCTTTTTGTACTTGTCTTTGCTTGTTAATCTGGTTGCGTGATTGCATCCATGATTTACCAATATTAGTGGTCCCACTTTGGAACACTACTGGTCTTTTACCTGCATGATGTTGATTGTGACTGCAATAAAGCTGACAAGCCTCTTAAGTTTGAATCTAACTTTGACAGCTCTAATATAATGCGAATCTTGCGAATATCCATAGAAGTTATTACTGGATTTATGTTTTGACCTTTCTTTAAAACACGATGCAAGTCTAATGATAACTGACTGCTTAAACCATAAATACACTGTTTTGTGCCGAAATTTCAATCAACAATTTAAAATCAGGCTAGACTTATTACTCAAATGATGTACGCACCAATTCCTAATTGTGAATAGAATACAATGAGCAGGTAAATTGTTGCACGTACAACATTAGAAAAAAAATACGAGCTTTTATTTGTTATAACTTATCAAAACATCATACGAATAACTCTGGATAGTTACAAGCTTTGTTATTTTAACACTATTCTCTTGAAAATCTGTAAGGAATCAATGTATTGAGAAATTTGAATAAATATTTATGAAGCCTGATTCAAACTTACACGAAAAAATTGTTAATGTTAATTTGAAAATATCACGAACATAATTATTACTATTTGCACTGCATGTATGTACTCGATTTTGTAAACGTATAATATAACCTAATCATCAGATATTTTCATTCTCTCGAATTATACGTTGAAGACCACTGATTAAGTAAGAATAAAGTTTATACGGCAACTTATTATCAACAATTATAATTTCTTCAATAAATTTGTTCACGGTATATCGAGATTTATTACACACTACAGCCTCTTTGAAGATTCAAAGTATTAAAACAAATGGCCACGCTGTCAACGGACACTTTGAGGATCAACAAGTTCTGCGCACGCGTACGATCACATTATCGTTCGAGAGTACTGAATAATACGGAATAATTAGTTGATTATATAATTGGTTTCCTTAATAGTTATTCAGAAAAGAAACATAGTTTTCGAACGAGAGAATCAAGAGTATTTGAATGGTATTTTTCAAATTAAGAAAAAATGAATTTTTATTGGAGAAAAAAGAGATATAAAATTTTAAATAAATAGACGAGAGAATTTATGGGTGGCATTTTGGGAAAGATCATTAAAATTCCTTTCGAAAACAATTTTTTAATAATTTTTCAACAATTTTGGCTACGAAGTTGTGCAACGGTAGTCGATTCAATTAATCGAACCGTTCGCGATTCTGATTTTCGCGCGTTAGTTCTAAGTATTGAGAGAGAGAGGGGGCGCGCGATCTTTCAAATTAGCAGTTACGTCTCAGCTGTTGTTACAAGTAGATATCGCCGAAGTTATTTGCACTGTTTTTTCTCGCCGACTAATAGTTTCTTGTCCTTAATAATTAAGCGCGTGAGTGCAACAACGAGACCTACGGATTCCAGCGTTTCGGTAACAGCAGATTTGCAGCTGATAGGCGGTACGAGGCAGCACAGCTGATAACCTAGGACCGGAGGCAGTTGATATTTTGCTGACATCAACAATTACGGCTGATCACCGTAATTGCACCGCAGGGTAGGTGCACCCCCCTTAATTATCGCGTGTCAAAATACAGTTATTATTTTTGTCAGCCGCGTTAGCGTTGATAATTTTGTATTCGCACCCAGCGTTAGATCGCGCCAATTTTCGTATCTTCTCTCTCTCTCTCTTTCTCACCAAAAGTTTTTTAATTGTAAATCCTGTTCGCGTGCGTCAGTTTTTCGGCCCGACAAAGACTGTAGTAATTTTTATTAATAAAATCTATTAAAATTATTCGCCGATTTCGTCATATGATTTCTCCTGGTAGTTTAAACAATTGAAATAGGCTTAAGTTTTAATCCGATCATAGCTAGGGGATTAAGTGTATTAGGAGCAAAGTCGATTACACTTGAAACTTATCGTGTGTCACAAGGCACGTGACTTAAGGTGAGTTCAGCTCTGCTTGATCGAAGACAACCAAGTTAAGTCAGCTGACGTTAAGGCGAATACACGTATTAACATACGTGTTAACGGAGCGGCGGTTTGCTCTGCATCGTGGGAGTTTGCTCTTAAATAAATTTCTCATTTTTGTAGGTTTATCCCCCCGTTACATGGCGCCCAACTGGTATTAAGACCCGTGTCGTGCGAATAGGATTGTGCGTCGAAGGTAATCGACGCACGAGAGAGAGAGACGATTGCGCGAGCGCTTAGGAAGGTTTGAGCGGGTGGTAGAGCGAGATCGTGAGCGGTACGCCCTCTGCTGGGGAAAAAACGAAACCACTTCGAACCTTTGGTTAAAAATTGTTAAGATTATTGTAAAAAGGGCCGAAAGCGATAATTATTGGTAGGTCGAAGTGATTTCAGATCGTACGGGAGAATCAGGTGTTAACCCATTTCAACCACAGTTTGGTGGATAAAGGGGGGTTGGTAACACCTGATCAACGATAAAGCAGAGAGCGCGACCCAAGCGTGCAGTCCAAATATTACCCAGGCGGGGCAAGCAAACAGCAGGCTCCGACCTTAGGTAGGATATTTTTATAATATTTATAGAAAGTTTGCGGAGACTGCACGCGCTCATAATCTCCTTTTAAAAGGCCTTATAAAAGGAGGCATTAAAAGTAGTGACACTAAATAGTGTACACCCCGCTCATACCTTGGGTGATAGGAAGCGGTAGTGGTCGATTAGGCCGAAATTTTAAACCTCAACCGCATCCTACACCCGTGCGGAGGCAAGATGTCTCTGTTGTCAGCTCAAATTGACAATTGGGCATTAGAGCTGACCTCCGCACAGCGCGAAAGCTATTTAGCGGATTTGGAGCTGCGCAAGGATGGAAGTGTCATCCAACAGGCGGCTAGGCTTGGGAGATGGTTGCTGGGTGAGTACACCGCCACAGATTTTCAAGAGACCACGCACAGCAAAGAGGTAGCGGGGCGCAGGAGGCGATCCCGACAAGCGTGGCTCGACACAGTCTGTGACGAGTTGGAAAACTCCAACGCGGATGATAACAGCGACCATCCCCTCAGGATTATCAATAGGGGGGGGGAATATCATTGACTGATATGTCAAGGACATTCACCTGCCCGGATGAGGACTCTGAGGGTGAAGCCAGCCGCCAAGAAGAGGATGAACTCATCCAGAAGGCCCTCAGCACGCAAGAGCAGGAGAAGGGGGAGAGGAGACGGAGCAATCCGGACCCCAGGTCGCAGGAATCCTGCACTCGGAAGGAACCTCAGGAAGAATTATCCTTAAGTGAAGCCTTCCGAGAGATAGAGTATCTGAAGGTGGGAATAGACCATAACCAAAAGTTGGTAGGTCGAATCCTAGAAACCCTTCAGACTCTGCAGGGATTACAGGTGTGTGCGGAGCGCGAGGCGCAGGACATGCGCATACGAATTCGAGAGCTGGAAGACGCAATGCATGACATGGCCAGTGCTAACCGTTCTTCTCAGCGTGACTCGGTTCAACCGCGCTCCGGACGTAATGTGGACTTTCATCACTACGACTCGGGGATTCCGGGGAGTACAGCGGCTCCTCCTAGACCAATACCTAGGAGAAGGGACGTCAATACACCGGAAGTCCTTCAACGATTCGGAAGTCTATGGGAGATCCGCACCCGTTCGACAGAGGAGTCGAAGCGGTTCATCTGGCACCGGACATCAGATTTTCTCAGGGCTCTTCACAACCCGAGATGTTGGGAAAATTGTCCGCGGATGGAAATTGAGGTTTGCGGGCAGTAGGGCACAGAGCGTAGATACGTTTCTGTCGAGGTTGGAGGATCTGCGCGTAGGTGCAGGACTAACTGACGACGAAGTGCTTTGTTCCGTATCAGAGATCCTCGAAGGTAACGCGAGGACCTGGTACGATAACAACAAGTACCAGTGGCTCAGTTATGACGAGTTCATCGCGGACGCCCGGGATTGGTTTGGCACAAGTACGCAACAGCAACAAAGGCTGTTGCAGGAAGCCCAGAACCGATTCCAGGGTGAGGACGAACTAGTGCGAGACTACGTGTCCAACCTGGTGGCTCTTGTCAATAGACTAGAACCGCCCATGCCCTTGGAGAGGTTATTAGACCTACTCCATGCAAACCTCCTTCCAACCATCAAAATCCAGCTGCGTCGGAGCGAGATGACGTCGATACGCGAATTCAACAGGAGGGCGACCGAGGTACAGAACACCTTATATTATGGTCGCCGTCCACGTATTCGCTGACCCCAACTCGACGATCTTCCCTCAGCACGCCTACCAGCCGAGCAAAAGAACGGCTGGTAGTAAATCCCAAACCGCTGCAATGGCCAACGAAGGGAAGGCGCGTGCGAAGAAGGAGGGAGATCCGCAGCGCGGACTGGGTGTGGAGAACCCCGTCAGGAGGCCTACCGAACAAGCATCGGTATCGGCTACGCAAGCTTCCACTTCTGATAAGAAGATGGAAGAACGTCTGGAGGGCATCGAGCGGATATTGCGCAAGTTGGCCGCTGACAAGCAAGGCAGCCCTCCAGAACAGCGTAAAAGCCGATGGCGTGGAGGAAGGAAAAATTCTCCTTCTTCCAGGTCTCCTGGCGAGCGGCGAGAAGGGCAGAGGCGGAAGATAGACTTTACTAAGCCTCTCCAGTGTTCCGCTTGTGGCAAACTGGGTTTTAGTCGGAAGTTCTGCCCAGATTGCAACAAGGGAAACGACAAGGAGAGCGAAGAGAAGAGGTCATCTTCGCGCCTCCAGTAAATTCGACCTCTCGCGCGGCGACCCAGGGATCCAAACAAGTCCTGGGAGGGCATCATGAGAGCCCAGGACATAGCAGTATATTAGAGCGGAAGGCAATTGAACCCGATGTCAGCCCACGGCAGAATAGGGGAGTGGTTATCCTGAAAGGACCAGATGGCCACATACAGGTTGTGGAGGAGGAGGAAGACTCCAGGGAGAGCCCCTCCACACAAAAAGCTCGTCTACCGAAGGGATCCACGAGTAGAAGCCAGCCCGCCGTCGTCGCGGCAGCGGAAGGAAAAAAGCCGCTGAAAAGCACGATGAAAGGAGGCGAAGATGGGACTCGTGGATATGACCCAGAGGATGAGACCTTGTGGTGGTTGCGGGTAGACATAGGTGACTTTAAAATTAGAGCACTCTATGATACCGGCGCCTCATCCACGGTCATGGGTCAATTAGGGCTGAGTCTGGCATCGGAGATGGGACTCGGGTTGAATGTGACCAGGGCGAGCGATGCAAGGCTTGCTGATGGACGCCCGTGCCCTATAATTGGTCACGTGATGTTCCCTTTTAAAGTAGGGGGAATCACGAAGACAATCAGAGTCGCCATTACGCCGCTGCTCACAGATGACTGCTATGTAGGCGCGAACTTTATAAGAGAGTTCCGCGCAATTTTGGATCCCGATGAGGATGAATTATGGCTTAAGGACGCCCAAGTGAAGGTACCAATGGAAGTGGCTGGAATTGATGGTACGGCATTTCTCGCACCGGTAGGACTATGGGAAGCCATGGAGTCACAGCTTGAAGAAATTGAAGACCTAGTCAGAAGATTGATTCCTGACGGGGGTCAGGCTTTAGGTTGTGCCGTGGGGGTTGAGCATGAAATAGATGTTGGAATTGCTCGACCCATCAAACAGAAGTACTACCCAGTCTCAGATAGAGTGCGAGAGGAAATGCACACGCTGGTCAAAGATATGCTGGAAAAGGATGTTATCGAACCAGCGACCAGCGGATGGTCAAGTCCAGTAGTAATGGTAAAGAAGGCAGATGGAAAATATAGGTTTTGTGTGAACTATCAAAAGGTAAATGCAATTACCAAACCTGATGCCTATCCTTTACCATATATGAACGACATCCTAAGACGAATAAGGGATGCAAAGTTCATATCTACATTGGACTTGAGCAGTGCGTACCATCAAATTCCCTTAAAGGAAGAATCGCGTCCAATATCAGCGTTTACAGTTCCTGGATTAGGGCACTTTCAATTTAAGAGAATGCCCTTCGGACTGTCATACGCAGGAGCGACCTTCCAGAGGTTGATGGACAAGATGATAGGCCCGGATATGGATCCATTCGCTTTTGCTTACCTTGACGACGTAATTATGGTTTCGTCATCCTTTGAGGAACATACGCGGCACCTAGAAAGGGTATTAAAAAGAATTCTAGGTGCGGGCCTAACCATCAACAAAGAGAAAAGTCACTTCTGTAAGACGGAAGTCAGGTACTTGGGAGTACTTGTGAACCAGGACGGAGTAAGACCAGATCCCGAGAAAATACGCCCGATATTAGAATATCCAACACCCCGGACTGTCAAACAGGTGAAGCGATTCATGGGAATGACTTCGTGGTATAGACGTTTTATACCCGACTTTGCCATGATCGCTGAACCTATAAACCGCCTGACAAAGAAGAATGTACGTTTCTCTTGGGAGGAGGAGCAAGAGCGAGCTTTCACGAGATTGCAGGAGGCGATGACTTCCGCCCCAATACTGCAATCACCCGATCCGAACGGTCAGTTTGTACTGCAAACTGATGCTAGTGACAGTGGGATCGGGGCAGTTCTCGCACAGGATGTCGATGGAGAGGAGCGTGTAATAGAATACGCCAGCCGATCACTCAACAGTGCTGAGAGAAATTATACGGTCTCCGAGAAAGACTGCTTGGCAGTGGTATGGGCCATTGGGAAGTTCCGGCCGTATATTGAAGGGCATCACTTCAAGGTCATCACTGATCATAGTTGCCTGAAATGGTTCCACAATATGAGAAATCCCACAGGAAGATTAGCGCGATGGGCGCTAGCATTGCAAGGCAATGTCTTCGATATCGAATATCGAAGAGGGGATCTCAATGTGGTGCCAGACGCTTTATCTAGGGCCTATGAGGAGGAGGGGATTGAAGTGAGTGCTATAAATAGTCGACCGGAGACCACTGACGCCTGGTATTTGCAACAATACCAGGAAGTATGCCAGGACCCACACTCTCATCCCACTTTGAAGGTGGTGGGAGGGAGACTGTATCATTGTCAGCCTGATGAGGATGGTGAAGGGTTCATCGACAACGATGAAGCGTGGAAGCTTGCGGTACCTAGGGAGAAAAGGTACCAGGTGCTCCAGGAAGTCCATGATGCTCCTACTGCAGGACATCAAGGACGAGAGCGTACGTTCTCCAGGGCTAGGCGCTTGTACTACTCGCCTAAAATGTATGATCAGGTCAGGGAGTACGTAAAGAGTTGCCCGGTATGTCAGCAGTGCAAGGTGGAACAAAGAGCACCTTGCGGGCTGATGGGTCGTAGAGAAGTATCACGACCCTGGCAGGTGGTGGCCGGTGATATCACTGGTCCATTTCCCAAAAGCTCTCGAGGTTTTGAGTATATCTTAGTCTTTATGGACTTGTTTACTCGCTGGGTAGAGTGTGTTGCGATACGCAAGGCCAATGGGAAGACAATCGCAAAGGAATTACACGAGAGGATCGTCACTAGGTTTGGTGCACCAGAGGTATCCTTGTCGGATAATGGAACCGAATTTAAGAATCAGGAGGTCGATTCATATCTGCAGATGAACGGCATCCAGCGCGCTTTGACTCCCGTGTATCATCCCCAAGCGAATCCCACAGAGCGAGTAAACAGGACACTCAAGACCATGATCTCGTCTTACGTAAGCCGTGATCATATGAGCTGGGATGAACACCTGTCAGAGTTCAACTTCGCGTTGAACTCGGCAACTCATAGTGCTACCGGATATAGTCCTGCGATGCTCATGTTTGGGCGTCAGCCGGTACCTCCTTTGACGTTCAGAAGAACCCAAAATCAACAGGCCCTTGAATGTTCAGAGGGTCAGGCTGTGGAAGATTGGGCTGAACATATGGAGAAGCTTCCTAATTTGTGGGAGAGAGCTAACTCCAAGTCAAAGGAGGAAGCTGCGCGTCAGGCGGCCTATTATGACCGGAAGAGACGACAACCCGAGTTTAAGGTCGGAGATTGGGTTTGGAAGAGGAACAGGATTCTATCTTCAGCTGCTCAAGGTATTTCAGCTAAATTAGCGCCGAAATATGCCTGCTCGTACGTGATTGAAGAGGTTTGTGGTTCCAACACGTACAGGCTAGGCAATCAGCTGGAGATCCTGTCTGAGCTCTTCCATGCCAAAGACCTTAAACCATATTACGGTCCGGGTGAGGATGGGGAAAGCGAGGAGGTCATCGAACCTCGCGAGCCGCCAGATGAACTGCCGTCGGAGGATGCGAACGATTCCGCGAATGCGCGCGAAAATCCGGGAGGGGATTTATCAGATAGCGAGCGGGTCCAATTAGCAGCCCCCACGGTCGTCGATAAAGTTCCCACCGAGACGTCGGATTTACCGCTATCTGCCCCAACTAAGAGAGGTCGAGGTCGACCTCGAAAGGTTCCAGAGACGGTCACCGGTCCAGCGAGGGGCAACAACTCTCCCGTGAAGGCGAATAGAGGGAGAGGTAGGCCTCGAAGGACCGTGCCCGTCGTACAAAGGACGGTTGGGCCGATAACACCAAGCGGTAACCGACAAGGGCCAGGACGTTCCCACAAAGAATCGTGAGGGAGCGTATAACTCGGTGGGATGCGGCTATTATTAGGATTGTTTCTTCGCACAGGGAGATTCATCCGAAATTTGTTGTTTTTTGGATGTTTCAGATGGACCGGAGAATCGTCGTCGAAGAGGAGACCTTCGAGGTGGTCACGCAGATGCTGTTAGATCTGCAACTGGGCCCTGATGCGACGCAGCTAATTGAAGATCTGCGGAGCTTCGCCAGGGTCTAGTTGGAAGGGACCACCCGAAGGGATCGGCGCAATGCCTCGGTGGCAGAGGTTCTCCGGGATTCGTCGTGGGTCGCCCCGAAGAAGGCTTCTCGAGACGCTTCGACACAGACCGAGGACCAGGACAGTGTCGAACGTCCCAAGTCTACAGTGGACCAGGGGGTGCAGACTCTCAAGTCTGGCGTAACCCTTACGTCGGACAGTGCGAGCCAATGCCCAGGACCCAGGGAAACCTGTGGGGCCTCGCACTGGGTCTGCAATCATCCCCGGATCCCTGAGCAGCCTACTCTCCTCCTCGACTTCAGACACGTGCGTCTGGGGATCAACGAGGTGGGGAGTGCCCGGCGGTTCGCTCAAGAACTCCAGTCTCAGGTGCAGGAGCACCTGAGACGCTTTTTGAGCCGCCAGGGCGCAGAAGAGTTGCTCGGAGAGTGGGCAGGGATGGCTCAGCGTCAGAGGGCCTATGGAGAGGCCCTGCTGCGGGTGGATAACGGACAATAGTCCTCCGCAGCGCTCCCGGCGCCGGCTCAAGAGAAGAGAGCCCCGGGAGCTACTGACGCTGGACCGATGCTCACGGTCCATGTGGACGGGCGCATGGCTCCTGATACCACCATCGTGGTCAGGTCGCAGGATGGACGTGCGACCGCCACGGTGGGAGGCGTGACCATCACCGCCTCTCAGGGAGTCAGTGCCCAGCAGGCCCCTCTGGCTGCTGAGCAGCCATCACAAGGTCGGGAGGCTGCTCAATCTCAGTCGCAGCTGAGGGGCTGCTACATCTGTGGGGAGCCTGGGGAGACCAACTCCCAGCGGTGCCCGAAGAAGGCTACACACTGGCGCTACCCGAAACATCGCGCGCCAGGTGTAGCCAAACAATGATGTAGGCCCTGGAGGGCAAATAAATTAGCCGAAATAAAGAAGGGAGTGTTTATTTTGTTTCCTTTTCTTCTTTATTACTTTCAGGTTCCTGATGGCAGTGAATCGCGGGTATTCGTCCTGCCCGGGTAGTCAGGACTTGGAGGGGGCTGCAACGGTAGTCGATTCAATTAATCGAACCGTTCGCGATTCTGATTTTCGCGCGTTAGTTCTAAGTATTGAGAGAGAGAGGGGGCGCGCGATCTTTCAAATTAGCAGTTACGTCTCAGCTGTTGTTACAAGTAGATATCGCCGTAGTTATTTGCACTGTTTTTTCTCGCCGACTAATAGTTTCTTGTCCTTAATAATTAAGCGCGTGAGTGCAACAACGAGACCTACGGATTGCAGCGTTTCGGTAATAGCAGATTTGCAGCTGATAGGCGGTACGAGGCAGCACAGCTGATAACCTAGGACCGGAGGCAGTTGATATTTTGCTGACATCAACAATTACAGCTGATGACCGTAATTGCACCGCAGGGTAGGTGCACCTCCCTTAATTATCGCGTGTCATAATACATTTATTATTATGTTCAGCCGCGTTAGCGTTGATAATTTTGTATTCGCGCCGAGCGTTAGATCGCGCCAATTTTCGTATCTTCTCTCTCTCTCTCTTTCTCACCAAAAGTTATTTAATTGTAAATCCTGTTCGCGTGCGTCAGTCTTTCGGCCCGACAAAGACTGTAGTAATTTTTATTAATAAAATCTATTAAAATTATTCGCCGATTTCGTCATATGATTTCTCCTGGTAGTTTAAACGATTGAAATAGGCTTAAGTTTTAATCCGATCATAGCTAGGGGATTAAGTGTATTAGGAGCAAAGTCGATTACACTTGAAACTTATCGTGTGTCACAAGGCACGTGACTTAAGGTGAGTTCAGCTCTGCTTGATCGAAGACAACCAAGTTAAGTCAGCTGACGTTAAGGCGAATACACGTATTAACATACGTGTTAACGGAGCGGCGGTTTGCTCTGCATCGTGGGAGTTTGCTCTTAAATAAATTTCTCATTTTTGCAGGTTTATCCCCCCGTTACAGTTGATGGAACTAATGTACATACCTAACGGAAGTTTCAGTAGAGCCGGAAATAAGTAAAGTTTTGTCGGGATGTACTACTTACCTCCTCCAGTGACATCACAACCACCCACTGAGAGACTATTGTTTTACACAGGGAGTAAGAGAGAAGGAGACACAACTGATATCGCTGGCCAACAGAAAATTGAGACTTTCCACCGGCGAAGATCGCCAGACCCGCTCATCGGTACAGCTGACATTAGCTAGCGTCAGACCCCTCTAGCGAGCGCCATTTGTACTACGTAGCAGGTTGATTTTATCTACCGTTCTCTGTCAACTAACATGCAACAACGTATATGAAATTATGCTTCAAAACTGTGCTTAATTATGATTACGATATGATTTGAGTTGACATAAATGATGAGCCTGCTATGAAGAGACACAAATCCCAAATACTATAACCATAAGCTTAGTTATATTGTGTAAGCCCCTCTCGGCTACTTAAATATAACTTTTGACATTTATACAGTGATATAATCGCGTTAGCCGAGAGGCTAAGGTTTCTGCTTTGAAATGTTAGGATCGCCGGTTCGAATCCTAGAGATGAATTTTTTTTTTCGTCATTACTTTATTTTTATTGTATCTTTAGAGTTTATATATCTCCGTAACTTCGATCTCTTACTTTTTTATATAGTATATACCTAATGTTCTATATTATCTGAACATTCAAAATCGACACTTAAACACCTGTTAGCATTCAATTGCATGATAGTGTTATGCAGTTTAAGGTTGTCACAACAATGATCTATCTTCGTGAAATACAAATTTAGAATGCACTTATACAAGAAGTTATTTATTTATTTTCAACTTCGTCTATTCAATTAATTATTTTAACATTCCAAATGACATATGGTGTGTGACAAAAAAAAGTGAAGTTAAGAAATGCGTAGAATACATTTCAGAAAGTGTTTTTCTTAGGTCAATTCACTCATTATATACTGGTTTATGAACGTTAATTATGTTACAATAATTAGAATTGTCATTGAAATAGAATTGGAATTTATTTGCAATAGCAAAAAAATTCCCCAATTTATTGCAAGCACTCTTGCATAAAATTATTTACATATCGATAATTACTACTGAGCTAATTATCTGACCGTCAAATTTACATATTTTATCAGATAAATGTAAATAAAAAATATAGACATAAGAGAATTGTATGATGCGTTTTAGAAGGTATTTGTTTTCAATCAATTTAGGTATCACATAAATCGCATACGATTGCCTTGATGGAGAATATTGGAAGCATACAGATACGTTAAACTAAATTGAAAATGCTAATAACATATATTTATTGATTCTGTATTTAACAACTTGTGCATACAAAAGTACTGCTGCCAAGAAGCTCTTACTATCTAATAAAGAGAAAGGTTGCAGAACAGTCTATCTTTCAGTTGGTGAGGCTTTTATTCTATTTGAAGAAGGTACGTGTGACACAAAAATATTTGCTTTTATCGTATCATCAATTTCAGGTTTTATTGATGGTACCTCATAATTTCGAATCTGATCTATCAATCTAAAAGCAATATGTTGATTTTTTTTAATATAGCTTTTTTTTGTTTTTTCTTTTGGCAGCAATGGCAACTGAAAAACCTCAATTTGATAGTAGTGTGTTGGATAACAAAACAGCTGATGAATCAAATAGCTAAGGAAGTTTTCAAGAAGTTGAAAATCGAACTGTTTTCGCTGCTACTCGTATTTACATTGGAAATCATAAAGTGCAATTCATACACGAGAACAAAATAATAAATTTTGACAGATCCAAGAAAATTTTTCCCTGCAATTGTTTTGTAGCCACTGATCAAAATGAGAATGAAAAAATAATTTATGAACCTGCAGTAGTTTTGGGTACGTCAAGTAAGTATTATAATAGTGGAATATGGTGTATATTGACTCAAAAAAAAATAATTTTATTTACTTTCATTGCATAGATTGTTTAGCTAAACTCAAATTTCGGAGTGCCAGATGTCCAAAACCCAACTAAAGGCGAAGTGATGTTTTAAAGCAGCTAGCCAAAGAAGGTATTAGTAATAAAATGGAAGCTTTTAATAAACCAAAAGCAAAACGAAAAGGAAAAATAGGGCATATAGAAAAGAAACTAAAATATAACGATATACGTATCAAAATTTGCATAATTTTCTCTTACTATATTTGTTCCTAATTGAACGTGTATACTTTTCCAGATTTGTTATCTCTTCGATATAATAATTTATTTTATTTTTTTCTTTATGTAAAACTGAACTTTGACAGTATTCTTCAAGCTGTAACAATCAGATTGCATCAATGAAGAAAATTAATTTACATTTTACTTTATTGTTATTCTGAACTCGGTAGTCCAGACTTATTATAATAATATATATTTCTCACGTAAATAATATAACGACTTATTTATAGTCTCTCCTAAGTGACAAGAACTTACCTGGTTAATTTATTGCGAATCAATTGGCTGCTTTGCTTTATCTCGATGAGTTATAAGCGAGGTCAATAAATAAGGGTGCGCGAACACCCGATATTCGATACTCAGATAATAATTTATTTACTCAAAATGTTAATAATCAATGACAAAGGATAAATTGCGAATTATTCGATTAGCTGTTCAGCTGTCGCACGTCGCGAATCAACTGCCGAAGATCATGCTGTAGGTAGCTCGTTGATTTTTTTTTATCTACATAAATTTTGCTGATATTCGGTATCGGCGATTCGAGAAATTTGTGTTTCGCAAAATAGAAATGACATTGAATATTTAACCCACTATCTTGGTTTCGATTTATTGTTGATATTTTCAATAAAATGCTTACGTATCAGGACGTAACATTAGAAAAAAATCGTGATAAAAATATTGAAATCGCAGCAGAGACTTTGAAAATCAAAGATGAACTTAATAACTGAATAGCTCAATTACACAAAGAGTTACAATTGGAAAGAGAACAAAATCGAGCTATTTATGCATTAATTTCTTCCAGTATCGGCTTACATGATTGTGCAAAGGAAACTTCTCTTGCTCCAAAGTCCGCTGTTAAGCATCACAAATCTCCATCAACATCAAGCTGTTTAGAGGATGCATTACCAGATAGTTCTGACCTCAATGTGGAATCTGCTAATCCTACAATTTCAAGACTGTTGGAGTAATACAACGACATGCACTCTACATTAGTGAGGAAAGGACAGTGATGTTTATGGCTTTCTAGGAGGCCCAGATTTTGTTGCCCTCTTCCCTCTGTATCCAAGGAGTCCCAAAGTACGCACTTTAGCGCGTGCGTTTTTATATAAAAGTGTTAATTACAGTGTTCAATAATTAACTAAAGACAATTTCAATTAGTGTGTGCTTTACCACGTACTGCGTTACATGCTACTATTATATTGTATTATTTACTGCATTTATTCTGTGTATTATTAATAAAGTTTCATCTAATAATACTGGATATTTGAATAAATAAACAACAAAGACAGTCGAATATATCTACGCCTTTATCATCCTCCTGTTTCAGTAAAAAACGTTGTACGCCAGTACTAAAAAATATTTTTTTTGTTGAGAGTCCTATTACTCGTCAAAGTCTGAGATTCCAAAATTCAAGCGATTTTGAGAATAGTTCACCACAAAATTCAAATAAGTAACCTATTATTTATCTAATATACAATATTAATCATGTATTGATAGTTCAATTATTGCAACGATTACCGAAAATCGTCAGACTCGCTCGAGGTTAATGAGCGGCTAAACGAGAGGAGCCGCGTTCGGTTCGCGAGAGAGAGAGAGCGCGTAGGGGCAATGACCGGGAGGGGAGGCTCCGACCGGCAGTATGACTGTGCCACTCAGTCTGTCAGCGTCGAGCTAACCTCCATTTCCGAGCCGGTACGTTTTCCTGGTGACAGTGCGAGAGCATAGCGAACTTTGGTGCGGTGTGCTGGGTGCGGTAGCAGCAGCAGCAGCAGCAATAGCAGCAGTAGCAACAGCAACAACAGCAGCAGCAGTGACAGCAACAACAACAACAGCAGCAACAGTATTTGAGGCGGTGTAGCGAGCAGCGAAGCGGCGTTCCAGCAATTTGTCGTTCGGATACGGTTGGCCACCGTATCCTCATCGTCCTTGCGGTAGGTGCACCTTCCCCTTTTTACCGTTGTTAATAGCGTGCGATCCCGCGCAGCGTGCGCGAGGAAGTTAATTGTTGCGTGCGAGCGGTTAGTTCGCGGTGATCGCGGTTTTTTCTCTCTCTCTCATTTAGCGTGTTTTGTCATTCGCGCGTGCGTGCGCAAGACTCTCGGCAAAACCCTCATGTAACTAAGTTACATTAAATAAAGTGAACATTAATCGTCATCTTTAAATTAAGTAGTCGTTATTGTGTCATTCCTTTGTCCGGAGGTCGCGCCGATATTTGTTTACAGTCGATTCGAATTCGCCGGTAGCGTAGCACGAATCACGTGAATATCGGTAGGCGGGAATCGTCAACCTAGGTTCCAGCGGCGGCCGCACGAGCGCTACTAGTAAGGACGACAGCGCCGCCAAGCGGCGAGTTGGGGGAACCCAGCTCGGAATAGTGAAGAGATTCTGCGCAGGCGCACTCCGAGACAAGGTAGGTCGCTGTGCTTTGAGCACAGAGATAACTAGGCGTCGTCTAGTCTTAAATAAAGGTACGTTTACGAGATTACAGACTAAACGGCAGCCTGTTACATTATATATAAAGTTCAGGAACAAACCTGGTGAGTAATATGAAAAATGAGTTACACATACACACACATACACACACATCTGATGACTAAAACGATACAAACAATTCGGATGTATCACCAGATGAAATTCATACCAAAATGAAAAGAAAAATCACATCAAATTTAAAAAATATCAAAGTAGTTAAGAAATATTCATATTATGTGAGAAAGACAAAGGATTTGAATTACAATTCGGATAATTATACACAGTCTGGTCTTGAACAACAGAAAAAATGTCAAGCTGGACATCCAACGTTGGAAAGGAAAATGGACAGTTACAAAAAGTACTGTAATGATATTAATTGAATATATATTTATTATAATAATTGAATATATTTTATTGCTGAAGTCGATGTGTACGCAACATTAAATAGATTCTCTTGTTCCACATTAATTACGGAGTGTCTGTGCCATACAAAAACTGGTGTAGTGCTATGACGAAAGCAACTGGGTAAGGATTTTTGAGAGAACTGGTGCTACACATTTGGCTACTGAAAGAATTTATCAAATTAGCCATTATAACGGGGTGTATATTTGCCCGCGTTATTTCGCGAGAGATCGGTAAATATTTTATACAGCTCGATGCGGGCGTACGACAACCGTACGAGACTATGCCCGGATATTCAGTTACGCCTTAAGGCCCGCGGGAGCGTCATGGGATCAGTAGCTAGTCTTCTAGATAATTCACCGACGGGAAGAGCGTGGAAAGTTGTAGAGTCAGGTGTAAATGAGAAAATAGGTTACGTAAAATAAATGATATTTATACAGCTTGTAAGTTTACATAGAAAGCAGCGCGGCGATAAAGAGAGAGAGAATAACTAGCTAGCGAGAGAGAGACAAGGTACGCAAGTAGGTACTTACAAATGCGCGCGAGACCACGGAAGAGCCTTATCAACTGCTTGATTACAGGGGGACGATCGACTAGTTCGCACTAGAATAGTCCCACACACTATCTTGCAACACTGCGCACTATTTGCTGTAGGAAGTCTCTCTTTTCTACTGCCGCTGGGCCAAACCAAAATATCTCAGTGAAGATGGGCGATATCTCGACCTCTTTGTGAAAGCCGGCCGGCAAGAACACGTGTGTTTTCGGCCGCGATTCTCAAGCTAATGTCGCGGGAGCGTACCCCCACTCTCTCCTCTACTCTGTCGAACCTAAGTCGGTTCCTGTCGCGCGGTCGTCTCTCTCTTACACGTTAGCGCGCCTTCGGTGTGGATCTGCACGGGCTTATCCTTCCTCTCGCTAGTTCGTGTTGCGGATTAAGTATTCTCTCTCTCTTACCTCGTACTCTATTGTCTGCTGCGACTGCCACTTCTAGGTTTTGTACATAAAGTCACATAAGTTAATATAGATATAAATATATAAGTATATATATATATAAGAGTGGTTGTTTGAGAGAGAGAGACATAACGAGTGGTTTATCGCACGTTATACCGTTGATATAAATTATACCAAAAATCCTGAGGATAGACACTCGATACCTGCAAGGCAATTTGTAGCTATAAAAAGTAAATAAATTTACAATTTTTTATAAAAATTATTATAATCTTGAAAAAAGAAACTAATGTTACAAATCCTTATTTTTATTATTAAAGAAGCCTATGTTCAGTTTCTGTTAAAGAAGAAATTTATAAAAAATAAAGTTAACACAGCAGCAGAAGATAAAAAAAGAATACAAAAGAATACAACTATTGCACGTTTTGGTTGTGATTTCGGGGTCATAATCAACCAACTAACGACCAGTTATTTCAAGAGACTAAAAGTCTATGAACAGGCTAGAGTTGATGAATCTGAAGCCGATTATGTGCCCGACTTATCTGAGGAATATGCAGAATTATTACTGGAAATTGATTAATAAGAAAAATGGATACTTGTTTGTTCAACGAAACTGTGTTAAAAAATTATGATTATTTAGGGGACCAGCTTTTTTGTAAAACTCAGCTTATTTATATTGATATCTTTTTTAAGACAATTTGTAAATGCTGAAAATATGTATAAAGATTTTATGTTGAATTATTATTCTAGAGCGATGATTATTATTGATGTGTACTTTGAAATTTATGATAATATTTGAAATTTATTCTATTAGTTTTAAAATAATTAGAAGTTTAACAGATGTTTATTAGTTTTAATCGCGAAGATATTGAGTTCGTACATTAAATTATAAAGTTGCTCGAGCAACTTTTATTGTTAAACTTGACATAAACGTTGTCAAATTTATTATTTATTTCTTTAATAAATTCAATGTAAAATTAATATGCTGTTCTGTTATTGTATATTATAAGGTAAAAATATTTTGAAATATGATGTGCTAAGATAACGTGAACAATAAGTAACGTGAATTCTTATAAAAAGATGACGTAAATATTTTTTGGATAATATTAAGTTTTTTAATGATGTCATTATTTCAAAATCGGTGCAAAGAACGGTCCTATCTCAAATAACATTAATTCATAATAGCAAACATTAAAAAAAACAATTGCTCTTTAAAAATGCCGTTATTTATCCGATCTATCTGCAGAAAAAATCATTAAAAAAAAGATGTACTTCTAAAAATGTTGTAACGGTCCTATCTATGAGCTGTTTATTAAATGACTGCAACTAGTCTAACGTATTTATCTGTTAGTCAAAACAATACATTAAGCGGCGCTACCTCACTGTTCACGCGACTGTATACAAATAAGAGTCGAGTCAAAACAAATAGCGTTACGTCACAAATAATAGACATAGATATAATGAACCATAATATTGAGAAAAATATGTTAATTATAGATAATTTAAATATAACAAAGTATCAATTATATAGATTTTAACATACAGATTCACAATATCTCATTCAATTATAAATTAACAATGAATATCAATATGTAAAGTTAATTTATTTATTAACATATGAAATATTAGAAGAATATAAATAATTTATATGTAAAATGAATAAGCATAGAACATGAGTAAGAATTGGTTTCATTAATAACAGCTAAAAAACAACTGTTATTAATAAATAAACAATTAATAATTTATTTAAACAATAAACTATATATAGAACGATAATATTAAGTTAATACTTGATAATGACAATGTTAGGATTTAGAAATCTTAGATAATTAATCTAATAATCGCATATTAAGATTAGAAAAAAACCGTTACAAATATGAAAAATTAGTCATAATTCAAATGTTATTAATTAATTTAAATAATTAATTTTGGAAAATACTTCCAAAATTAATCAACTTTAAGGTTATATGAAATTTTAACAATTTTCTATTGTAAATAATGTAATATCACGTTAATTAACTTTATTAGTTAATAACTTTTGACGACACTATTGGCGATAATTGTATACTGTATAAAATCAACAAATAACTAATTCTGTAAAATTTACATGTGTTAAAAACTTAATATTAATGGTTATTTACTTGTAAATTAAGAAAAATCATTTCTCAAAATTCGCGAATGTCTCTCGAATTTTCGATGAAATCTCTCCTGCAATAATAAGCGGGAAAACCTGTGTATAAATAGGCCCACCTTTGCACAGGCTAGATTCATTCACTTCTAGCCTTGCAAAGTGAGCGCATGAGTTTGAATAAACTTGGATTAACACCTAAGTTCTTTCTCTCATTGTGATTTACTAAGCAAGACTAACCTTTCCTTATAATTTGAGCTCGACTTATAGAACATCTCGCGCTATAAGAAACTTGGGCCGAATTATATCCTATCAAAGAAAGACTTTAGCTCTGCTTATGGGACAATTCGCACCATAAGAAACTAGGGCATTGTCTGACTTTCCTCGATATTTTGCAATTACTTATGTATATTTGATTTACTTATTTGTTATATTTGTTTCATTTATCTATTTTCTTGACAATTAGAGTAAAATCATCGGAAACAAATTCTTACTCATTAGCTACATTACGAGAGTTCGAATTATTTTTATTTATAAGTGATACGAACATCACAATGTCATTATTTTCTCGTAAAAACTAAGGGTACAAAAAAATGACGTCTTTCTGTAACCAAGAAAATAATATTATCAACAAAATGACGTCATTTATTTGTCAAAAATATTTTTGATGGAAAATGATGTCATTTAATAATGACGAACCAAGTGTTCCAATTTGTGACATAAATGATGTCAATAAATTACGTCATTTAAAGACGTCATGAATTAACATCTTTACATAATGTCTTTTTTTCTATAGGAAAGTAACTGCTATTAACTCGTAAAATTGATTATAATGCTATTAACTCGATATGCCTTGTATGACTGACTATATTGCATCTGTAAATTTACTGCAGAGCGTACATGAAGAAAGACGACATGATGCGAAAAATTAACAACAATCCGTACATAGATTTATTGCTGAGACTCAAATGGTAGAATTATACTGTGAGACGTTACAGATGTTTTTTAATAAGACTATATAACTTCTTGTAATGACTATTTAAAAACTGTGAATCCGTTTTTACATTAATTGTATCCTCAATCGCATGTAGTATCTCTAATATACGTCTTTTATGTAAATTTTTTTTTCTATCTAAAATATGAATATCATCAAAATTATAAAATCGCATAGTGATAAGCCGTATTACACACACTTTAATCGAATAAACATAACGACATCCTTAACAACTATTACAAAAAAGAACAAATTAACTAACTTATCGCGCCTACAAATCTATAGAAAACACAACGCGCGTCGCCCGGCAGATGACCGCCTTGACGACGAACCGACTTAAGCTATTTAGCTAAAAGAGAAAGTCGCCCGGCGAGGGATCACCTGGACGATTTCTCTTTGCGCGATTTATTACCCTACCGTCATTAGGGCAGGTAGCCGGCGTGTGCACGCCTTGCTACCCACCTAATATTAAAATTCGCGCACAGTGCCGTCGATGAAGAGAGAGAGAGAAAGAGAGAGATTAAATTGAAAACTAGATCTTGGATGCTGGAGCGGAAGTCCTGGCTGCGCCCTGCGCATGGTGTTGCAGGTCGTCGCTGGGCAATTCCTGCCGGCTTCCTCTCGGCCCTCTGTCCTTGGCTGAACTCCTGTCACCGCTGGCCGTCCACCGTCTAACTCCGGTCGACTCCGAAAACCTGAGTCTCTACTCGACTTACTAATGTCTGTGTTGCTCGTTTTTCCTCGTAATCTACAGCTTCTTCCGTCGTTATTTTCTCTCCCCACTTGACCTACTTATTAGGCGGCGCGCTACCAATGCGCTAATTGGTCTTAAACGCGCGCCTGCCTAATCTTGCGTGGGGCACGCACGCCCCCGACTATTTCTCTCTCTCTCTCTCTCTAACATCTCTATACTCTCTCTATTGCCTGCTCGGCCCCGCTCGGCAATCTCCGTCAGCTGAAACAGAGACCATGCATTAGATGCATTCTTAACTACGCCTAACGCTGGTCACCGTGCCTTGCCGAGAGAGAGGGGAACTTGGGAAAATTCTGACGAGAACAAGCGCAACGCTTGCTCTCGTCACATGTTTTTTGCTATGGTTGGAATTGAAATTCAACAAACGATTTGAGGAGCAGGTTAATTAATTAATTATCAACAGTTAATTAACTTTTTTTTTATCAGTGATAAATCTAAGAAATTAATGCTATTATCTATTTCTGTGTCAAAAGTAAACTTAAGGTGTTTGTTATAACTATTAAATGTTTGAACTACTATTTGTAAGTGTTCCTTCATTATGCATAGAATCGTATCATCAACATAGCAATAATAAAATAACGGAGTACAATTAAAGAATTGCTTTCAAAATTTTAAACATTCAGATTCCAAATCATCCATGATTAAATCAGCAAATAATGGTGAAATAGGATAACCCATTGGAGAACCCATAATCTACTGATATATCGTGTCATTAAAACTAAAAAATGTATTGTCAAATAGAAACTTCACTGTATCTATAATATTAGTAAATGGAATTTTCGAAGTATTTTTTATGCTGTCAAATCATTTATCTAGGCTTTGGATAACTAAATCACATGGTATATTTGTATACGAGTATAATGATGTAACATCGAGTAACAAAAATTGTAATCATCAAGAATGACTAAATCTCTCATTTTTTCTATTAATGAAAAACTGTTGTTCAAAGTATGACTTAGGTACGTAACTTGACACATCTCTTTAATTCATAGTATAAAATTTTCGAAAAAAAAAAGACGGGACTATTTATAATTGAGATGATCGGTTTGAGAGGAACGTCAGATTTCTGAATTTTTGGTAAGCCATAAGGTTTAGGTATAATTATGTATTGGTTTGAGTTAAACTATTTTTATGGTAATGTTTCGTAAGATAACGATTGTCATTCCAAAGAGATAAAATTTTATAAAAATTTGTTTGTATTGATTTGAGTGGATTTCTTTTAATGATTCTGTATGTATCTCTGTCATTTAATAATAAATTCATTTTTTATTGTAGTCATCAATATTCAAATAAACTATCAAGTTACCTTTGTTGGCACGTATAAAAAATATACTCTTATTTTGTTTAATAAATGTTTTTGTACATTTGAGTTTGGATAAAAATACAATTTCAACTTTGGATAATTTTATTTTTTTCAAGCATTGCTTTTCAATATTTTCGACTATTTCATCTTTGAAACTATTAGAAAAATCCTCGTGCGTTTGATATATATATTCAATGTTTTAATCGTAGTGTATATGTCAGTTTTTGATAAGCATTCACAGGTAAAGTATAATCTAGGTCAAAAAAAATGTCTGTTAACCTTTATTGCATGTCAATTTACATTGTTCTTCTTCGCGGAAATGGCAAGAAATCAGCGCGGCGAACTTGCGTCGTATCTCTATTGGCGACGGATCCAAGCGCCCCGATTTTCTATACACGCGATTCCCGAACACAATAAGCACCCATCATCTTGACAACTATAGTGGTCTTTACCTTATTTCGTGTCGGATCCTCTCAACAAAAATCGCTGTTCGGCTAGTCAGCGGCTCGGTTCTCCACAAAATTGGTCCACACTCGGCAGCGAACAACGACAAAATGGACAAGTCGCGGTCTTCTCCGAAAATCGTTTCTTCTCCCCTTCTCGGTGTACAAAATTTGTCATTGGTCTAAATTGTCGATCGATTGTCGGGTGCGCTCTCTCATCCTCGCAAAACTTCATAATTGCTTGATCCTGACTTATTCCTCCGCTTGATTTATCAAGGTATTTCACCGCATGCATAATTTATAAACCCACTTTGAAGTGCAACTATGATGAGGACGGAAATCGATTCCATGAAGCCGTCCTTTTATTGGCTTAGGTATTACGTGACGTCAGTGGTACTCTCCTAACTCGCTTTATTTCAAATTTACATGTAGCTCACACATACTTGTTCACCTTGGTCTAATGTGCGAGTCGTCATGTATGTCATGTATTATCGTCTATTACGCATGGTCAATTTTCAATATTAATTTAAATTTCGTTAGGAATTCGTATTCCTTCTTATCTTAATATGATCGCTCGCTCTCATACAGTCTATCTCGCTTGCTCTTGCTCAGTCAGTTTCGCTCGCATCCACTTAGTCTATCTCGATGACTCAAGATAGCCGCCACAGCTCCCGCGTGTATACCTCGTGCCTCGTTACCGGTCTCTGGAGCGCCTCCCCGTCAATCAAATGTCGCGTGTGTACATATTCGGATGTTCGCCAGTCGTCAGCAGTAGTGTGTGTGGTACTCAGGGTATCATCGATGGTGCGCAGCAGCCTGGCACAGCTGATTGCCGGCTGCCGCTTTATCTCCGATTTCCTGGTCACCCTAGGTGTGACAGCTTTCCTGGAGTGTTTATGGTTGTGCCCAACTGTATAACGCATGAATTTCTTCCGCGTGCATCTCCATTACATTTTACCGTCGTTTTTCCGTGTGCTTTTCCTTTCAGCCGACAATACGTGGTCGGAAGTACGTGTGCGTGAGCTCCTACAGGAACTATCTAAAACAGTAATACTGATCTAACTATATCTTAAGCAAGTCAAGCGTAATTTATTAGGATGTACTAGACGAGAACTGTCTGTGTATATAATTTTTACGTTTTCTGATTTGTCTTCCACTTCTAGAACATTCTGGGGCCTCGATATTGAGGCAAGTGTTTTCTAGTCCTTGGTTCTAAAAGTAACATGACACAATCTATCAACCTTAAAAGTACAAGGATTACACTTTCTGTCATCAAATTCTTTAGTGCATCTTTTTGTATTTATCAAATTTGTCCGAGCAAATTCCTGCACATCAGTCAAATGCTTTTTAACTCTGGCTACGTAATCGCAATACTAATCAAAAGAGTCTTCTTTGAGTAAAGTTTTTAGGCCAGGCATTTGAATCAATGAACTATAAACGTACTCGTACTTGTACAATGTTAGTTTTCTGTCTTCATGGATATTTGTGTTATAAAATAAGGCAAGGCATTCATATCATGAGTTCTATTCTCTTATATTATACAGGCCAGCAAAATTTTACAAATTCAAGAACCTGAAACCAGACTTAGGGTACTTAATAGATTTTCATGGGCTGATTCCGAATCTAGGCTCAGAATTGCTCTATCACCCTTGGTTTTTCAGACATCTTAACCTAAAAGCGTCAAAAACACGCTTTTTTTACTATATTTGACTATCTGTAACATAACGAAGGATTTTTTCTGCGCAATTTTGATGCGCAATTTTCAAAATTAATTTTATAATTTTTTCAATGGAGATATGGTCGTTTGAAAAATGTTGAATCTGAACATTCTACTATAGGCTTATAATAACATGAAACTGAGTATTCACTTCTTTTACCTATAAATGCACACGCATAACAGCATTAGAAGTTCGAGAGTCCGCATATAGCACAGTGTTCAGTCTGCTAAAACCCCATAACCTCAAACTCGATATTTTTTAAGCCCGTAGGAATTTATATGTCATTCTATGAGTATATAGTAATCTTCAAACCATAACATTTAACGAAATCACATAAAGCCGACGCCAAGTCGGGCACTTCTCGTCGAGTTTCGAGAGCATGGTAATATTGAGCTTCGTGTTATTGTAAGTCTATAGTAGAATTTTCAAATCTAACATTTTTCAAACGACCATATCTCCGTTAAAAAGATTATAAAATTAATTTTAAATAGTACTTTTTGAAGCCTAAGATTTGCTCTTTCAGGAACTGTGGTCAGAATTGCGCAGAAAAAATCCTTCGTCATGTTACAGGCGGTCAAGTATAGCAGAAGAGCGTGTTTTGGACACTTTTAGTTTAAGATATCTGGAAAACCAAGGGTGATAGAGCAATTCTGAGCCAAGATTCGGAATCAGCGTATGAAAGTCTATTAGTATACTAGGTCTGGTTTCAGGTTCTTAAAATTATTGGCCTGTGTTATTAGTGTAGTTTGTCAACCATTCGGTTATTGAGTCGTACATTCGTTCGACGCTGCCATTAAATTGTGGTCGATACACCGTTGAATTATAAAACTGTCTTGTTTGTTCTTTTAAGAAAGTGCTAGCAGGACCCTTAACAGAGAGAGTTGGCTGGGTTTTAATTTTCATTTGCTCGAAAGCCGTTTTCAACCTTTGAAGTTTCTGGTTTAAGGCAATCGTTTTTTGTTTTCTTCTGTGAGAGCAATGCAGATTTCTTTGGCAACTTTCTTGGCTTCTTTTTTCATTCGCTCTTCTTTGACTTGGAGGGCTATTTCCCGTTCTTCGAGTTCGCGTTGTTTCTTAAATACTGGCAGTTTCAAATCCTCCATTCGTCGTTTGTACGAGTCTCTATGTCACATTAGGCTTCCCCTTGTCTTATCACTACCCTTATGAGGTCACTTATGAGGGTCACGATCTTTCGCTTTCGTTTCCCAACATAATTGGCACGTTGCGGAAATTTGCGTATGATAATTCTATTTTTTGTATATATTCTTTCCGGTGTTTATAATTCATTGGATGAATGAATGATATTTTTATATACAATATTAAAACGTAATATGCAACGACTGTAAGTATGAGTATCGAGTACCTTTATGACAAAGGTATCCCATTGCTGTTACCAATGCTACGTCCTGTCTATCCCTTCCTTTGATGATAGGGGACTTTCCCCCGAGTTCTTAATTTTGTGGATCGTGTGTAAAGCGCGCTTGAAGCACCACTCAAAGCTACGCCCACCACATAAGTCAAAAAGAAATGACGGAGAGTTTAGATTTTTCAATTAATTTTTTTAGAAAGTATTTCAGAGAAGAAAGTTTATTCACTTCGCTTTCTTTCTTATAAATACGAGATGATGAAACTATTCGTCCGCAACTTTGCAACGTGTACGCTGTCTCTCTATCATCTGGTAAACTTATGCTAAATCTTCTTCTTATCCACTTATTAAGTCCACTGAAAGAGATGGCTTTCACTGCATTTCTTTCAGTGGACTAGCCGTATTGCAGATTAATGTAAATAATTTTGTCACTCTATTCAAAATGATTCAAGAAAATAGAACGCCAGGAAACGAGAAGACAGAAGAAAACAAAACATCTGTATTATGTGAAAGCCATCGGCAAACTCCGGCTAATTCTCCTCCTCCCTCTTTCTCCTAGTCATCAATTTTTGTAGTCGCAATACAATTTCGATTTCGATGGTTTTTGATGCTTAATGATATCTCTCTCAATCGCATTAATCTATATACAAGCTTATCTCTGTCTATCAAGCAAGTTGAGTGTGATGCGTCGTCCTTTTCTATTTATTAAGCTATCTCTTTCTATTTAATATATGCATAGATATAAGTGGGCGTGAATCATGCAGAATATGAATATGTATGTCAAACAGCATTTTAATTGCTATCACACTCACGATATACTAGACAGATTTTACAATTAGTTTGATAGATATTTGTGAGAAGATAATTTAAATATTTTAACATACACTTTTGCGGCAATTATTAATACGCTTTTGCATATTTTATTTTGCTATTGCAAATACTAAATATTAATTGCGTACGCAAGCCAAATCAGAAAAGCTACCCTGTATACATATAGGCAAAATCAAGAAAATGTTTTACATACGTTGGCAACATAAAGAAAATTTACTATACGTTTTTACAAAATTAAAGAAAAATAAAATACATGTTAGATGTATTTTTTGGACGCATTTCTTGAGTTAATCGACGTATCTGAGGTGATTGTTCAGTAATTCCTTATTTTTCTTTCTTGTAATTTATGTTTTCGGCAGCGTTGGTTATTTTCTTATTCTTGAAGTGATCAGCCTTTATTGGTATGATGACTTTCGGAGAAGGTTTTGGAAGAATAGCAGGTTGAAATAATTATTTAATAATAGTACCGCTGGTGCTCATCGCGTAACAGCACATAAAAAAAAAATAAATAAATTGATAATTGTAAATTATTTTACAATTCACTGCGTTAGTGCAATTCGGAGTACGGAGAGCTGTCGCTGGCCTTTCTTGGACCACCCTGCAGTAATTCAGTGATTTTTAGAATTAGTTTGCCTTCTGCTCATCTGATCTAATTGAGGAATCGTTTGAACTTGAAAAAATTTTTCCTTTACTCGTCTAGCTTCAAATAAGTTTGCCCTCGGTCCGTCTGAACCGGATTACTGTTGCCCACGGTTATCTGGAATGAAGTTGCGCTCTGCTCTTGCGTTCTTAAATAAGATTACCCTCGGCTTGTTTGATTTTAAACAAGGTAGCCTTCGACTTAATTGACCTTTAATTAGATTGCCCTCCGCTCGTTTTACTATGAATAAGTTTCACTTCGGCTTGTCTGACCTAGAATACGGTTTTCAACGCTCATCTTGCCTGGAATTAGTTTAACCCCGGCCTCGTCTTGCATTAAATAAGATTGCCCTTGCCTCGTATGACCTTAAAAAAGTTTGCTCTTAGCTCGTTATGTCTTGAATGAGGTTGCTCTAGGCTCGTCTGACTTAGAATACGGTTGCTTTCGGCTCGTATAATTTTGAGGAAATGAATTAGCGTCTAGTTTCATGCTCATTCAAGGTTAAAAGAGTCAATGCAGATGGACCGAGAGCAACCGTATTCAGGATCAGACGAGTCAAGGGCAACTTCTTTTAAGGCTGGACAACCAGAGGGTTAGCTCATTCCAGGACAAACGAGCCAAGTGCAACTTTATTTAAGGTCAAACAAGCCGAAGGCATCTTTATTTTTGGCCAGATGAGCAGAGGGATATCGTACTCCAGGATAGACGAGCTATGGGCAACCTTATTCAAAGTCCGACGAGCAGAGGGGAACATCGTTCTAGGTTAGATGAGTCCTATGCAATCGTATTCCGGGTCAGACCAACTGAAGACTACATTATTAGGAGTTAAACTAGCCATGTGAATCAACATTATGGTCAGGCGGGGCGATGGAACCTTATTAAAGTCATTCGAACGGGGGGCCACCGTATTTAACGTAGAACGAGCCGGAAGGACTGTTATTCAGGGCAACCTTATTCAAAGTCAGACTAACCATGGGAGTGATTATGGTCAGATGGACAGAATACAAACTTAATCAAGAATAAACGAGCCGAAGGACGCCGTTTTCCAGATTAGACTAGCCGAGGGGAACCGCATTCCAGGTCAGATGATCCGAGAGCATTCTTATTCAAGGTTAGACGAGTTAGGGACTAGACCAGATCTGCCGAGATCTAGATTTTTTTAATGTCGGAGTAGAATTTCAAGTCAAGGAAAATGTTTTTAGTTAATTTTTTCTCATATAAATAACATCATTTCTATATTCTTTGTTAATTTATATATATTAAAATCTCAAAGTATGTAGAAATAATATAATAACATAAACAACTTTAATAATACAAACGGAAACAATTTATACATTATTAAATATCCTATTTACATTTCCTAATCAGAATCATTATCATCATCTTGACCATCTTCGCCCCCATCACTATCATCATCTTCGTTCTCACTCTCTTCTGCCATATTATTTTCATCACTTTTTTCATTTTCATCCTTATTCTCGTCATCATTGTTGTTACCATCCTCACCAATATCACCGTCTAAACATTATTCAAATTGCTGTCTGTCTTCTTGTATACATACAATAGGTCTACGAGTTATTTGTCTCGTAGCTCGGCGTATTTTGTCGGCTTCTAAGTATGTGGCGTGCTCAAATATTTTTACTGCCATTGAGTCGCAATTATTTGGCCCACCATTATGGTAAACGTGCTCTTTCAACGCTCCCCAATAAAAATAATCGAATGGATTGAAATCTGGAGACCGAGCTGGCTATACTATTTAACCATTATTTCTAATCCAACGATCGGGATATACCTTGAGAAGTCAAAATTTATTGTGAATAAATAGAGTACATAATTAAGTCAATTTTATTTAGAAAATTGGAAAGTCTTAATGTTTCTGTATAATTTTTAATGATTAAGATTTCGTAATGAAATTTTTATCTAATCTTGGCCTAGACCAGCCAAGAACAACTTTATCCTTGATCAGATGAGCCGAGGGTAACCTTATTCTATATCAGACAAGTGAGAGCCAGCTTATTTAATATCAAACGAGTTGAGACCATCAGTATTTAAAGTTAGACAAGTGGGTTCAAAATGCTATGGTAAAAACTGGCTAACAGGAAATGCTCGGTAAGCATATAACGGGGCAAGAGATGAACACTTTTGAAGGATGGAAAGAACGGAATTTTGAAAAACTTCAAGAAGGAGATGAAGTAAGATCAAGGAGGAGAAATGGCAGAGTTCCAGTACAAGCATTGAGAACTTGTTCGATACGTCAAAAATGGTAATAGAGACTAGTAGAGAGAGAGAGATCGTTCACCCAGGGTGTGGTGACAGCAGTACGAATAGTAACCACGAAAAGGGTGGAATGGGTAATAAACACCTGAGAGCCATATAAAATCCCATAACCAGATGGCATCATGCCAAAGATGTTATAGAAGGGATGCGAAAACATTTTGGGGTTGATTACGAACATCTTTAGAGGCTGTATTGCAATAGGGTATACATCAAAAGTGTGGAAGAAAATACGAATATCATTCATACCAAAAGCTGGATAGACCAACTACCCGTTGGTAAAAAGCTTCAGATCTATCAATCTGACATCGTTCATGCTAAATATTCTAAGAAACTAGTTGATTCGTACATAAGATAGGAAGTACTGATGAAACAGCCATTTCATATTCAGCAGCACGCGTACACGGTAGGTAAATCCACAAAGACAGCTATACACTCAGTGGTGAGCTACATTAAGACGGCGTTGGACACAAAGTAAACCGTTAGAGGAACCTCTGTTAATATTAAAAGTGTTCTAAGTAATAACTCAAAGAACCTGATCTATCGCGCGCTAGAACTTAAGCAACTCCCTATATCAGTCGCAATATGGATAGGATGTATGCCGAGCGAGAGAAGCGTCTACAATGAATAGACGTTACGTCAAACAGATCCTCCCGCTACTAAGTTTTAAGGAATTTCACGTTTTTCTAACTGAAAAGAAGCTCCGAAGATGCAATATTTAAGTTGAAACAAATTTGTCAAAGCAATTTTTTTTAAAGTATATCACTGATATGTTAATATCACTTGCTATTTATATTGTTCGTACTCTCGCGGTTGCCGCGTTAATGAGTAAAAATTCATTTCAGTATTGAATTTAAAAAATTATACAATAATATATATACAGGGTGACCCATTTTAATCGCTACACCTGGATTTTTCGAATTCCAAGACAGATAGGAAAAAATGGTTCAGACAAAAGTTGTAGGGGACGAAAGGGGCCAAACAATGGTTCTATCAAATTTGACCTTGAACTTGACCTTCAAGGTTATTTCAAGGTCAAGTGGTTTTTTTGAATAGGAACACCTATTTTTGACCCCGGATTCGGAAAGAGCGGAAAATTTCACATTCAAAACCATATTGAGACATTTTATTCACGGTCATTTCAAGGTCAAATCAATGTCAAACTCCGAAAAATCCATTTTAAGTCGTTTTTCCACGAGTCACAGGCTTAAGTGGTTCAAATTGATCGTTGATTTAAAACGGAAACCCATACACCCAAAACTTTCACATCCTAGTAAACAAAAATCGAACTTGCACATCCGAACCCCATTCTCTTCATAGCCTCACATGCTAAACTGTTACACCAGACATCCCCCAGTCCCACACATCTCTATCCTATGTATGATGTTTGTTTAACGGAAACTTCATGATCATTGAAGCTTCTGTTGTAAATGTGTCAACCTTACGTTTAGCGCTACCCAGAAACAACGACGTGGACGTAGTAAGGACTGTTTCCTTTGGGGTGCTTGAGTGAGTCCCCGTGCCTTTCACTGTTCAGGGTGCTTGATTTAAGTGAGTCCCTTCGCCTTTCACTTATGAGTTTGTCTAGCCTCGAAGAAAATGTTCGAAATTACGACCATTTGCTTCCAGGCACATAGTCAAACGCCTTTGGAAGTGTCGAACGGTGTTTAGCAAAGTTTGCCTTGGAATGGCATCGCAAGCTCGACGAATTCTGTCCATCATGTCTAATCTTGTGGTGGGCCTTTCCGTAATAACGGCATTTTTTAAGTACCCCCATAAGTAAAAATCTGGTGATGTCAGCTCGGGTGAGCAAGCAGGCCATTCAACCGGACCACCTCGACCAATTCATCTGTTACCGTACTGATTATTCAAAAAAGTCCTGACAATTTGAGCGAAATGTGGTGCTGCGCCGTCCTGCTGGAGTCACATTCTCCGTCGCGTTTCTAAGTCAACATCTTCCATCAATACAGGTAGTTCATCTCTTATTAGCGTTAAATACTGTGTTGATGTGTTGAAACGCAGTGTTGATTAACATTTTCTTCGAAAAAGTAAGGGCCAATCAAATATCCATTAATAATCCCACACCATACCATAATACTCCAACGTCTTTGATGGTTTACAGTTCTGACCCAATGAGGATTAACATCAGACTAGTAATAACAATTATGTCTATTCAATTCCCCATCACTTTGAAATTTTGCCTCATCAGAAAAAAGAACAAAATTAAAAAAGTCTGGATCATTTTCTATCATTGGTAAAGCCCATTGGCAAAACACAATACGCTGTTGAAAATGAGCAAACTGTAGCTGTTGGACCAGAGTAATATGATATGCATGATATCTAAGCACCTTCATAATTCTTAAAAATGTACTTTTTAGAATACCGATTTCCCTTTCGACTCGACGAGTGCTTATCTGTGGGTCAAGATGAATTATTGCCAGAATAGTCACAACCCGATTATCATTTTCATCATATTGATGGCGCCCACGTTGACGAACCATGTGTCCACCACGAGCTCTTTGAGTTAAACGTCTGATAGCCATAGCGTCGGGGTGTCGTCTGTCTTGATAGCGTTCAGCATAAATTCTTGCCGCAGCACGATAATTATTTCGGCTTTCTCCTAAAGCCAACGTCATGTCAACGATCTCGTTGGGCGCGTAGTCAGTCATTTCAGAGGCAGCTATTAATTATTATTAAATTTGAATAGTGAAATGGTATAAAAAATAATAATAATTATAATATTCACCCGTATATGGTCGCGACCAAAAAAGAAAAATGTTCCTAGATTACGGTAACTTTATCTGACTAAGTGTATTTGCCACAAGTATTCCGATTGTCACACTTTTGTAATTGTAAGTTTTATAATAAAGTAATAATCATTAAATTATTTCTAATTTGAATTGCACATAATACTAAAACTTGCTTTTATTTTAAATATTGTGAATTATTTCCGTTCAAACTTAAAAAATACTAATATTGATAATGTAATCATTAAAAGCACATTTACAAATAAATTCTGTTCAGTCAAAGATTCTTGTAATAATATCTGAACTGCTGACCGATTTTAATATTTTTCACTCATTTTTAATATTAAACTTTATTTTTGATAGTTTGATTCTAGAAAAAATAGCTTTGATGTTTTTTGTACAAAAAAGAAATGTTGCATATTTATTGTTTCGAAAGTTATGACTATTCTTTTTAAACAATCACATTATTTACAGCTCATATCTTCAATTTTCTCATAACTTTCGAAAAAATAAATAAAGATACAACATTTCTGTTTTTTACAAAAAGGATCAAATTAGTTTTTTATAAAATTTACAATTAATAAAGTGTGACAAACGTTTTTCTTTTTTAGTCGCAACCACATACAGGCGAATATTATAATTATTAATATTTTTGAAGACCATTTTACTATTTAAATTTAATAGTAATTAATGGCTGGCTCTTAAATGGTTGACTATCAGCCTAAAAAGATTATTGACACGACGTTACTTTTAGGAGAAAGCTGAAGTAATTATCGTGGTGCGACAATCGGAAATTAGTATTTCAAGGTAGGGGCGAAGGGACTCACTTAAATCAAGCACGCCGTACAGTGTGAGGCGAAGGAACATACTTTAATTAAGTGATGTAACTAAATCTACGATCAGTTTGAACCACTTAAGCCTGTGACTCGTGGAAAAACGACTTAAAATGGATTTTTCGGAGTTTGACCTTGATTTGACCTTGAAATAACCGTGAAAAAAATGTCTCAATATGGTTTTGAACGTGAAATTTTCCGCTCTATCCAAATCCGGGGTCAAAAATAGGTGTTCCTATTTAAAAAAACCACTTAACCTTGAAATAACCTTGAAGGTCAAGTTCAAGGTCAAATTTGTTAGAACCATTGTTTGGCCCCTTTCGTCCCCTACAACTTTTATCTGAACCATTTTTTCCTATCTGTCTTGGAATTCGAAAAATCCAGGTGTAGCGATTAAAATGGGTCACCCTGTATATATATATATATATATATATACGAGGTGTGATCAAAAAGTAAGTTGAATTTTTATTTTTCTCAAAAAATATTTATTTATTCATCAATTTTTATTTTATCTCCTTCAAAGTAATCCCCTCGGATATAATGCACTTGTGCCAACGCTTTTTCCAATCCTCAAAGCATTTCAAAAAATCATTTTTTGTGATCTTGTTTAGTTTATCCTTCGATGCCGTCTTTATCTCCTCAATCGTTGCAAAACGCCGTCCTTTCATGGGTCTCTTCAGTTTTGGGAACAAGAAGAAGTCACAGGGGACCAGATCTGGGGAATACGGTGCCTGTGGCATCGTTACTGTGTTGGTTTTAGCCAAAAATTCGCGCACAAGCAACGAATTGTGAGCAGGGGCGTTATCATGGTGCAAAAGCCAATTTTTATTTTTCCACAAATTCGGACGTTTCTGGCGGATTGCTTCGCGCAAATTGCGCATAACTTGCAGGTAATATTCCTTATTTACTGTTCTACCCTGTGGCAAGAACTCATGATGCACCACGCCCCTGCAGTCAAAAAAAACTGTAAGCAAAACCTTGACATTTGATCGAACTTGGCGTGCTTTTTTTGGTCTTGGTGATCCAGAATGCCTCGACTGGGACGATTGAGTCTTAGTCTCGACGTCATAACCGTATACCCATGTTTCGTCACCTGTTATAACCCTGTTGAGTAAATCTGGATCATCGTTGACGTCATTCAGTAGCTCTTGGGCGATGCTCATGCGACGTTTCTTTTGGTCGAAATTGAGCAATTTCGGAACAAACTTCGCTGACAAACGTCTCATGTCTAAAACACTCGTCGAAATTGATTGGCACGAACCAAATGAGATGCCAATATCATCAGCAATTTCTCTAATGGTAATTCGACGATTTCCCAACACTATTTTCTTCACTTCTTCAACATTCTCATCAGTTGTTGATGTGCTGGGGCGTCCAGAACGAGGTTCGTCGTCGGTGTCTTCTCGGCCTTCTTGGAAAAGTTTATACCACTTGTAAACATTTTTTTGGCTTAAAGTAGACTCACCGTATGCCACTTTCATCATTTCAAGTGTTTTGGAACATTTGATTCCATTTTTCACACAAAATTTAATGCAAACTCTTTGATCCATATTTTTAGACAGCAGCAAATCGTGGAGCACGCAAAACACTTCTAACCTTGATGCCTCTCACAAACAAACCAAACATACTACAAAGCTGAAATTTGGAACGTATGTTCTAGACGAGTGTACCGACATAACCAAATCAAAAAGTCAAAGATCGAACGGACGTAGCCCGCTAAATTTTAAAATTCACCTTACTTTTTGATCACACCTCGTATATATGGGACGTTTCACGTTAACCGAATCACCTGCGTACCCAAAATTTGTTTTGATGGATCTTGACGTTTGAGGTATCAAAATGTATGTTCGGACAAGAATTTTCACAATTTTACCGGCGAAATTCAAAATTCAATATGGCGGCTACAATATGGCGAACAAAATTTTCAAAAATCAACTGATTGCCCTAAAATTCGGTATATGGGATTGTTAAAGTTGCTATTCATAAATTGAATGTCAAATTTGGAATTATCCCGTAATTGGCACTGTTGGTTCCAATATACGTAACTGACACATAGGGTATTTAATATCCCAACGCGTTAAAATAAGTTTTCTTCAGCTAATATCTAATATTTTTGCTCAAAAACATTATATAATGTACTTTAGGATATGTTTTTCGAAGTCTAATTGGTTTCATAGTCATTTATTTAAATTAATCTAGTAAAAAAAATTTTTGAAAAATAGTTTGCAAAAAAACATGAAAAAAATTTCACTTAAATAATCATAAGTCGCATAATTTTTAATATTTTTAAGTATAAATTTATGGGTAAATGCTTGAGATATTATACTTTAAGAAAAAATTTACTGCGACATTGATGCTTCCAAAAAAAGGTATTCATTTTGCAAAATACATAGGGTAATCAATTTCCCAACATACACTGACACCTGCTGCACTACGCGTATCTATTGTACCTATAGTTAGTAATATCAACTACTGATAGATGTCACCACATGATCCATTTTATCGAATTTAGTACGTACGTATATTTTAAGCTCAAAAATTACTTGGGATATTTTTTATCCACAGTGCCAATTAAGGGTTAAATATGACAGATCCAAGATGCGGAACAAATTTGCAAATATGTACTGCCATCTTTAATTTATCATCTTAAATTTTGAAAATCTGACCACGAATTCACAATCATCTACCCCAAAACCGCCTGTATACCAAATTTTGAGTAAATCAGTCAAATTTTAAAGATTTCTTCCGCTATCTTGCATTGGCCATCTTAAATTTTGCAGATCTGGATTCATGATTCGAAACACCCCCATATAGGAAATTAGAGTTACAACGTTGAATTTTGACACTCTTTTAGAGCAAACTTGTGCAGAATCAAATTAATTTGAATTTTCCATTTTGGTCATCATACGATAGTTAAACTTCAAATTATCATCATTAGGTGATGCATGACTAGACACAAGTGATTTACTTTGTCAAAATTATAAATACAGCAATTTTTATCGATGTTTACTATTTCTATCTGAGTTTTTCAAAGGTCTTTTTCAGAATCCCACAGCGACATTTAATACCAACTTGTAGGCAACTTTTTTCCCAATCGTTCTTTTTAGGATAATTGGTAGGCCAGTCTTTCTACATTTTATTTTATCATTCACACATTTTTTGGTTTTTTTATTTTTATTTTCTTAGTTTTATTTATATTTTCCTTTTTTTTCCAATTTGTTCGTCCATTTTCTGAGCAATGTCTCCTCCAGAAAAAAAATTCCGTGGAGACAGATGTATTAACCCTTTCGGTATTGATAGAGGACATAGCAAAATTATCAGGAAGATCTCTAAGAAAATTCACGAAGTACATCCTGAATTTCCAGAATGGTCAGTAATTTGTGATGCATGCAGAAAATCTTTTGATACACTATATACCTCATCTTCAGCAAACGATATGAGTCTCGATTCTGAGCAGGACTCTTGTAATAATGCCGAATTACAAGATAGTGAGCCTCCTTCTGACTCAAATGAGGCAGAGGAGGATTCAAATACTGCTGATGATCATAAAGACATTTTAACTGGACTTAAAAACAAATTTAATTCTCTTCCACAGAATGACCCATTACGTACGAGTATACTCACTATTTTGCCTGAAAGATGGAGTATACGTAGAATTGCCGAGGAATTTGACACATCTTATAGGAAGGCACGTATATCCAAACAGTTAAAAAAATCAGCTGGGATTTTGGCGTCTCCAGTTGCAAAATCTAGAAAAACTTTACCGCCAGAAACCATAAAAGCAGTTATAGATTATTATGAAAACGATATTAACAGCAGAATCATGTCCAATAAAAAAGATACTGTTACTGTTCGTATTGATGATAAAAAGACAAAAAAACAAAAAAGATTATTACTAAATAATATTAAAAATCTTCACATAGAGTTTAAAAAGAATTTTCCTGAATATCCGATGGGTCTTACCAAATTTGCCGAGCTCAGACCAAGGTGGTGTGTACTCGCAGGATCCGCTGGTACGCATAATGTATGCGTGTGTATTATACATGAAAACTTCAAAGCGATGATTGACGCTATTAATCTAGAAAATATCTCTAATGATACTCTCAAAGATTATAAAGACTGTATAAATTATGTTCTTTGTAAGAATCCAACAGAAAACTGTTATTTGTAACAATGTGATCTTTGTCCAAAAATTCAAAAATTCATAGACTACGTTGAAAATGTTATGGAAGAGAATAATATTAGTCAAGTAATCTTCAGTACCTTGCAGGCAACCGACAGATGTACACTGATAAAGCAGTGTCTATCAACGCAAGATTTCATTGAAGTTCTTTCTTCTGCATTGAAAAAGTTGATACCTCATAACTTTATTGCTAAGCAACAGTCTAAGTTTATTGAAGAAAAAAAGAATAATCTTTCAGCTGGTGAAGTGCTCGTACAATTAGATTTTTCAGAAAATTATGCTTACGTTGCTCAAAATGCCGCCCAGCAATTTCATTATAATAATGATCAATCTACAATATTTCCAGCTGTTGTTTACTATAAATCAGAAGGTGAATTAAAACATTTTAGCTGTTTATCGATGTCGGAGTGTACTAAGCATGATGCTGCTGCTGTATACTTGATGCAAAAAAAACTTGTACCTGAAATCTGTAAAGTCATACCGAATGTTAAAAAGATCATATATATCAGTGACGGTGCCAAACAGCACTTCAAAAATCGTTATCAGATGGTTAATCTAATGAACCACAAGATGGATTTTGGAGTGAATGCTGAATGGCATACTTCCGCCACTGCTCACAGAAAAGGAGCTCCAGATGGCGTCGGAGCCATTGTAAAAAGAGAAGCTACAAGAGCGAGCTTGCAAGTTTCAGAAAATGAAGCAATTTTGAATGTTCAGAGCCTCTTTAATTGGGCTAATAAACGAGAATTTGGCATAAAATTTTTCTTATATTCTAAGAAGGATCATGAAAAAGTCCTTTCAGTTCTCAAAAAGAGATTTGATAAATGCCCAAAAGTTACAAAAATCCAATCATCGCATGGATTCGTTCCGAATACAGATAAAACTGTAATCTGTACTAGAATACTCTCATGTAAAAAAACTACTTACAAAAATTGATTATAATTACAAATAAGTTGATTTTTAAAAATTAATAAGCATCCTGATAGTGAGAGGCAAGGGGACTCACTAAAAACAAGCACCCCAAAGGGAGCAGAAAACTACTACGTCCACGTCGTTGCTCCTGGGTAGTGCTAAGAGTAGCAATTTTCACAAAAAATAGTGGTCTATACATTTACATCCGCCACATTGAATTTTGCAACCCCGAAAATCCCAATATACCGAATTTGGGGGCATCGATTGATTTTTTAAAATTAGGTCCATCATCCTGTATCTAACATCTTCAATTTTGTACATCCGACCGCAGATTTATGAACAGCGATACCAAAAATCTCCTAATAACAAATTTAAGAAAAGTCGGTTAATTTTTAAAATTTTGTCTGCCATATTAGATCCGCCATCTTGAATTTTGTAAATCTGACCCCGGATTTGTGAACAGCGACCCTAAAAACTCCCATATATCGAATTTGGTATAAATTTGTTGATTTTTAAAAATTTGTCCGCCATAGTGAATTTCGACCGCCATATTGAAACCGCCATGTTGGATTTTTTCATCCAACCCCAACAGCTAATAAAGGGTATCCCTAAGCTACAATTTCAGCCTAAAAATGACCCGATAGGTTTCGCATTTTTCTTTCTGCAAGCTTTTTATGCCTTACACGCGGTTTTTTTCCAGCTTCCGGCCGCCATATTGTAGCCGCCATATTGAATTTTGAATTTCGCCGGTAAAATTGTGAAAATTCTTGTCCAAACATACATTTTGATACCTCAAACGTCAAGATCCATCAACACAAATTTTGGGTACGCAGGTGATTTGGTTAACGTGAAACGTCCTATATATATATATATTGTAACGGGGGGATAAATCTACAAAATGAGAAATTTATTTAAGAGAAAACTCCCACGATGCAGAGCAAACCGCCGCTCCGTTAACACGTATGTTAATACGTGTATTCGCCTTAACGTCAGCTGACTTAACTTAGTTGTCTTCGATCAAGCGGAGTTGAACTCACCTTAAGTCACGTGCCTTGTGATACTCGATGAGTTTTAAGTGTAAGCGACTTTACTCCTAATCCACTTAATCCCCTAGCTGTAATCGGATTAAAGCCTAAGCCTTTTTCAATTGCTTAAACTACTAGCAAAATTATATGACGAAATCGGCGAATAAGATTAACAGATTTTATTAATAAAAAATCTCTACAGTCTTTGTCGGGTTGAAAGACTGACGCACGCGAATAGGATTTACAATTAAATAATTTTCGGTGAGAAAGAGAGAGAGAGAGAAGATTCGAATATTGACGCGATCTAACGCTCGGCGCGAATACAAAAAAATTTAACGCTAATACGGTTGGACTAAATATCAAATGTATTTTGTCACGTGATAATTAAGGGAGGTGCACCTACCCTGCGGTGCAATTACGGTGATCAGCCGTAATTGTTGATGTCAGTAAAAATATCAACTGCCTCTGGTCCTGGTTTATCAGCTGCGCTGCCTCGTACCGCCTATCAGCTGCAAATCTGCTGCTACCGTAACGCTGCAATCTGTTGATCACGTTGTTGCACTCGCGCGCGTAATTGTTCTGGATAAAAAAACTATTACTCGGCGAGAAAAACAGTGCAAACAAACTTCGGCGATATCCACTCGTATCAACAGCTGAGTCGTAACTGCCAATTCAAAAGATCGCGCGCCCCCTCTCTCTCTCAATACTTAGAACTAACGCGCGAAAATCAGAATCGCGAACGGTTCGATTAATTGAATTGACTACCGTTGCAATATATATATATATATATTGTAACGGGGGTTTTCGTTCTGGGAGCGAACAGAATTCTTACCCGTTAAGGAATGGTTGTTCCCAGCGTCGCGAGGCTGACCGCCGCCTCGATCAACTCGTTCGAACGGCGTCGATCTTTAGACCTTCCGCTCCAGAGCCCGTAAAAACCTACACGTGCAGGACACGTGCGGAAATCCGGGTTGCCCAGTGACTCGTGGTCGGGCAGGTTCTGTCGCGGGCGTCAAGAGAGAACAACCAAGGGGATTTGAAAGAAAGAACTCCAGGTCGATTATCGAAAGAATCGGTATTTTTATTTACGTCCGTCACTTCAAGCCTACAATTGTAATATCGCGGCCGAGAGGTTTTGTCGAGTGTCCCGCGGACGCGGCGAGAGAGAGAAAGACAGCGCACTGTCTAATCGCACTTGATGCCCGGACGCATTTACATATTAAGTCGATGACTTACGCTACTGGGACGAGTCGCTGAAGATTGAGTGGCTCTGGCGGTATGTACAGGTCGTGTTAGCTCCTACCGCTTCTCGGTGAGGGGCCTCTCAGTCGGGGTTCCCGCTGCCCGAAATTACAGTTGCCCACGACCCTTGACTGCTGCCTCGGATCGCTCCGGGCAACTGATAATGGGCAGCGCACGACCTTTATCTGAGAGGCGATTACTAGGCGACCTCGAGGTTACTGGGTCTTCTTGCGATATTTGCCAGGTTGCCCCTCGAGCTTCACTGACTCAAACACTTGTTATTTGCATTCTCGCTATCCGCAGGTCCGGACTTGACTGGCTCTTCTCTCTTCCGATGTCGCGCGCACGCCGCCCGGCGGCCTGATCGCTCTCCTTCCCCTTCCTATTATCCCTAATGCCTCGCGGCACGCGCGTCTAACTCGTGTTCTTTTCTGCGGATCGGCTTTTACGCAGCTCCATGCGATAGGGGCGCTTAGGTCACACCTTTAACGAGCGACACTCGTTACAATATATATATATATATATATATATATATATGATAATTTGAAGTATAATCAAGGATAGACTTTACTCTAATTATGGCGTGAAATGTTCTAGTTTTTTGTTGAAAGTCTTTTGTTGAAAGTTGAAGTCTTTTTGTTGAAAGGATGTAAATCAGCCCAAGTTTCTCATAGCGTAAAATGTTCTATAAGTTGAGCATAAATCACAATAGGAAAGGAAAGGATTGCTTAGCTAATCACTAAAGAGCGCTCATTTTGCAAGGCTAGGGGAGAATATCAGCCTGTGTAAAATTCAGCGTATTTATATACGGCAAATTGTCCCATCTATTTTCGCTGGACAGCCCTGTTCATGCTGTTTACGCAAGTGCGCAAAATATTTTTCTCTTGTTTACAATAGAATAGACAGCGCTAACGAAAATCTAAATCATGTAAAAAATACAGTAGTTAATATAGATAATTTAAGTATAATTTACATTTCTCGCAAAAATCGGAGTTAAAAGTTGTTAACTGATAAAGTTAGTTAATACAATAACGCAAAATTTACTATAAAATAATAAGAAATTTTTACATATAGAAATAGTTTATCGCTTGTAGATATAATTCCAGAAAAAAACTATTCAAATTAGTTAATAATATTTGAATAATAATCAATCTCCGTATTTTTGCAAAATCTTCTGATGTAAATATAAAGTCGGTTAATTAGAATTAATAAATTACCACAATGTTGTCATTATGTATAGAATTAACGCTTTCGATTCCTTTTATCTTATATGTTTATATAAATTATTAATTGTTTATTTATTGATAACAGTAATAACTAAGTTTTTATCAATGAAACGAATTCTTAGGTTTCTAAGATAGTCATCTTGAGTTCAGAGTATCCGCTTTATTATAATAATTAGCATTAACGAAGTTATAAACAAATTTAGTTTGCACATTACAATTCAATACTATTCAATAGTTAAAAGTACTTGAAAATATGATCATCTCAATCTATGCCCTAAAATCTATATAAAAAATACTTTGTTTTATTGAAATTACTCTTAATACAGCATTTTAATTGAACAATAAAAATTATCATATCTATATCTAGAAGTACGCTCCTTATATGGTCATGAAATTTGACTCTAGCACTAATACAATCGTATAATACGAGGTGTGTTCAAAAAGTAAGGTGACTTCAAATTTCACGGGCAACGTACTTTCGATTATCGATTTTTTTTGTTATGTTGGTACACTTTTCCCGAACATCTGTACCAAGTTTCAAGTGTATAGCATTTTTTGTTTGGTTGTGAGAGGCGTAAAGGTTATAAGTGTTTTGCGTGCTCGGCGATTTCTTGCTATCGAAAAATATGGATCAAAGGATTTGCATCAAATTTTGTGTAAAAAATAAAATAAAGTGCTCCGAAACACTTGCAATGTTGACGGTAGCATACGGTGGGACTGTTCTGAGTAAAAAAAATGTTTACAAGTGGTACAAACTCTTCCAAGATGGCCGGGAAGATGTCAATGACGAGCTCTGGACGCCCAAGCACGTCAACAACTGATGAAAACGTTCAAGCAGTGAAGAAAATTGTTCTGGAAAATCGTCGAATCACTATCAGAGAAGTTGCTGAGGATGTTGGTATATCGCTTGGCTCGTGCCATGAAATTTTTTCTAACGTTTTGGGCATGAGACGTGTGACAGCGAAGTTTGTTCCGAAATTGCTAAATTTTGACCAAAAGAACCGTCACATGAGCATCGCTCAAGAACTGTTGAATGACGTCAACGACGACCCAGATTTACTCAAAAGGGTCATAGCTGGTGATGAATCATAGGTATATGGTTATGATATCGAAACCAAAGTCCAATCGTCCTAATGGAAGAGCCCAGATGAGCCAAGACCGAAAAAAGTACGCCATGTTCGATCAAATGTCAAAGTTTTGCTCACTGTTTTCTTCGATTACCATGGCGTGGTGCATCAGGAGTTCTTACCATGTGGACGTATGGTCAATAAACAGTATTATCTTGAAGTTATGCGCCGTTTGCGAGAAGCAATACGAAGAAAACGCCCAGAATTGTGGAAAAACAATTCATGGCTTTTGCATCACGATAATGCCCCTGCTCACTCATCTTTGCTTGTGAGAGATTTTTTGACCAAAAACAACACCACAATCATACCTCAGCCACCATATTCACCGGATTTGGCCCCATCTGACTTTTTCTTGTTCCCAAAACTAAAGAGACCTATGAAAGGACGGAGATTTGCAACGATTGAAGAGATAAAGACTGCATCGCTGGAAGAGCTCAAGGCTATACCGAAAAGTGCTTATGAAAAGTGCTTTGAAGATTGGAAAAACCGTTGGCATAAGTGTATTGTATCTGAGGTGGATTACTTTGAAGGGAACAACATAAATATTGATAAATAAATAAATATTTTTTCTTAAAAATACAAAGTCACCTTACTTTTTGAACACACCTCGTATGTGAGGTGGCGCCGTTTAATATACTAATTGATATATATAGATTCATGAGTTTAGCGGATTGCAATAATACAACGAAAATAAGAGAAAGCCTCATAGTTAGGAGCGTTACATCACGCAATGCTATAATAATTCAATGATTAGCTTGTAACGGAGATGAGCGGCGGTTTCCGTCTGAGTAGCTCGCGGCCGTCCGCATAAATTATTTATTTGGCGATTCGGGAAGCAAAAGACGCGTCGAACAAAACCATGTTAAACGCACAGATTCGAATTCGGTATGAGGAGTGAGACAGCGGCGAATAAATACAATACCGGATTAATATACTACGTAATCCTTTAATTGCCAACAATCGACTACAAGACGGCGATTTCACGCCTATATACTACGAGTGACACAATAACAAATGCGAACGCGAAGATGAATCGGTGGCTGGTCAGCCTGCCGATTCCCTGTTTAAAACTTAATATTACAATAAATGCCCGATAAACAATTTCCGACGTTATTTCGTCAACGGAGTAGCCTATAGATCTGCCACACTACCCACCCATCAGCTGGCGCTCAAACATGCAAGAGAGAGACAAGAGAGAACACGGCACCGACCTCGATCTTCAGCCTCTCTGACGGCTAGAACGCTTCACAGTCTGACGTCACTGGTGCACTCCTTCTCGCTGACCGCCTCGCCGATGTTATTGTCGTCGCTGTTTGTTCTCTCGCTCGACCTCTCGTTCGCTCTTCCAATGTTGCTGCCTCAATCTGTTGTTCTGCTCGTTGTTGTTGTTGCTTCTGCTGCGATTTCCGTTGTTTTCACTGTCCTTCGGTTGCTTGGTAATGCAGCAGCAACGAAGACCATTCACGCGCGCACCCACGCACCTCGCCGGTTACCCACACGCACTGGTGCCGGGTATCCTTCGGGACACGGCTGAGCGCAACCCAGCCACAACACTTCAATTCTCGTGTGCGCACCGGGCGCGTCTCCAAAAACAAAAACGTTGACGAGATCGCGGGGCCAACTCCTGGGTACACTTGGACTGAATCAGTGCTTCTAGGTTATAGCAGTTCATCATCGTGTACATCGTAGACGAAGGTGTTTGACTCAGGTGCACTTAAGGGCCGCCCCGTAACCTAGCAGGCCATAAACTGCACGCTCGTGCACCATTATCTTTATTAGATTATCATCTCGCACCCACGTCTAAATAATGTAATAAGTTGATTTGAATACTGCGCCGTACACAGCGATATTTACATATATTGCAAATCCAAAATTGATCTTGCATACAATGGCCGCAACTTTTCACTGTGCGTGCCATGAAAATGTTCGGGCCACACTGTGGCTCGATCTTAATTACTTGACGACCGCCTGCTTGACCACAACTGCTCGGATTTTACATACCATTGACGAAGGCACCAGCATCTCATCACATCTCTTCAAGGCCAACATCGCCTTTGTTGCCGCATGGGAACTCATTTGATCGCCGTGGGCCTGGAGAATTGCCCAGCCGTATCCACGGATCTCCGAATTTTGCAGCATAATGATTTTGAGTGGACCGAGTGATTCAGTCAACGTCTGTTGCCGCTTACCAAAGATAAGGAAGCCAACTTAATCTCACGAGAGTGACTCCCTTTCTATCTCTCTCTCAAAAATCATACCATATTACATAACGACTTACAATAGTAAACGAATATGAATCTAGTTCACTGTGAGATTGTTGCAGCGTGATCGTTGGAGAAATGCATCGGTCACCACCACTTTATCGCATGCGTGTACGGATTATTGTAATTTACTCAATATGCAAATTTGAAAAATTTTATGCTAGTAAAAATATGATAGTGGTCATGAAAAAAATACATGTGATAGGACTGGAGGACGTTTGAGTAAATCAACTAGACAGGTAAGTGCACATAAAAGATTAATCAACAATTCCGAAAAACTTTTTCATTGGGCTATAAAATCATAAACTGAAAATAAAATGACTTTCATACACTGCACAAATAAAGGATATCGAGAAATTCAAAAAGATCTGTCCCAACGTTATGAAAAAGCTGAAGCTATCAAGCGAGCTCAAGACAATCGCGGATTCATTCCTATTATAAAAAATAATAGAAAATTTATAATGTGCAAAAGGACGTCGTATACTTCTGAATATAAAATGAAAGAAGTTCAAAAGACGAAAAGAAATGCCAATGACAAATAGTTCAGAAAATATCAATGTTTTATATAATTTACTTTAAGGTGCAGCAACCGCAATAATTAAAAAATTCAAATACATAAATAAAAAAAACTTCTAATGCGGCCATTTCTTAAAGGTGTTTGTCTTAAGCTCAATCAAATGCAAAGAAGAAGTGCTTTACCGTAATAGAAAGGCAAGTGGGTACTAGCCGTTATTACTTTTTGGCGACTCCGGCTCGTAATCTTTGAGCCGCCCGATCTAATAATTCACGCACGCATGCGACAGAATGGTGGCTGCCGATGTATTTGCTTGATCGTTTATTCCGGGCAGCTTTGTGTCTAGCCTTATATTAGAACTACTATTTCGATGTAAAAAAAAAGACAAGGAACACGATGGTGTCATGATTGTTTTAGATTAAACAAGTAGCATGTTGATAAAACGACGAACATCATACACACGACCTTATTCTCTTACAAATTATCTTTTGCAATTATGAATCGTCATGAATTTATAACTCACGGAGCTCCTGAACGTGCCTGTAGTGATAAGCGTGTTGCCCATCCTTCTTCATCACTCATTTTTCCATGCTGTATGTGCACCTCACGTTGAGATTTGCTGAAACTTGACGAGCAACCACTCGTAAACTAGTCGTTGGATCGTCTTCAAAGACTTCAACGATCGGATTGTAGAGGTAGTCGTGCAGATTGTCCGAGCGACCGCTGTTCGAATTTCTCACTAATACAGAGCCAGTCTCCCTTAACCTTTTAATGGTGGTCTCGATAGTTCGATGGTCAACTATTCGCCCATGACGTACCTCCCACAGAATAGCATCTCTTTGAGCTCTTCCTCGCCCAGGCCCAGCCTCATCAAAAAATATCACCATATCGGTGTATTGTCAGCCGTAAACTCCGGACGTCCAGCCTTTCTTTTATACAAGTTTCGTATATCAACGTAAAACTCAATTGATCGTTATAAACAAATGAAAAATAACATATGCTATTGCTTTCATGTAAACAATATTCGAATATGTAAAATATTCGAATATTTTCTATACCAATTCACATTCAAATTTTAAAAATTTCCCAAATCAAAACCGTAATAAAAATAAAATATTACAACGTTGTCAGATTTACCTTAAAATAGATAGATGCAAATATTCAATTAAATTTATAATACGTAATCGAAATTCAAAGTATATTTTTTCAAAAAGCTTAAAAACAAAGTATTGTTAAACTCACACACTCACAAAAGATGATAACAACTTTATTATTAAAGAATGATAATGAGTTTTATTTTCGAAACTCAGAAATAGGTTAACAACAGGTATTATTAGAATCGAGCTATTAATACAACTAACGGAAAAAATCATAACACCGACGAGAGAGAGATTGCTTAGCAACGTAAACGTTCTTTTGCTCTTCAGATGAGCCACACATAACAGTATGAATATTACTTTGCGTATTGTGGTTAATTGAGGGAATGTCGATTATCAGTTTTTCAATATTGATAAAACTAGGGTTGAAAAATATCAATGAAAAATATTAACTTTTTACATTTATCATTGTGTTAAATTTCAAGATTCAAAGAAAAAAAGTAAAATCTTAAAAATTACAAAAGTAACTTAAAAAACGTTTTTTACAATTAATTGCTATACTATCATCAAGTACCATCATAATAAATTGACTTTTTTGAATACACATAATTATCTATTTAGAATTTAATATATTATTCTGTTCGTTTACTCAATTATAAGCAAACGATATCGAATCACATTACTTTAGTATATTCGCAGCAGCAAAAATTACTTGAGGACGTTTAACACTAGAATAACTTATAGCGAGACATTGGTTTTTTAACAATCAGTGAAGATTTCTACAAAACCTCATATCAAATCAATAAATAATCACTTGAATAGAGCATTTTTACCCAAGTCTTGTGTTTGTCGATATAATCACGTGACATCGTACTCCACAAAGCAGTCTGTTCGCGGCATCGGCGCTCCATGTGTGTAGCACGAGAGTAGAGAGCAATAATTGATAACATTTTTTTTTTGCTGTAAAAGTGAAAGTTCATTCGGAAATGCGGTCCTTTGTCGCTTAATGGGTTTTTTTTGCGGATGAGGAAAACCTAGAATATGAACATGTGCGGCAGTTCCAGCGGTGCGGGCGCGATGCAATAAAAAACCGGCAATTCTTGCACAGGTAAACGCTTGGCGGGAAATTCGGCACTATAACCTTTGCAGCTCTAATTGGCCCCACGACCAGGCCCATTACGACAAGAAAACTCTCTGATCCTTCTTCAAGAAGGAGAAGCAGTCAGTAGTTCTGGAGAACTCGATCCTTGCACCTCGTTGCTCTCTTTCAGCACCTCGTTTCTCTCTCTTTCGGTTACCTAGTTGCTCTTTCAGTTCTTTACTTCGTTGCGATAGCTAATAGTAATAGTCTTCACTGGTAACGCGTGTGCTGAAGTGAGTGCGAGTTTCTGGCTTTACATCACGTTCTGTGGACAACAGTTGCATGCGAGCACAGTGTCGTGCTTTTTATTCTGTATTAAGTGACTTGGCGAACTCACGATCGCAACAAGGGCTACTGGCACCCGTTGGCCTAGCTGAGGATATGCGTGATATCCTCTGAGGCGTCTCCGACCCTGGGCAGCTCAAACAGCAGCAACTCGGCCCTACTCTTAGGGGTATTATAGTGCGGGCCGTGCCCGTGACCAAGACGTTGGCACTGTGCTGCTCTAGGAGATGACCTTCCTTCTCGCACAAGGTGTAATTAGCGTCGTGTGGTAAGCGAGTAGTTTTCAATTGAATAGCCATTCACAGGCAAAGCGAGCCTGCCGAAATTTATTGATTGTAAATAAATAGCGTAACTCTTTGCACATTTGTCGATTGTGTTTGCTCATATTTAGGTTTTTTTCTATTTATGACTGGGGTTTTGATGCCGGATAAATACGAGCCTAATTTTACTTGATGAAAATCTAATAAAAATAAATCCATGTCCTTTATTTATTCAATATTCACGCACCATATCCGTATTAAATTTCAAAGGAACTTGATATACATGAGACTTATAAATTCTTTCTTATAGGTGATTTGAATTTTATGCTGATTATATTTAACTTGGAATTTCGATTAAAATAATTGTCCCATTTGTTAACAGTCATTTAATAACCGGTGCGCTATTATAGTGATGAATTTTAGTTAACGCTAAATTTTAATGAAAACCCTGTATTTAGTGAATAAGATTAATCCAAGATTTGGTCAGAAACGTTTGCATTATAATTGTTCATCACACACTAGTATAAAAACATGTAACGGCAAAATTTTCGTTAACTATCAGCCTATTCTTAGCAGAATTTATTTTTCTTATTGAACTTACCGCTGTTGTAATTTTTTGCTATTTTTTTAAATTGTTTGACTTAAAAAAATATTAGATCTGAGCAATAATTAGAAACAACAAATTTGGATACAATATAAAAAATACATAAGTAATAAATAATTTATTTGATAGCATCAAAGTTGAGCACCATTTTCAGCTGCGGCGCTTCAAGCGGTCCGGACATACTTTCTTGCCTCACCGATACGCACGACGCCACCGAGTACTCGTTTGATTGACCGATCTTTGACGGTAATTAACTAATTACCTAGTTACGGAAAAAAAATAAAATTAATTTCTTGAATAATTTTTCAAGACGAATCCAATGGTAACCTTCGTTACATATGTTTTTAAATCACCCTGCCAATACCTATAATCTTACCATGCAGAAGTGAACCAAGCATGCAAGTCCTTAACAATATTGCAAAAGGCGGAAAAAGAAGAAAGTACTGAATCCAACATGTAAAATAAGCATAACGAATAAACGGCGTATATTTAAAAAATATATATGTGTACGAGCCTCGAATAAAATTTATATATATTCATATACATATAAGATGTACATAATCTCGCATAGGCATCGCTGTAATATTTTATTTAATATAAGATATAGTATACGAGGGTGGTCCGATAAGTACTTAGCCTCACCGCCCGATGGCGCCACTCTCGCAAAAGAAATATTCTATCACGTAGTACAACCTTCTCGATGGTTACTGTCAAGATTTCAGCCAGATCAGAGTTGTAGTTTATTTTTGAGAACGTGTGAAAGCAAGTGTGTCCGTTGATTTTTGAAAAATGGAAAAAGAGCAGTATCGGTCGGTGATTCGATTCTTACTTTTGGAAGGGAAATCGCGCAGCGAAATCAAAAAGCGCTTGGATGCTGTGTACGGTGACTCTTCTCCTTCGATGGCAACCGTAAAAATTGGTTTAACGAGTTTCAACGTTGTCGCACGTCGATTTTTGAAGAGCCACGTCCAGGTGCTCCGAAAACGACTACCACGGAGGATAACGTGACAAAAATTCACAATGTCGTATTGGCAGATCAACGATTTAAGGTGCGCGAGATAGCTAAGATCGTAGGCATCTCAAAAGACTGCGTGGGTCATGTCCTGCATGAAATTTTGGGCATGAGAAAGCTGTCGGCGCGATAGGTGCCGCGTTTGCTCACTCCGGACAACAAGCGCAACCGTGAGACAACTTCAGAGCAATGTCTGACGCTGTTTAAGCGTAATCCGAAGGAGTTTCTGCGTCGTTTCGTGACAGTCGACGAAACATGGATCCACGGGTATACTCCAGAGACTAAGGAACAGTCGAAACAGTGGACTTTACCCGGCGAAAGTGCTCCGAAGAAGGCGAAGACTGCTCCATCGGCCGGAAAGGTGATGGCCACCGTTTTCTGGGATTCACAAGGTATGATCTACATCGACTATCTAGAGAGGGGCAAAACGGTCAAAGAGCTGTACTATGCCGAATTATTGGGCCGATTCGACGTCGAATTGCAGAAAAAACGGCCCCATTTGGCGAAAAAAAAAGTGCTCTTCCACCATGACAACGCATCGGCTCACACCTCCGCCATCACCATGGCCAAATTGGTCGAATTAGGCTACGAACTGCTGCCCCATCCACCGTATTCTCCAGATTTAGCCCCGTGAGACTTCTTTTTGTTTCCAAACATGAAAAAGTCACTCGCCGGGCAGAAATTTGAGTCGAATGAGGAGGTAATCGCTGCCACGGAAGCATATTTTCAGACCTCGAGGAAACGTATTTTTCAGACGGGTTAAAGAAGTTGGAGCATCGCTGGGCCAAGTGTGTCGAACTAAAAGGAGACTATGTTGAAAAATAAAACGCCACTTTTCCAAAATTTTCGTTTTTCTTTTGTAGGCTAAGTACTTATCGGACCACCCTCGTATCTTGCGCTTGAGTCGTGGGATTCGTATTAATACACTATTGAATAGGCCACGCCCACTTGTCACGCTATCTATCTGAACATCTGATAAAGATAGCTTAATAAATAGAAAAGGATAGCGCGAGCGCCTAACTTGCCTTGATATTAGTATAGGATGAGATGAACCGATCACATAGCTGGAATGATAAAGGGAGATAAAACCAACTATGTGAAAATCACGAATCTTCGCACCTACTGCTTTCGACTAGGTGGGATATGAGGAGAAAGGAAAAGCCAAAAATCTGTCTTTATCTCTTGATTAGATAGGATGTTTTAATTCCGACTAACTTCTTTACTGTTTCGCAAACAAATTGTTCGTAATTGTTAAACAATTTTATACGGTATAGATGCACCATAGCTCGCTTGTGCTCGCCATTATTTTGTTTAAATAATTTTAGAGTCAATTAATTATTAACTTACGTGTTATATTTATTTGCCTTAATTGTGAATTGTAATCTGCAATTTGTAAATTAATGTGAGTACTGCATGGCTAATTGTTTCATCAGCATACTTATTTAAACAATCACTTGGCTATAGCTCGCTAATGCGTATCGTGCCGGTAGTCTGAATGATTTTTATGTTAACGAGTGCAATGTGAAATAAAAATTAGTTTAAGAAGCTTGTTACTTTGCCGATTATCAAATTTTCCTTGATTTAAATTATGAATGGTGGAAGATCACAAATCATTGGTTTATTTAAATTAAATTATGTTTCCATATTTAAATAAATATGTTTGTTATGTAGAAAGTTTAGACCGAGCCAATAAACACTCGTACAACATTTACACATCACACGATTTCATTTGTAATTTTTACTCAAACAATCATACGTTTTCTTGGAAATTAATAAATGGCTTAAATATTATTATGTTCGCGAATTCCATGAGAGCTTATTTGCCTTATCCTTTCTGACTGTAGATGTATCTAAGTATTTATCGTGATTTTGTTTCCGATGCAGTCTAGTCCGAGTGAAGGAGAATCAAGCTCCCAACATAAACAAATTATCTTAAATCCAACTATGGACTATCTATCAACCTACGACCTTGACTATGACAATAAGCCAAATCATTTTTATTCTGAATTTCGTGGATAAATAAATTACTGATTCACGGGTTGATTTGCCTAGTATCGGAGTGGTACTCCTCCGAGATTTAATTTATCAATAACTGAATATTAGTGGTGCCTGGCGACCAAACTAATTACTTTTTGATTTTGGGCCAAGCAACATGGACATCTTAGTCGGTATCTATCATGTTATAACGGACTCCCTGAAATATGAATATCTAAAATAAACAGACACATAAAATGCATTAATTTTAATATTAAATCTATAATACAAGTTTATTTTGGATATAACGGAAAATACTATGAGACAACAGAACCCTATTGAAAAAAATGACGTAAAGAAATGACTAACGTCATTAGACGTGTCAGGAATCGGAACAAAAAATGACGTTATATTCATTATCTGTTTATCGTTAATATTGACAAATAATTTTTTTTATTGCAAATAACGTATTTTTTTGTTTTATTTACCTTGCAGTATTCAGAAATAACGTTATTTTTTAATCACAAATAACGTTATCGCAATGAAATGACGATATTTTTATGTTTATTCACCACCGAAAATATAATATTATTTTTTTATCGAAAATAACGTTTTTGAAATAAAATTACGTCTTCCCATTCCAAATAACGTTATTTATTATATTAATTCTACCGTTAATAATGTCGTTTATAAAGTAATATGCACTATACAGGGTGTCCCATTTTAAAGAAACCACCCCGAAATTTTCGACAGTTGGCGTTGTACAAAAAAATTGTTCAGACAACAGTTGTTTGGGACAATGGGGGTAACCTTTCTGAGAAATGCGATTTGACCTCGAGATATATTTTCAAGGTCATTTGAAGGTCAAAGTCATATTTGAATAGGAACCCATATTTTTGATCCCAGATTCGGAAAAAGCGGAAAATTCTACATTTAGATAACGTATTATGCGTGGGGTGCGGTTACCCCCCCCCCCCCTCGCCTACGGTCATGTAGGGGTCAAATTTATGATTTTCTTCATCTATGCACAGGGATGATCGGGCAAGAGTAAGGTTAATTGTAATAACCCAATAACTCGATAACCCAAATAATCCAATAACCCGATAACCCCAATAATTCAATAACCCCAATATCCCAAAAAAATTGTAGGGTCAAACAACAGTGACCTTGAGCTTAAACTTCAGGTTGATTTTCAAAGTCGACTTCATGTATTCAAAGCCGTCATGAGAAGTGTCATTTTCCGTTTTGTGGGATAACATGTTATTTCCATTCTTTTTTCTAATGTGATTCCGGACAAGCCTACAAAGTTTCAACTAAATTGTTTAATAACACTTTTTTAGTATTGTTTATGACAATAGTGATTCGCGAACAGTCCTTCTCAGGATAGTTCAAGTGTAATTTTCTTAGTCGACTTAAAAGGAGGGAATATGCCGGATTATTCGAGAAACGAAATTGTTGATATTCTGTTGTCTCTCGGGGCATGTCAAGGCCGATATCGGGCTGCGGCAAGGTATTACCCGCAGCACCCGGCTAGGAAATCAATACCTTGCCTTCATTGGCTGGGTAATCGATACCTTACCTTCATTGGCTGGGTAATCAATACCTTGCCTTCACTGGCTGGGTAATCAATACCTTATTAACCTCACCCTTGCCCCGGTAGGATTGGGGGGGGGGGTGAACCGCTCCCTCAATATAATACTTTATCTAAACGTAGAATTTCCCGCTCTTTTCAAATCCGGGATAAAAAATGGGGGTTGTTATTCAAAATATCTCTTGGTTATTGGGTTATTGGGGTTATTGGGGTTATCGAGTTATTGGGTATTGGAGTTATTGGGTTATTACAATTAACCTTACCCTTGCCCGATCATCCCTGTGCATAGATGAAGAAAATCATAAATTTGACCCCTACATGACCTGGGGCGGAGGGAGGGGGGTAACCGCACCCCACATATAATACGTTATCTGAATGTAGAATTTTCCGCTTTTTCCGAATCCGGGATCAAAAATATGGGTTCCTATTCAAAAAATGACTTTGACCTTCAAATGACCTTGAAAATATATCTCGAGGTCAAATCGGATTTCACAGAAAGGTCGCCCCCATTGTCTCAAACAACTGTTGTCTGAAAAATTTTTTTGTACAACGCCAACCGTCGAAAAAATTTCGGGGTGGTTCCTTTAAAATGGGACACCCTGTATGAAGGATTGGAAATACATTTCTTTATTGAAACTTTTTACATAAAATATAGTTATCGTTGCTATATCTTAAAATAGAAAATTTTAGAAGGTTGTTAACACAAATTAAAAATTTGAATTTTTCTTTGATAAGAAAACACTGTAATATAGAATTATTTATAATATTACATTTATATATTAGTCTAAAAAAAAGCACTTATTATGATTGAGCAAAATTTTACTGTAAAGATTAAAGCAACTAAAGAAAGTTTATTAAATGAAAGCATCGTTATACCTGATGCCAATAAAAACTTTAAATAATTTAAAATAAAAATAATATTAATAACATAATACGAAGAAAGGTTTCTTAACTGAATTATAAATATTGGATTTAACATTAGAGATTTAGTAGACGACGTAACATACTTTACACAAATACACTATTTTATACATCGCTTTTTTACTAAAATTGAGTACATTTGGTTACGTTCGATATTCAGATATCATTACGTTCTTGTAATGGACTAGCAGCTATCATCGTTTCCTCGTCATCCTCACCTTCATCATTATCACCTGAGGCATCCTTTTCGCGACGAGTTTCTTCAGATAAAGCCAAATATTTTTGCCTTTTTGAGAAATAATTACGACTAATTCTCTACCAAATTTATTGATTCTGGCATTACTTGCTTTGAGAGCTTTGATATTTTTTTTGTCGATATCATCTGTGATCATCCGACGATGGTACAAAAATTGAGTATACGCTTCTGTAAATAAAAAAAAGATATTATAAAGAAAAATAGTTTCTTAACTAAATAAATATTAACTATTAATAAATTCTAATTCTATTACTTAATTTTAAATAAATATTAAATTTTATGTTATGTTTTTTTTTACTCTTTAAAGCTTCAAACTTCTTAGGATCATCATTGTTCCTAACATGAGAATCATTTGTTCTATATACTTGTATTGCAAGTGAGATGAACTCATCAACTTTCCATAAATGCGGATACAAGATTCTGATAAAGGCGTATGAAGTATTGTAGATTTTCCATAGCTTTGTTCGAGGCTTTCATAGGAACAGAAATACCATATCGTATCTGCAGCATATTTAGCTATAAAAATATAATGAAATATAGCATTCGACGTTGTAGCAGTTTAATAAATAAAAGAATAATTTAAAATATATACATATGATCTTGTTTCTGTTATTTTTATGTCAAAGACGTCCTTTTTCCAAGTGCTTAAAGGTTCTTTCCTCTCGCTTTCATATGATTCTCTTTCGTAATCATCTGAATCATACCGATAAGTTGGTAACCTTCTTATATATTACAACGGTGTCGATTCAATTAATCGATTCGTTCGCGATTCTTTTACTCGCGCGTTAGTTCGAACGATTAAGAGAGAGGGGGGGACGCGCGAGCATTTGAAATAGGCGGTTACGCCTCAGCTGTTTTCGTAACAATACCGTCAATTTTATTTTGCACTGTATTTCGCTGATTATAAAGTTTTCTGGGACAATTTTACGTGCGTGGGTGCAACAGCGTTATCGCAGTAATAAGCAGCAGCGGAATAGAAGCAGCAAATTGCAGCAGATTGGAGGCAGAGTGAGGCAGCGCAGTTGATTTATTAGAGGAGCATCGGCAGTTGATTTTCTTCATCAACAATTACGGCTGATCACCGTAATTGCACCGCAGGATAGGTGCACCTCCCGTTATTATTGCGTGACAAAATACATTCGGTAGTATTTTGTCAACCGCGATATCGAATCTTTTTTGTATTCGCGCCGAGCGTTAGTTTCGCGGTAAATTTTCGAATCTTCTCTCTCTCTCTCTCACCGAATAATAATAATTCATTGTAAATCCTATTCGCGTGCGTTAGTCTTTCGGCCCGTAAAAGACTTGTAGTTGTTATTGATTAAACTTTGTTAATTTTATTCGTCGTTTACGTAATTTCGTTTTCTATTAGCTCTATAGATCTATAAAGGCTTAAGTCTTAATCTGATTTCATATAAGGGATTAAGCGGATTAGGCATAAAGCCATTCACACCTAAGATACATCGAGTGTCACAAGTCAAGTGACTTAAGGTGAGTTCAACTTAGTTAGAAAGAAGACACTTAAACGAAATCATCTGACGTAAAGGCGGATACACGTACAACTATACGTGTTTAACGGAGCGGTGGTTAGCTCTACATCGTGGGAGTTTGTGCTTAAATCAATTTCCCATTTTGTTAGATAACCTCCTCCCCCCCCGTTACAATATTTATTTTTTTTGTTTTTACAATGAATGCTTTTCTTGATCATGAGCATTTAGTCATGAACAACTCATCGTTTGAATCGACAAAATCTGATCATGTAAGCATAATATAAATATAATTATCACTCATGTTATACTACAATCAATCTATACTTATCAAATTAATTCACTCTAAAATTGTACCAAAACTTCCTTTTAAGATTAATATATGAATGCTCTAAAACTTTAAATAGTATACCTTAAGAAATTAGATATAAAATAACCACATATCATACCGGGTTTATATATAATATAATAATGAATATAATAATGAAATATAATAATGAACATAATAATGAAATATATTGGACCTCTGAAATAATCAATGTTTAAAGCACATAAATAAATTTCTATGCATCTATAAAAATTTTTCAAATACTATTTTGTTTCAATTACGTTCTATCTTTTTAAATTCGCAAAAAAATATTTTAAAAAATTATTAAAATGGTTATTTTATGATTCATTAAGGTATATAGAATATTATTCAATAAAATCTGATTAAGTAATATCTTTAATTATAATAATATTTCAATGAAATTATTAATATTTTGACATTGCCAAAACATTAAATTATAAATTCCAGTATGACTGCTTACAATGAAACATTAATTTTGAACAGTAATTTTGAATGGCGGCCAATGAAACATCTTACAGCATACTACACTAAAATTTTAAAAGCCATAAAATAAAATTCTTCGGTAATAAATATTTCTATATTCATCGTATCATTAATTTTTAGTGAAAAAAAATTTTTTTTTCCAAATGGATGCACATTTCTGAATCTTTTTAGATTTGTTTCTTACACATTAAAAATATTGGACCACAATTCTGCATAATGTACTATGCACAAACAACTTCGTGAATTATTACTTACACGCGCTCACGACTTCAAGAGATTTTGTTGATGCATAATTATTATTCATCGATGCATGATGTATTTGTGCAAAATAATGAACGTAACTTAAATATTTCATTTTTCGACACTCCGTGCGCAAAGTGCGGCTTTCCCGCACGCTCGGCAGAAAACGTGCGTTGAAAATCGCACTTTCCATACGTCATATAAAAAAATACGGTACGGCACATGTTCGGGAAAGAGTTTCTCTTCTCGTGTAGCCTTTCACCCTCGCTTCGCTCAGGCGTAAACGCCACACGAGACCAGAATCTACTTTCCCGCACTTGTATCGTAATGTACTATTAAAACGTGCACAATTTGTAGTGCTGTAACGGGATATTTCATTCGGGACGTGAATAGGAATCTTACCCGTTAAGGAAAAGCTGTCCCCAGCGTCGCGAGGCTGTCCGCCACCTCTATTCAGCTCGTTCGATCGGCGTCGATCTTCAGATCTTCCGCCCCAGAGCCCGTGAAAACCTGCGCGTGCAGAGCACGTGCGGAGATCCGGGTTGCCCAGTGACGCAAGGTCGGGCAGGTTCTGTTGTGGGCGTCAAGAGGGAACAGCCAGTGGGGATTCGGAAGAAAGAACTCTCAGTCGGTTGTCGAAAGAACCAATATCTTTATTTGCGTCTGTCGCTTTAATCTTACAATCGTAACCCCGCGGCCGAGAGGTTTCGTCAGGTGTCCCGCGCACGCGGCGAGAGAGAGAAAGAAGACGCACTATCTAATCGCACTTTCCGTTCGCACGCATTTACAATTAAAGTCGGGGACATACGCTGCGGGGACCAGTCGCTGAAGGTCGAGTAGCTCTGGCGGCGTATACGGATCGCGTTGGCTCCTGTCGCTTCTCGGTGAGAGACCTCTCAGTCGGGGCTTTCGCCGCCCGGATCTGCAGTTGCCCGCGACCCTCGACTATTGCCTCAGATCGCTCTGGGCAACTCATAGTGGGCAGCGAACGACCTTTGTCTGAGAGATGCTTTCTTGGCGACCTCTGTGCTATCGAATCTTCGTATACTATCGGCCAGGCTGTCTCTCGAACCTCGCTGACTTAATCACTTGACGCTTCCGTTCTCGCTGTCCGCAGGTCCGGACTTGACTAACTCTACCCATACCTTCTTTCGTTGACGCGCGCACGCCGGCCGGCGGCCCGATCGCTCTCTTTCCCCTTCCTATTATTCCTAATGTTCCGCGGTACGCGCGCCTGACTCGTGTTAGTTGGCGCCCTAATCTCTCTCCTCTCTCTCGCTCCTTCGCTCATTCGTCTCGCGGGCGCTTCTCCTCCTCGGGTTTGTTTCTGCGGACCGGCTTTTACGTAGCTCCACGCGATAGGGGCGCTTAGGTTGCACCTTTAACGAGTGACACTCGTTACAGTGCATAACTGAAAACATAAATTATTTACTATGTAACGGGGTGATTATTCTACATAATGATAAATTTTTTAACGAACAAACTCCCACGATGCAGAGTTAACCACCGCTCCGTTAAGCACGTATAAATATACGTGTATATAACGCCTTTACGTTTGATGATTTCGTTTCAGTGTCTTCTTTCCAAACGAGTTGAACTCACCTTAACCCATTAACGCGCAAAATCGCATTTTTATGCAAACAATTTCAAGCGCCCGACTCATACAGAAAAAGATGGTTTCTTTTTCCCAAAATACCACCTAGGTGGTTTTCGAGGGTGCTCTTTCAGAATCTGGTACCAATTTTATGTTAAATTGTCAACAATCCTATTTATTCTGCGTTTTAATAAAAGAAGGACCCATTTTTTCCGATATTTTTTTAATTTTTTCTCGATTATTTTCCTATTGCGGCATTCAAATCAATATTCTATCAATAGAAATCGCGGTCTCGATGTTTGAGCTTTCAGAAACCGCCCGGGAAATTTTTTTTTCTTTCAGCATTTTTACAAAATGGCGGTTTTTTATGGCAGTACTCTATGAAAGTTTATATTTTATTACTCCAAAAGTATCAACTTTACAAAAAAAGTTAGTACTATAAAAAATACTTTTAATTATTCAAAGAATACGTGGGAATTTTTTCAGAGCTGATTAAAAAAAGTTTGGATTTTTTATTTTGACCATATTTTGAAAAATAAAAAATTTACGTAAAAATTCTGGAAAAAAATCCTATGAGTTTTCTGACTAATTTTAAGCATATTTTGTAAAATAAGTTTTTTCTGTTCGTTTCATTTTTTTCAATAAAAAAATTCTGAAATTTTTTCCATACTTTCATACACGTTGTTCGAAATCACTTTCTTCCAAAATATCTGATGATTTTATTATATCAGCTTGAAAAATACCAACTGACTTTTGTTAAAATACATAAATAATGCTTGTAATGTAAAGAAAAATCTCATTAAGTCATTCATATTATTAGGCCTTTTTTGGAGTAGATTGCGGAGAGGTAAATACATTGATGGATTATAACTAATATTATCGGACGGAAAAGAATTGCCCAATTTTTTACTTTTTAGTTTTTGATTAATTTAAAGCTGAAGAAAATTACAATGTCTAAAAGGAAAAGTGGTAATGTAAAAAAACGACGTCGCCAACCTGAAATACAGGTTACAGAATGTGATGAATATTACGATATCTCTGTAATACCAGACACCGAAGAATCTGGAGATTCTAACGATTCTGCTGAGTCGCATAGCGATTCTGGAGGGAATGATGAAAGCGATTCTGCGGAAACAATAGAGCTTGGCTATTTGGAAACTTTTAGAACAGTTATAGAATCCTACACTAATTCTCAAACAAAGTTAGAGAAAAATCACATCTATGACTGGGTTGAAGGCGAAATTGAGTACAATGAAAGTTTAGAAAATGAAATATTATTAAAAGAGTGTGATCGCAAAAAAATTTTGAATAATTCATTGACAGAAATTTTTAAGTTTTTTTCGCTTGAAATTAAAAAACATATCATTGATTGTACAAAAGCAAATGGAAGACTTGGATAAAATTATTGGAATTATAATTTTCAGTTGCTTCGATAAAAAATTATCTCAAAGAGATTATTGGTCAAAAGATGAGTTTTTGAGATCAGATATAATGGCATCATGTATGGGCATCAAACAGTTTGAAATGATCAAATCTAAATTAAAACTCCATCATCCCGATGATGAAAATAAAGAAGACAAAGTTTGACGGGTCAGAGCTTTTATAAATATTATGAGGGAAAATATTATGCAAATTGGGGTTTTCTCTACAGCGTTATCAATAGATGAAATGATGATAAAATATTATGGGTGATGTTCTTTGAAACAATTCATCAAATCAAAACCAATTATATTTGGAATAAAAATGTGAGGTCTTGCTAGCACTAACGGATTTTTATTCGATTTTGATATATACTGTGGCAAAAATGGCAAAAACAATATTTTACCTAAAATTAAATCTGTAGTCGTGTCGTAATTCAAACATTGGAACAGTTTTTGTCTTGAACTACACCACGTAATATGCAAAAATATCATTTATATTTTGACAACTTATTTTGTTCTGCAGATCTTTTGGTTCATTTAAGAAAACTAGGATTGCGATGTACTGGAACAGTTAGACTGGACAGAGTACCTGTAAAGCACAACATAGATAAAAAAAAAGATGAACGTGGAAGTTATGAAGTAAAGCACGATAAGAACAGCGGTATTAATTATATCACAGTGATGGATTCTAAGCCAGTCTCAGTATTGTTTACTGCAGCTGGTGTAAATTCCACTGGTTCTATCGAAAGGTACAATAAAACTGAGAAAATAAAAGAAAAACTTCATTCACCAAGAGCGTTTTGTACATACAATAGTCATATGGATGGAATAGATATTCACGACCAACATTGTAATAAAGTTCTTCCTCTTTTCAGATAAAAAAAGTGGACTTGGGTAATTTTTCTTAGATGCATCCAAATGGCAATTACAAATGCTACAGTTTTATTAAATACTGCAAATGAAAATAAAAGTTAAAAAAATTGGAACAAAGAATCTTATTTTAGCTGTTGCTAAGAGTTATCTGAAGGAAAAATCTTCAAAAAAAATCTTCACATTGCAGAACAAAGTCCCCATCAAAAGAATTGCTCTAATCAAAGTTGCTCTCTAAGGACCAGAAAGATTTGCAAAGAGTGCAAATTATATTTCTGCAAAAATTGTTTTGAATCTGTTCTTATCAAAAAATAATACATATAGTATTATTGCGAAAATATCTACAATTACAAAAAACAAAAAAAAAAAAAAAAATTGAAATATATAATTTAAAAAAAATGTTTAAATATTTTAAAAAATGATGATTGTAACGGGGGGGTCTTGCAAAAAATGAGAAATTTATTTAAGAGCAAACTCCCACGATGCAGAGCAAACCGCCGCTCCGTTAACACGTATGTTAATACGTGTATTCGCCTTAACGTCAGCCGACTTAACTTGGTTGTCTTCGATCAAGCAGAGTTGAACTCACCTTAAGTCACGTGCCTTGTGACACACGATGAGTTTCAAGTGTAATCGACTTTGCTCCTAATACACTTAATCTCCTAGCTATGATCGGATTAAAACTTAAACCTATTTCAATTGTTTAATCTACCAGGAGAAATCATATGACGAAATCGGCGAATAATTTTAGTAGATTTTATTAATAAAAATTACTACAGTCTTTGTCGGGCCGAAAGACTGACGCACGCGAATAGGATTTACAATTAAATAATTTTCCGTGGGAAAGAGAGAGAGAGAGAGAGAGAAGATACGAAATTTGGCGCGATCTAACGCTCGGCGCGAATACAAAATTATTAACGCTAACGCGGCTAAACAAAATAATAACTATATTTTGACACGCGATAATAATGGGAGGTGCACCTACCCTGTGGTGCAATTACGGTGATCAGCCGTAATTGTTGATGCCAATAAAATGTATCAACTGCCTCCGGAACTGTTATCTCAGCTGCGCTGTCTCGTGCCGCCTATCAGCTGCAAATGCTGCAAATGCTGCTCCCGTGATGCTGTAATCTGCCGATCACGTTGTTGCACTCGCGCGTGTAATTACTCCTGGTAAAAATATCACTCGGCGAGAAAACAGTGCAAACAAAATTCGGCGGTATCCACACGTATCAACAGCTGAGACGTAACTGCTAATTTTAAAGATCGCGCGCCCCCTCTCTCTCTCAATTCTTAGAACTAACGCGCGAAATTCAGAATCGCGAACGGTTCGATTAATTGAATCGACTACCGTTGCAGCCCCCTCCAAGTCCTGACTACCCGGGCAGGACGAATACCCGCGATTCGCTGCCATCAGGAACCTGAAAGTAATAAAGAAGGAAAGGAAACAAAATAACACTCCCTTCTTTATTTCGGCTAATTTATTTGCCCTCCAGGGCCTACATCATTGTTTGGCTACACCTGGCGCGCGATGTTTCGGGTAGCGCCAGTGTGTAGCCTTCTTCGGGCACCGCTGGGAGTTGGTCACCCCAGGCTCTCCACAGATGTAGCAGCCCCTCAGCTGCGACCGAGATTGAGCAGCCTCCCGTCCTCGTGATGGCTGCTCAGCAGCCAGAGGGGACTGCTGGGCACTGACTCCCTGTGAGGCGACGATAGTCACGCCTCCCACCGTGGCGGTCGCACGTCCATCCTGCGACCTAACCACGATGGTGGTATCAGGAGCCATGCGCCCGTCCACATGGACCGTGAGCGTTGGTCCAGCGTCAGTAGCTCCCGGGGCTCTCTTCTCTTGAGCCGGCGCCGGGAGCGCTGCGGAGGACTCTTGTCCGTTATCCACCCGCAGCAGGGCCTCTCCATAGGCCCTCTGACGCTGAGCCATCCCTGCCCACTCCCCGAGCAGCTCTTCTGCGCCCTGGCGGCTCAAAAAGCGTCTGAGGTGCTCCTGCACCTGAGACTGGAGTTCTTGAGCGAACCGCCAGGCACTCCCCACCTCGTTGATCCCCAGACGCACGTGTCTGAAGTCGAGGAGGAGAGTAGGCTGCTCAGGGATCCGGGGATGATTGCAGACCCAGTGCGAGGCCCCACAGGTTTCCCTGGGTCCTGGGCATTGGCTCGCACTGTCCGACGTAAGGGTTACGCCGGACTTGAGGGTCTGCACCCCCTGGTCCACTGTAGACTTGGGACGTTCGACACTGTCCTGGTCCTCGGTCTGTGTCGAAGCGTCCCGAGAAGCCTTCTTCGGGGCGACCCACGACGAATCCCGGAGAACCTCTGCCACCGAGGCATTGCGCCGCTCCCTTCGGGTGGTCCCTTCCAACTGGACCCTGGCGAAGCTCCGCAGATCTTCAATTAGCTGCGTCGCATCAGAGCCCAGTTGCAGATCCAACAACATCTGCGTGACCACCTCGAAGGTCTCCTCTTCGATGACGATTCTCCGGTCCATCTGAAACATCCAAAAAACAACAAATTTCGGATGAATCTCCCTGCGCGAAGAAACAATCCTAATAATAGCCGCATCCCACCGAGTTATACGCTCCCTCGCGATTCTTTGTGGGAACGTCCTGGCCCTCGTCGGTTACCGCTCGGTTTTATCGGCCCAACCGTCCTTTGTACGACGGGCACGGTCCTTCGAGGCCTACCTCTCCCTCTAGTCACCTTCACGGGAGAGTTGTTGCCCCTCGCTGGACCGGTGACCGCCTCTGGAACCTTTCGAGGTCGACCTCGACCTCTCTTAGTTGGGGCAGATACCGGTAACTCCGACGTCTCGGTGGGAACTTTATCTACGACCGTGGGGGCTGCCAACTGGACCCGCTCGCTATCTGCTAAATCCCCTCCCGGATTTTCGCGCGCATTCGCGGAGTCGTTCGCATCCTCCGACGGCAGTTCTTCTGGCGGCTCGCGAGGTTCGATGACCTCCTCGCTTTCCTCATCCTTACCCGGACCGTAATATGGTTTAAGGTCTTTGGCATGGAAGAGCTCAGACAAGATCTCCAGCTGATTGCCTAGCCTGTACGTGTTGGAACCACAAACCTCTTCAATCACGTACGGGCCGGCATATTTCGGCGCTAATTTAGCTGAAATACCTTGAGCAGCTGAAGATAGAATCCTGTTCCTCTTCCAAACCCAATCTCCGACCTTAAACTCGGGTTGCCGTCTCTTCCGGTCATAATAAGCCGCCTGACGCGCAGCTTCCTCCTTTGACTTGGAGTTAGCTCTCTCCCACAAATTAGGAAGCTTCTCCATATGTTCAGCCCAATCTTCCACAGCCTGACCCTCCGAACATTCAAGGGCCTGCTGATCTTGGGTTCTTCTGAACGTCAAAGGAGGTACCGGCTGACGCCCAAACATGAGCATCGCAGGACTATATCCGGTGGCGCTATGAGTTGCCGAGTTCAACGCGAAGTTGAACTCTGACAGGTGTTCATCCCAGCTCTTGTGATCACGGCTTACATAAGACGTGATCATGGTTTTGAGTGTCCTGTTTACTCGCTCTGTGGGATTCGCTTGGGGATGGTACACGGGAGTTAAGGCGCGCTGGATGCCGTTCATCTGGAGGTATGAATCAACCTCCTGATTCTTAAACTCGGTTCCATTATCCGATAAGAATACTTCTGGCGCGCCAAACCTAGTGACAATCCTCTCGTGTAATTCCCTTGCGATTGCCTTCCCATTGGCTTTGCGTATTGCAATGCACTCTACCCAGCGAGTAAACAAGTCTACAAAGACTAGGATATACTCAAAACCTCGAGAGCTTTTAGGAAACGGACCAGTGATATCACCGGCCACCACCTGCCAGGGTCGTGACACTTGTCTACGACCCATCAGCCCGCAAGGTGCTCTTTGTTCCACCTTGCACTGCTGACATACCGGGCAACTCTTTACGTACTCCCTGACCTGATCATACATTTTAGGCCAGTAGTACAAGCGCCTAGCCCTGGAGAACGTACGCTCTCGTCCTTGATGTCCTGCTGTTGGAGCATCATGGACTTCTTGGAGCACCTGGTACCTTTTCTCCCTAGGTACCGCAAGCTTCCACGCTTCATCGTTGTCGATGGACCCTTCACCATCCTCATCAGGCTGATAATGATACAGTCTCCTCCCACCACCTTCCAAGTGGGGTAAGAGTGTGGATCCTGGCATACTTCCTGGTATTGTTGCAAATACCAGGCGTCAGTGGTCTCCGGCCGACTATTTATAGCACTCACTTCAATCCCCTCCTCCTCATAGGCCCTAGATAAAGCGTCTGGCACCACATTGAGATCCCCCCTTCGATATTCGATATCGAAGACATTACCTTGCAATGCTAGCGCCCATCGCGCTAATCTTCCAGTGGGGTTTCTCATATTGTGGAGCCATTTCAGGCAACTATGATCGGTGACGACCCTGAAGTGATGCCCTTCAATATACGGCCGGAACTTTCCAATGGCCCATACTACTGCCAAGCACTCTTTCTCGGAGACCGTATAATTTCTCTCAGCACTGTTGAGTGATCGGCTGGCGTATTCTATTACGCGCTCCACTCCATCGACATCCTGTGTGAGAACTGCCCCGATCCCACTGTCACTAGCATCAGTTTGCAGTACAAACTGACCGTTCGGATCGGGCGATTGCAATATTGGGGCGAAAGTCATCGCCTCCTGCAACCTCGTGAAAGCTCGCTCTTGCTCCTCCTCCCAAGAGAAACGCACATTCTTCTTTGTCAGGCGGTTTATAGGTTCAGCGATCACGGCAAAGTCGGGTATAAAACGTCTATACCACGAGGTCATTCCCATGAATCGCTTCACCTGTTTGACAGTCCGGGGTGTTGGATATTCTAATATCGGGCGTATCTTCTCGGGATCTGGTCTTACTCCGTCCTGGTTCACAAGAACTCCCAAGTACCTGACTTCCGTCTTACAGAAGTGACTTTTCTCTTTGTTGATGGTTAGGCCCGCACCTAGAATTCTTTTTAATACCCTTTCTAGGTGCCGCTTATGCTCCTCAAAGGACGACGAAACCACGATTACGTCGTCAAGGTAGGCAAAAGCGAATGGATCCATATCCGGGCCTATTACCTTGTCCATCAACCTCTGGAAGGTCGCTCCTGCGTATGACAGTCCGAAGGGCATTCTCTTAAATTGAAAGTGCCCTAATCCAGGAACTGTAAACGCTGATATTGGACGCGATTCTTCCTTTAAGGGAATTTGATGGTACGCACTGCTCAAGTCCAAAGTAGATATGAACTTGGCATCCCTTATTCGTCTTAGGATGTCGTTCATATATGGCAAAGGATAGGCATCAGGTTTGGTAATTGCATTTACCTTTTGATAGTTCACACATAACCTATATTTGCCATCTGCCTTCTTTACCATCACTACTGGACTTGACCATCCGCTGGTCGCTGGTTCGATAACATCCTTTTCCAGCATATCTTTGACCAGCGTGTGCATTTCCTCTCGCACTCTATCTGAGACTGGGTAGTACTTCTGTTTGATGGGTCGAGCATTACCAACATCTATTTCATGCTCAACCCCCACGGCACAACCTAAAGCCTGACCTCCGTCAGGAATCAATCTTCCGACGAGGTCTTCAATTTCTTCAAGCTGTGACTCCGTGGCTTCCCATAGTCCTACCGGTGCGAGAAATGCCGTACCATCAATTCCAGCCACTTCCATTGGTACTTTCACTCGGGCGTCCTTAAGCCATAATTCATCCTCATCGGGATCCAAAACTGCGCGGAACTCTCTTATAAAGTTCGCGCCTACATAGCAGTCATCTGTGAGCAGCGGCGTAATGGCGACTCTGATTGCCTTCGTGATTCCCCCTACTTTAAAAGGGAACATCACGTGACCAATTATAGGGCACGGGCGTCCATCAGCAAGCCTTGCATCGCCCACCCTGGTCACATTCAACCCGAGTCCCATCTCCGATGCTAATCTCAGCCCTAATTGACCCATAACCGTGGATGAGGCGCCGGTATCATAGAGTGCTCTAATTTTAAAGTCACCTATGTCTACCCGTAACCACCACCTGGTCTCATCCTCTGGGTCATATCCACGAGTTGCATCTTCGCCTCCCTTCGTCGTGTTTTTCAGCAGTTTTTTTCCTTCTGCTGCTGCGACGACGATAGACTTGCTTTTACTTGTGGATTTCTTCGGCAGAGGAGCTTTTTGTGTGGAGAGGCCTTCCCTGGAATCTTCCCCCTCCTCCACAACCTGTATATGGCCATCTGGTCCTTTCAGAATGACCACTGCTCTATTCTGCCGAGGGCTGGCATCGGGTTCGATCGCCTTCTGCTCTAACGTACTGCTAGGTCCTGGACTCTCTTGATGCCCTTCCAGGACCTGTTTGGATCCCTGGGTCGCCGACAATTTGCTGTTTCCCATCGGCGACCCGCGGCGAGAGGTCGAATCTAGTGGAGGCGCGAAGATGACCTCTTCTCTTCGCTCTCCTTGCCGTTTCCATTGTTGCAATCTGGGCAGAACTTGCGACTGAATCCCAGCTTGCCACAAGCGGAACACTGGAGAGGCTTGGTGAAGTCGATCTTCCGCCTCTGACCATCTCGCCGCTCGCCAGGAGACCTGGGAGAAGGGGAATTTTTCCTTCCCCCACGCCATCGGCTCTTACGCAGTTCTGGAGGGCTGCCTTGCTTGTCAGTGGCCAGCTTGCGTAACATCCGCTCGATGCCCTCCAGACGTTCTTCCATCTTCTTATCAGAAGTGGAAACTTGCGTAGCCGATACCGACGCTTGTTCGGTAGGCCTCCTGGCAGGGTTCTCCACTCCTTGTCCGCGCTGCGGATCTCCCTCCTTCTTCTCACGCTCTTTCCCTTCGCTGGCCATTGCAGCGGTTTGGGATTTACTACCAGCCGTTCTTTTGCTCGGCTGGTAGGCGTGCTGAGGGAAGATCGTCGAATTGGGGTCAGCGAATACACGTGGACGACGACCGTAAGATAAGGTGTTCTGTACTTCGGTCGCCCTCCTGTTGAATTCGCGTATCGACTTCATCTCGCTCCGACGCAGCTGAATTTGGATGTTTGGAAGGAGGTTTGCATGGAGTAAGTCTAATAACCTCTCCAAGGGCATGGGTGGTTCTAGTCTATTGACAAGGGCCACCAAGTTGGACACGTAGTCTCGCACTAGTTCGTCCTCGCCCTGGAACCGGTTCTGAGCTTCCTGCAATAGCCTTTGCTGCTGTTGCGTACTTGTGCCGAACCAGTCCCGGGCGTCCGCGACGAACTCTGCATAACTGAGCCACTGGTACTTGTTATTATCGTACCAGGTCCTCGCGTTACCTTCGAGGATCTCTGATACGGAACAAAGTACTTCGTCATCAGTTAGCCCTGCACCTACGCGCAGATCTTCCAACCTTGACAGAAACGTATCTACGCTCTGTGCCCTACTGCCCGCAAACCTCAATTTCCATCCGCGGACGATTTTCCCAACATCTCGGGTTGTGGAGAGCCCTGAGGATATTTGATGTCCGGTGCCAGATGATCCGCTTCGACTCCTCTGTCGAACGGGTGCGGATCTCCCATAAACTTCCGGATCCTCTTCATCTCCTCTTCCTTGGAGGACTTCCGGTGGGGTGACTTCCCTCCTTCTGGGTTGTGGTCTTGGAGGAGCCGGTGTGCTTCCCGGGATCCCAGAGTCGTAGTGACAGGTGTATGTGTCCTGGAAGTCCACATTACGTGCGGAACGTGGTTGAACCGAGTCGCGCAGAGAAGAACGACTTGCATTGGCCATATCCTGCATTGTCTCTTCCAGCTCTCGTATTCGCAGACGCATATCCTGCGCCTCGCGCTCCGCACACACCTGTATTCCCTGCAGAGTCTGTAGGGTTTCCAGGATTCGACCTACCAGTTTGTGGTTACGGTCGACTCCTTCCTTCAGGTACTCTATTTCTCGGAAGGCTTCTCTCAAGGACAATTCTTCCTGAGGCTCCTTCCGGGTGCAGGTTTCCTGCGACCTGAGATCCGGATTGCTCCGCCTCCTTTCCCCCTCCTTCTGTTCTTGCGTATGGAGGGCCTTTTGGACGAGTTCATCTTCTTCATGGCGGCTGGCTTCACCCTCAGAGTCTTCATCCGGGCAGGTGAATGTCCTTGACATGTCAGTCAATGACACTCCCTCCCTATTGATGATCCTGAGGGAGTGGTTGCTGTTATCCTCCGTGGTGGAGTTTTCCAACTCGTCACAGACTGTGTCGAGCCACGCCTGTCGGGATCGCCTCCTGCGCCCCGCTACCTCTTTGCTGTGCGTGGTCTCTTGGAAATCTGTGGCGGTGTACTCATCCAGCAACCATCTCCCAAGCCTAGCCGCCTGTTGGATGACACTTCCATCCTTGCGCAGCTCCAAATCCGCTAAATAGTGTTCGCGCTGTGCGGAGGTCAGCTCTAATGCCCAATTGTCGATTTGAGCTGACAACAGAGCCATCTTGCCTCCGCACGGGTGTAGGATGCGGTTGAGGTTTAAAATTTTCGGCCTAATCGACCACTACCGCTTCCTATCACCCAAGGTATGAGCGGGGTATACACTATTTAGTGTAACTACCCTTATTGCCTCTTTTTATAAGGCTCAAATTCGCGAGATTATGAGCGCGTGCAGTTCCGCAAACTTTCTATAAATATTATAAAAAATATCCTACCTAAGGTCGGAGCCTGCTGTTTGCTTGCTCCGCCTGGCTAATAATTGAACTGCACGCTTGGGTCGCGCTCTCTGCCTTTATCGTCGATCAGGTGCTACCAACCCCCCTTTATCCACCAAACTGTGGCTGAAATTGGTTAACACCTGATTATCCCGTACGACCTGAAATCACTTCGACCTATCAATAATTATCGCTTTCGGCCCTTATTACAATATTCTTAACAGTTTTTAGCTAAAGGTTCGAAGTGGTTTCGTTTTTTCCCCAGCAGAGGGCGTACCGCTCACTATCTCGCGCTATCACCCGCTCAAACCTTCCTAAGCGCTCGCGCAATCGTCTCTCTCTCTCGTGCGTCGATTACCTTCGACGCACAATCCTATTCGCACGACACGGGTCTTAATACCAGTTGGGCGCCATGTAACGGGGGGGGGGTCTTGCAAAAAATGAGAAATTTATTTAAGAGCAAACTCCCACGATGCAGAGCAAACCGCCGCTCCGTTAACACGTATGTTAATACGTGTATTCGCCTTAACGTCAGCCGACTTAACTTGGTTGTCTTCGATCAAGCAGAGTTGAACTCACCTTAAGTCACGTGCCTTGTGACACACGATGAGTTTCAAGTGTAATCGACTTTGCTCCTAATACACTTAATCTCCTAGCTATGATCGGATTAAAACTTAAACCTATTTCAATTGTTTAATCTACCAGGAGAAATCATATGACGAAATCGGCGAATAATTTTAGTAGATTTTATTAATAAAAATTACTACAGTCTTTGTCGGGCCGAAAGACTGACGCACGCGAATAGGATTTACAATTAAATAATTTTCCGTGGGAAAGAGAGAGAGAGAGAGAGAGAAGATACGAAATTTGGCGCGATCTAACGCTCGGCGCGAATACAAAATTATTAACGCTAACGCGGCTAAACAAAATAATAACTATATTTTGACACGCGATAATAATGGGAGGTGCACCTACCCTGTGGTGCAATTACGGTGATCAGCCGTAATTGTTGATGCCAATAAAATGTATCAACTGCCTCCGAAACTGTTATCTCAGCTGCGCTGTCTCGTGCCGCCTATCAGCTGCAAATGCTGCAAATGCTGCTCCCGTGATGCTGTAATCTGCCGATCACGTTGTTGCACTCGCGCGTGTAATTACTCCTGGTAAAAATATCACTCGGCGAGAAAACAGTGCAAACAAAATTCGGCGGTATCCACACGTATCAACAGCTGAGACGTAACTGCTAATTTTAAAGATCGCGCGCCCCCTCTCTCTCTCAATTCTTAGAACTAACGCGCGAAATTCAGAATCGCGAACGGTTCGATTAATTGAATCGACTACCGTTGCATGATAAAAAATATTTAAAATTACAGTTTTAGTGATAAAAACTTTTATTAGGATTATGAAAGAACGAGAAAACATTATTTTTCTCAGTTCTTTGTCATAAGTTAATTCGCTGGAATTTTTTCAGAATTTTTACGTAAATTTTTTATTTTTCAAAATATGGTCAAAATAAAAAAAGCCAAAATTTTTTTAATCAGCTCTGAAAAAATTCACATGTATTCTTTGAATAATTTGAAGTATTTTTTATAGTATTAACTTTTTTTTTAAAGTTGATACTTTTGGAGTAAAAAAAATATAAACTTTCATAGAGCACTGCCATAAAAACCGCCATTTCGTAAAAATGCTGGAAGAAAAAAAAATTTCCCCGGGCGGTTTCTGAAAGCTCAAACATCGGGACCGAGATTTCTGTTGATAGAATATTGATTTGAATGCTGCAACAGGAAAATAATCGAGAAAAAAATTTAAAAAAACCGGAAAACATGGATCTTTTTTTTATTAAAACGCAAAATAAATAGGGTTGTTGACAATTTAACATAAAACTAGTACCAGATTCTGAAAGAGCACCCTCGAAAACCCCCTAGGTGGTATATTGGGAAAAAGAAACCGTCTCTTTCTGTATGAGTCGGGCGCTTGAAATTGTGAGCACAAAAATGCGATTTTGTGCGTTAATGGGTTAAGTCACTTGACTTGTGACTCTCGATCTATCTTCAGTATGAATGACTTAATGCCTTATCCGCCTAATCCCCTAGACGAAATCGGATTAAGACTTAAGCCTTTATAGATCTATTGAGCTAATAGGAAACGAAATTACGTAAACGGCGAATAAAATTAACAAAGTTTAATCAATAACAACTACAAGTCTTTTACGGGCCGAAAGACTAATGCACGCGAATAGGACTCACAATTATAGATTACAATTCCGTGAGAGAGAGAGAGAGAGAGAGAGAGAGAGAGAGAGAGAGAGAGAGAGAGAGAGAGAGAGAGAGAGAGAATTTGAAAATTTCCGCGAAATCTTACGCTCGACGCGAATAGAAAATTTTACGCTCGCGGTTGATAAAATACTTTCGAAAGTATTTTGTCGCGCAATAATAAAGGGAGGTGCACCTACCCTGCGGTGCAATTACGTTGATCAACCGTAATTGTTGAAGCGAAGTTTAAAGATTCTCCTCGGATCAATCAGCTGCGCTGCCTAGATGCTAATATCTGCTGCTGCTTGCTGCTGGTGAAATTCTATTGCTGCTACTGCTGCTATAAGGCTGCTGCTGCTCAGCTTCCTTGTTACACTCGCACGTTTCAATAAATCCCAGGAAAACTTTATAAAAAAACGGCGAAACACAGTGCCAAACAAGTTGGCGGTATTCTCGCGAAAACAGCTGAGGCTTAACTGAAACTCTCGCGCGCCCTCTCTGTCTCTCTCTTAGTCATTCGCTCTAACGTGGCGAGTATTAACGAATCGCAAACGGAGCGATTAATCGAATCGACTACCGTTGCAACTATCAATCATGTGCATAAAATTATCGGGATAATAATTAATTAAAAATATGGTGTACAAACTATGTGAGCATGTGTAAGAAATAATTTACGAATTTGTGCATAATTATTACGTGTATAATTTTTATGTGCACGGACGCTACTTTGTCATTGTACGTTGTGAAGTATTGAAAACAATTTTTAATAAACTATTACGGGTGTTTATCTAAAAAATACCACATCCGCAGTGGTTTATTAAATTATTTTTTCGGCAAAAATTATCTTCAAATTCAAATCCAGTGCGTCAAAATACATAGAAAAAAAATACCCTATATTAATCGGAAAAAAGCTTTTTTCAATTACAAATTTTTTTAAGATCTTTCATTATTTAAAAAATATTTTGATTTTGAGAAGTGTAGAGTAAAAACTAGCTCAAGATTCAGATTAAGCGTGACGAAATACATATAGGTACATCAGTCTTGTCAACAGTACAGCCCAGTTTTTTTATGTGCCGCCGATTAGTTTACGTGATACTACATTTATTACTCTACTTTTCTACTGGTGGACACTTTTTATCGACAAGTTCTTAAAAATCTTAAAATATCTTTAAAAATCTTTAAAAACTAATATTTGCTAGAATTAACCCACTGACTGTATCGAAAAATTGCATTTTTATCAAATTTGTAATTTTATTATATTCGTTTACTTCAAATTTTCGTACACTGCTGCAGATGCAATAAAAGCTCAAAGTAACCATTTAAAATTAACAAAAATAATTGTTGATTTTTAAGTTATCGATATAAACATTTCAAAAGCTTGTGGCGGAGAAAGTTTGGGGGGTCTCAGCTGCGCACTCGAAATACTTCCGCCACAACGACCTGATTAGATCGTTTCCCCGACTGATAATAAGCCAGAACGCCGTTTCTAGGTTACAGCGATCGTCGGGGATAGGATCGGAAATCGGAGCAGGCTTTATTTGTCCATTGTGCGACTGCACAGAGCAGGGAAATTGGTGACCTCATGCCGATATCCTTTCCTCAGGCCGTGGTACCAACCAATCGTTGATTTTCTCCGTCCTTTTACGTCCTAGAAGTGCCGTCAGCTCAGGATACAACTTCTCGTCTCTGGTCGGGGGTTCGCTAGATCTAGTGCATAGATCATCTAATGTTCGAAACTAGTAATGAAAAAAAATCCTTGCTACAGACCGTCCACGGCTAAAAATAAAATCAGCATACAGGGAGGAAAAAATCAACGAAGCGTAAATAATAGAGATCGGTTACACTTAACTTTCCTTTATTCGGTGGCTAGGGTTCAGAGTCGGTCAGAATGGCGGATGGTCAGCGCGACTCGACGCGATTTAACATGTTGCGGCAACGGATCCACGCGTCCCGCGGAATCAAATACGCGACGAACTATACGCAAAATCTCCTATTTTTGACGGCGATTAGTACTTCACCTAACTATCTAAATCCCACAGTTCTTATACTCAAGCTAGTCAGAGAAATGACGGTTTGTTAGCACGACTCGGTTGGAGCACTCTATTTCCGGCGTCGACGGATCCACGCATCATAACGGAATTATGGACACGATGAATCACGCACAGCACCCCTTATTTATTACTACTTACCGGCACTTTGCCTACTTACAGATTTCAACTGCAGACTCATTCGATTAAATCACAAGTCCTTCGATAGTTTTAACTAGTAAGAGATTTGCCTGTAGCGGAGTTCACGATCAGCGGCGAAATGATCGAGAAACGGCTCTTTACGGTCAAAGATGCTTTATTTCTCCTTTTTCCGAGAAGAAATCATTTTATTGGCCGATATGCTAATTCGAATGTCGATAGTGCCCTCGAAATATTCCGTCATTGGTCAATATGAAAATTAGAAAAGTAACAGCGCCCTCATTTAATCTTTTATCTCATTTCTATCTCCTTCGTCGCTATTTACCCTCTCTCACCCCCACTAAGTCGGTCAGCATTGATTGATGAGAAAGATCTACCCCTACTCCTATTTATTTTTCGGTGTGAACGGAAATCAAATTTATTCTAATTCGCGTATTAATTGTGACATCACCGGCGAGTTTCGTCAGAGGTCTAAATTTCATTAATCAATTATATTAATTTAATTTTTCAGACTAATTGTCGTTTATGAGTACACCTAGGGGATTGTAGCGGTCGCGTACAAGTATTTCCAATTTTTCATTAGTACGTTACACATTTTAAATCGTATTGCTAGGTATTTTGCAATATAATACAATAGTTGTAAGTCGGTTTCATTTTCGTAGCGCCCTCATCATCGAGTTTGCGTTCGAATTAGTATTGTATTTATTCTAATTCGCTCGCTTTCATATAGTCTGTCTCGCTCGTTCTTGTTTAGTCTGCCTCGGCTAGTCTATCTCTCCCTCGGTCATGTGGTGATGTGTGTATCCGGGTGTTGTGTGTGTCTTCGGGTATTCGCCAGTGGTTAGTAGCAGTGTGTGTGGCATTGAGGGTGTCATCAATGGTGCGCAGCAACCTGACACAACTGATTGCCGGCTGCTTCCTCAGAGTGTCTGTGCCTAGTGCTTGGATGTGTAACGTGTCTGCGAGTTTCACTCACATGTATTTTTGTTGCATTTTCCAGTCAAGTTTCCCGTGTGTTTTCCTCCAGCCGGCAACACGTGGTCAGGAGTGTGTGTGTGTGCTTGCGCTCTATTTTTCTCGTCGTGCGCTCCATTTTTCGCTCATCCGTCGGATAGCGTTCTTTCACTTATTGCATTGTTTTCTTGAATGTGGGTGGGCGAAAATGAAAATAATGCAGTGTGTCGATTAGAGCGCGAGTCGGGCATAATTATTCGGCTGATTACGGAGCGGTAAGGGACGGGGTTGGCTCCTCTGAGGTATTGCAAATAATGCAACACTTTCAGACAATGCCTTGTAATGCACCGCATTATAAGCTACTCCGTATAAATTATAAAATCATCTTTGACATATACAGTTATGTGCAAAAGTGTCCGGTAAATGATAATTTTATATTTTAATAATGTATAAAGAATTGAAAGTGGAAAAAAATAAACCTTCATAAATTACTTTTATTATACTATCAAATGATAACCAAATACTTATTTTAACTATTAACAAAATTTTATAACTAAAATAACATATTTTGCTTATTCATTAGTATATTCGGCCAAACATTAAGTAGATCTAATTCGCTATGTATTGTTAACGTTATTTTTACTTTTTATTGCGAAGGTATTTAAGTCCTAGGATTATATTTCTGTTACACTCTAATTAGTATCAATCAGTAAACATGCAGGAGAAGAAAAAGTTTTACGTAAAATAGCTAAAAATATGAAAATAGACTTTAAACGATATAATAAATAAATGCAAGAATCCTCACACTCCATAAAATAAAATATTTTCTGAGAGATCAGAGAAATCACTAATCGTGTTGATAAAGTTATTAAAAGACAGGCTGTAGCAAATGTGAAAAAGAATCCTGCTATGTTGCACACAAATTACACGAAAAAAATCTAACCGACATAAGTTAAAGTACTATTACATGTAGACTGAATGAAGTAGTACTTCTTGGACGCGTTGGTGTGAAAAGATCACTAATTAGTAAAAAATATCAGAAGGCCAGATTAGAATTTGCAAAAGCACATCAAAACTAGACTGTTGAGAACCAGAAGAAGGTGCTGTTTTAGAACGAAACAAAAATTAATTTATTTGAAAATGATGTTAGAAGGTATATACGGTGACTAGAAGGTAGTAGATATAATTTTCGAAATATAAAACCGACGGTGAATCACGATGGAGATAACTTTATGCTATGGGATGCATTTTTTTGAAAAGGTGTAGGTTCAATATTTATATTAGAAGGTACTATGGATTCTCCTATATATAGAGATATTTTATTGCAGCAAATGCTACCTTATGATCGTCATAATATGCCAAGAGGATGGATATCCAGCCGATATAAACATCGATCACAGCTTTTTCAACAAATTTTTATCAAAAACAATCAAGTTTTAAAGTAGCCAAGTCAGTCTCCTAACTTAAATCCTATACATAGAATATTTATGACAAGAGATGGAATTAAGATGATTTATGCTAACAGAGCTTCTTTGTGGGAAAAGATTCAAGAAGAGTGGAAGTATCTTATGATAGAATTATGAAACTTATTGATTTGATGCCTCACCAATGTGCTTCCGTGATAGCTTCTAAGGTTATGGCTATGAAGTGTTAATAACAACTTTGCATTTTACAACATATTTAGTTTTTTATTATTCGGCAATACATTTTCTTTTGTTTTAAGTTGCAGTCATTATACATTCGTGCGTGCGTTTATTAATAAATGACAATAAACTAATTCTTTTTTATTTATGAAGCTACAAATTTAATTTTCTTTATTATGTTACTGTCATTGATAATTCCGAAATAGATTTTCTTGTTATTGCACCGATTGTTTTTGTATTAATCTTGTTATCACGTTTGTGCCAATCACGTCAATGTACATACTGCTCGATGTAACCATAGTTTGACCTTGATGTTTGCGAATGCCAGTGCACGTAAGCTTGTTTCTTTTTATTTGCATTTTTGCTAATTAATTATAAAAAAAATATATGTTTATATATGTATTTTTATGAGAAACTTTATGTAGCAGAAAGAGAACATATAGAAAAGTAGCGTAATAAGGCAGTGTAGCGAAAGAGAGAGAAGGTAAGCCAAGCTAATGACAGACACATAAGTAATGGGCTGATACTTATAATAGTAAAATTTCCAATAGACCCTTGATCGATAGACTATACTTGTACCATGTCTGCACGCTGTTAAAGACGCTGAATTGAGACAGATTTCGAGAAATACGCGAATAATGAACCCCGATTTTTCTTTCTATCTGACTATGTCAAAGTCTAGCTTTTAAAAGAGTAACAATTTGAACGGAACGAATTTCATCTGACGAAGGTATTTTTATTCAGCCAAAAAATTGATTTGCTTAGTTATAGAACAGAGAAGATATAGAAAAAAATGCTTTAAGGATCGAAATCGATAACCTTAATTAAAAAAATTTTACGATTATATTTAACAGTATTTTTTTAAGAATGATAGATTTTAAAGAATGATAAAATAATAGACAGTCGGAGATGAATTTTTATGCTACTAATTTCTGGGAATACTAGAAAACGATGTATAATTTAGCAAATTTGTATACTTTGGAAACATAACATACAATAAGATAACAAATATAAAATGATAACTTTTTAGAACATTTACCAAAAATAAAAATTTTTCCATCTAGTTTTTTCTCATTTTGGCGTTGAAAAATTTGTTTAAAATATATTTTCACATTATAAATGTGTGTGTCTTTGAAAGACGAGTATTTTGAAAAAAAATTTTTTTAGATGCGTATTTTACAAGCTGAGATAAACAAATTCAAATTCTGTTAGATTCTGTGATAATATCGATTGAAATTTTCAAATTTTGATCACTTCGCTAGGTTGTCGAATCCCAACTCAACTTAAACACAAATTTTCATTTTTCTACTGTCAATTGGTCCATTCAAAAGAGAATAGTAATCCGCCCGCTCGGCCAAACGGTGCGGCGGCAGCTGCTTGGCGTTGTGGTGGGGGGTCAGCGCTCGTTCGTAGTTGAACGAAGCTCAAGCTTCTATTTTGGTTTTCTTTGTAAAAATGTTGCATTTGTGTTTTGCTAATAGTATGGTTATTATCAACCATTACATATTGCTAGAAATAAGGTACAATGATATTTATAATTTATATCTATAAATCCGTTTATTATATATATATTATACATAATTCGAAACGTAGATACTAAGAATAATATTTATTTACAAATTTACATCTATTTTCTACAAATTTTCGCTCTTTTTGGTCTCTGAGGAAGTGGCTCTGTACAATTTTCCTCTTCATTATCATTAGCAAACAAATCCTCATCGATATTATTACTACTATCAATTACAAGTTCACAATCGAGTAATTGACTCGTATCAAAATTCGGCTCATCATTCAGAGTTTCATTATCATCCTTGTCATTGTCAAGTACCGTACTTACAATTTCGATGTTACAACAGTTTTTGCCTTCGCAATTTTTACATAATATCGTGCAATGTATGCCAACTATTTTACAACCACACCTAGAAGTAGAGCACCTTGTGGTACAAGAACACGAAATAATTTTCAATAATTCGTCGGGTACAAGTACGTTGTCAGTCATTTCTGGTGCGAGACCATAATTATCAATGAATTTCCAACCCCAGTCGGTAGGCTTCATTTTATCAATAATGGTTTTATCCTTATCCCACAACCGGAGTTGATAAAACACTCTAAAAGAATGAAATTTCATTGCAGCTTCCGTTAGTAGCAAAGTTGCTAAATTAAAAGTTTTTTTAGCTGAAGATTTTAAAAAACATGTAAATCCTAGCATGTTTAACGATTTATTGTGATTTGGTTTCGACACATATGCATATTTTATAAATTCTGTGCCAGCTTTTTCGACTTCAGCTTTCGTTGCTGTACTGTAGTAAAATATTTTTAGTTGATCGAGCAGTTGCATGTTGTTCCTAAGAAGATCTACGAATTTGAGTTTACCTTGGTTATAAAAAACAGACGTGGTATCACAGCCGCTAAAGGCATGTAATAGTGACACGTAATTTTGAAGCATTGGGTATTTGAAGCTGTCGCATCGAAAAAATTTTTTCGCGTCTTTACCTTTGCCTAGTTGTAGAAAGTAAATATTAGTTTTTTTATGAGCCAGCTGACTTAATATAACTATAACGTCTACATCCTCAGCAACGATGCAAGCAAATGGATAGTTATTGGAATAGTTTGGATTGATAGTTATTGGAATAGGCCAACTCGTGTTCTAAATACTTTTGCATATCTTCGTCGTTTTTTTTACACGTGCAAATTCGTTGGAATAGTAAAGCAGGATCTATCGCAAGCTCATCTTTCTTCTTGTCAGTGTTGTAGCCTTGCATAGTCACGACTCGATTTTTCCGTTGTAATTTAATATCTTTCCAATTGTTGCCGTATGTTTCTTTCATTAATTCGGAGCCTATTTCAATTGCAATGTGGCAATTCACTTGTTCCTTATCTGCCATCAAGCCAGTGCTTTTACACATAATTTCTTGTGTCGACGTAAGAGGACACAACACCAAGCAGCTGCCGCCGCACCGTTTGGCCGGGCGAGCTACAGGATTACTGTTCTCTTTTGAATGGACCCATTGACGGGAGAAAAATAAAAAATTGTGTTTATGTTGAGTTGAGATTCGACAACCTAGCGAAGTGATCAAAATTTGAAAATTTCAATCAATACTATCACAGTATCTAACAGACTTTGAATTTGTTTATCTCAGCTTGTAAAAGTCGCTTCTAAAAAAACTTTTTTCTAAAATACTCGTCTTTTGAAGACAAACAAATTTATATTGTGAAAAGATATTTTAAACAAATTTTTCAACGCCAAAATGAAAAAAAACTAGATGGAAAAATTTTTATTTTTGGTAAATATTTTAAAAAATTGTGTAAAAAAAATTTTTTAAATTTTGTTTATGTTATTTATAAAAATATAACTTTCACTCTACCGTTTACAACAAACCGTTTCTCAATATCGTTAATGTTCATACATTTTGACGCGATTGAAAAAAAAAAATTTGTTTCCAATTTGCGCAGCCGCCATTTTTAATTTTCCAAATCTGAAAAAATGTAAATTTTTAGAAGTTTGCCCTCTATGTTTATCTATGTTTTGACCTCGATATTAATATTTTATTTATAATTACCAACCAAAAATATAATTTTCGAAAATTTTTTCAATTTTTGGAAAATTTAAGATCGGAAAATTTTTTTTTTTTTAAACTATTTACGTCACCTTTAAGAGCATAAGATTTGCTTCAATTTTCATCTCTACGATTTTTTTGTAAGAACACATCCAGAAATGACACGAGCATAAATCACTTGAATTTTAGGTGGTCTGAGCTGTGCTTGCAAGCTGCGTCGAAAGCTCCAGTGAAAATTATTAGACAATCTAGGAGAGTGATGCTGGGTTAATATATTTTCATTTAAAAATGAAAAATCAGTTATGGGAAAGTTTTGATAGTTAGAATATTTTTCGACCTTACTTTCCCGGACTATATAGTTTTTTCTAGTTCATTGTAATTAATACAGAATTTAGCATAAACAATAAACACAAAATAATTATCATATAATAATTAAAAAAAATTTATTTTGTTAGAATTAAGAGTAGATAGGAGAATCGGAGATAGATCGGACTCGCCCTTGCGCTCGCGTATTTTGGCGTTCTTGCATAAAGGAAGCCGATGTTTCGATTGCCAACTTTGTCAATATTTTCTTTATTTTCCGAGTAAAGATCCTAAAGTTATGTCGCTATAAAGTTGGTTATCACCAGTGTTATTCCTTATCCTGAATCTAACACGTATGATTAACGCGTTTTTTTGACCCTAAGCGGGAATGGCCGTAATACACCGTTACAAATAGTAAAAAAGATTATTAACTTTTTTGAAAAAATTAAGAACCATTACACAATGATAATGTGTTAAATCTTTATGTTCCATTCTAATATTGATTACACTAGAAACTGTGTTACTAAAAATTTTCATGGCTAATGAAACATTCAAAAGGACTCGAATTTTCTTGTTTATGAGTAAGGGTTAAAGCAGATTTGACAGATCTTTTTTTCACTAGTTGATAAAGTTCTTTATCAGGTCTCCATGAAATTGAAATATAAAATAAATCTCGTAAACTAGGATCAACTAAAATATATAAAAACCAAAGGGGTATCATGTTATACCATAAGTGAGCCTTATTCATTAGATTCACATGGGTATGCATTGTTTATTATTAATTTAATAATTAATTCGTAACAATTGGTTCTGGTACCTAACTATCTAAACGAATTTTTAAACAAATCATTTGAATCAAAATTAAATAACGTTTGCAGCATCAAATAATAAAAATAAATTAACATAAACCAAAAAATCGTAGCTTCCGAAATAAAAGAAGCATAAACCGAAAAATCATAGCTTCAACTTTTTCATTATATACGAATTATAAATCAAAAGTTATACTACATGAAGTCTAATATCCGCAATTAATACAATAAGTTTGATAAGCTATAAAATTACAGTATCACCTACATTTCAGTTGGTGACCTACGAAATTTCATACTCAACAGAAGGTGCGATAACAATTCTAAGTAACAGACGTAGAGGCGAACAACTAACATATAAAACGGTAACCCTGGTAGGAAAAGACACAACTCTGCGCTCCTAAGAAATACAATAACTAGGTCACTGAAAATATAAGCTCAATAGTTACAGATCAATTATTATTCATTTGAGGAAATGTTCAAATGAACAATAACGGAAAACCGAACAATAAATCAGCAAATCAAATTAAACTTACGCGTAAACAAGTAAACAAATAACCCAGAGCTTAGAAACCAACTTACGATTAGTTATGAGTAGTAATTGTTAGTAGCGCCTTACAAGAAAGTGTATTCAAACAAAGTTCAAAAATACAAAGTTCATCAATAAAAGCTGAACAAAACCAAGTAAATAATATTGAATTAACTAATCAATAAGATAAAGAAGTCATTCAAAAAACCGTAATAAGATAGAACCTAAAAAACTAAATTCACTTAAACAAATATACAGTGCCCCACCTTTTGACTCGAACACAATATTTTATCTCAAAATCATTGAAAAATATTCCAATACTGAAGGATATATAACAGAACATAACTTCATCTCAGGGACTCCGAGGATAACTATTGTAACTTAGAAGATAACCTAATAGATCTTACCCAAAACGAATATATCCTTAGAAAAGACACAATTAGAGATAACAATACACTGTACACTAACATGTCTGAGGAACCACTATCAGCAAAACAAACGAAATTATATTTAAAAAATGTTGCTAATTATGTCCCTGAGTACGATGGAAAAAATGTCTACCACGGAATACATAAAAAATTAAAACAAGTACGAAATCTGATCGATGACGTAGACTAGCAAACCTCACAAACTTGCTGAAATTAAAAATAAAAGGAGAGATAGGCGATACACTTAACTGCACAAGTATTAATATTATAGATGATTTAATAGCGGGAATAAGGCTTTTATACCCAATAGAAGACGACATCCATGAGCTATACGCAAAGCTTCGTAAGATTATTCAAAGAGAAAACGAGACAGTAGTAAAATATACTAACAGATTGAGAGAACTAGTAATGAATATAAAAAACCTAAAAAAATCAGAACATAAATCAACATAAAACTAAAGAGAATTTTTTGATAATTTAAATAACGGCGCTACTACAAGTTTTAAAAAGAACTTAGACCAGAAATAAAATACAAACCAGGCCAAGAAAATACAGTAAATGCAATATCATTGAGAGCTGTTGAAATAGAAAAATATGAAAAGAAGGAAAGCACTGAACAAAGTCGCCATTAACAATACTGATATGTTCAATAGAGACAGACAGGAAGAACCAACTAGAATATTGATCTGTCAAATTTGCAGGGACTTTCAACACGAAGCATTTTTCTATAAAAAGGCAGGCTGCGTATACTGCTAAAGACGAGATCACCTTTCCAAGAACTGTAAGAACGCGAAGAATAAAATAAAATTAATTTGCAAACTCTGCAGCCAGCCTAGCCATTCATGTATAAGATGAAGACTGAATAAGAAATAAAATAAGCACTGTCAGTACTACCAATATCTAGAACATGAAGTGGACCAGCTCCCTGAGCTGATGCCTGAGCGTTCTATGATCTACACTTTCAGTTCATTGTGTATATGTGTGTCTGTTAAATTTTTAGACATAATATTGAAAATTGTATTTATTTAATAATTATTTATATTGTTAAATGACGTATTGAATTATAATTTGTTAAATTACGTATCAAAAGAAGGCTTTGTTATAAATGAAAAAAACGAACGAACAGATCGAGGGATCGAACCCGTGTCCTCTGGTTCCACAAACCAATGTTTTAACACTAGAGCTACTGCCACTAGTACTCCGCACAGTTCTTATTGCATATATTAGCTAAACGATTGGTATAGAGCCTAAGCGCTATTTATACCATTTGTAACGGGGGGGCATCTGCAAAAATGAGAAATTTATTTAAGAACAAACTCCCACGATGTAGAGCAAACCGCCGCTCCGTTAACACGTATGTTAATACGTGTATTCGCCTTAACGTCAGCTGACTTAACTTAGTTGTCTTCGATCAAGCAGAGTTGAAATCACCTTAAGTCACGTGCCTTGTGACACACAATGAGTTTCAAGTGTAAGCGACTTTACTCCAAATCCACTTAATCCCCTAGCTATAATAGGATTAAAACCTAAGCTTTTTCTAATTGTTTAAACTACTAGGAACAATTATATGACGAAATCGGCGAATAAATTTAATAGATTTTATTAATAAAAATTACTACAGTCTTTGTCGGGCCGAAAGACTGACGCACGCGAACAGGATTTACAATTAAATACTTTCGGTGAGAAAGAGAGAGAGAGAAGATACAAATATTGGCGCGATCTAACGCTTGGCGCGAATACAAAAAATCAACGCTAACACAGTTGGACAAAATATCAAATATATTATGTCGCGCGATAATTAAGGGAGGTGCACCTACCCTGCGGTGCAATTACGGTGATCAGCCGTAATTGTTGAAGCAAATTAAACGTGCCCCTCCGATCCAAATTAGCTGTGCTGCCTTGATCGCAAATCCGCTGTTTAATAGCTGTCACTTATGCTGCTGCTTTTGTGATGCTGCTACTGTTGCTGCTTCCTCGCTCACCCTTGCACACGTATCCAAAATCCAAATAAACTATTTATTGGCAAATCGGTGAAACAATGCGCAAAACTATTTTGGCGGTACTACTCACGTAACAGCTGAGACGTAACTGCTAATTTAAAAAATCGCGCGCCCCCTCTCTCTCTCAATACTTAGAACTAACGCGTGAAAATCAGAATCGCGAACGGTTCGATTAATTGAATCGACTACCGTTGCACATTATATTATATAACTAATAATATATTATATTATATAACTAATAATATATTATATTATGTAACTAATAATATATTATATTATATAACTAATAATATAATATATATAACTAATATTGCTATTATATTGTTACATTTTGGGCGTTAGCTACCCGTTAAATCTAACATTTAAGACGTACCAATATGTAATCTAGTGGGCAAGGCTCACTTATTATTTTCCATATATATTTTAGATATGGCGTAGTAATATAAACAAAGAGAAAACAGAAAGATAAATCAATGAATGCTATAATACCTGGACTCTTATCGTAGAGATGTCTAGTAGATCAGGTTGAAAAAAATTCAGTAATAGGCTAGTATAATATTTTCTGACCAAGTAGAGTATAATTTAACCAAGTATAATTTAACAAAATGCGTTAGGTACGTGTGCAAATGTAGTTACCAAATATACTAAATTTACATATAGGTGTGAAACGGAGATCTAAAATGTAGTCTTTGACTTGAATTTTTACGAACTGCTCGCTATGGCGCTAGGCGAGCTGTTATTGCTCCCGAATTTCGTTAAATTTCCGATATTCGTAATCTTATGTAGGTTTAGCTTGCTTCATCGCAATTTGCAGAGTAACACTTCAGTTTGCTGCATGTCTGTTTGTCGCGAAAGTTCATAAGAGTGCAATGACTTTTGCTGACGTATACAGAATTTGAGTTTCTTTAAGAGTTTGAGTTTTAGAATTTTATAAAGGAATTTAGGAGGCGTCTTAAGACGTAACTATATACGAGGTGTGATCAAAAAGTAAGGTGAATTTTTATTTTTCTCAAAAAATATTTATTTATTCATCAATTTTTATTTTATCTCCTTCAAAGTAATCCCCCTCGGATATAATGCACTTGTGCCAACGCTTTTTCCAATCCTCAAAGCATTTCAAAAAATCATTTTTTGTGATCTTGTTTAGTTCATTCTTCGATGCCGTCTTTATCTCCTCAATCGTGGCAAAACGCCGTCCTTTCATGGGCCTTTTCAGTTTTGGGAACAAGAAGAAGTCACAGGGGGCCAGATCTGGGGTATACGGTGCCTGTGGCACCGTTACTGTGTTGGTTTTAGCCAAAAATTCGCGCACAAGCAACGATGTGTGAGCAGGGGCGTTATCATGGTGCAAAAGCCAATTTTTATTTTTCCACAAATTCGGACGTTTCTGGCGGATTGCTTCGTGCAAATTGAGCATAACTTGCAGGTAATATTCCTTATTTACTGTTCTACCCTGTGGCAAGAACTTATGATGCACCACGCCCCTGCAGTCAAAGAAAACTGTAAGCAAAACCTTTACATTTGATCGAACTTGGCGTGCTTTTTTTGGTCTTGGTGATCCAGAATGCCTCCACTGGGACGATTGAGTCTTAGTCTCGACGTCATAACCATATACCCATGTATCGTCACCTGTTATAACCCTGTTGAGTAAATCTGGATCATCGTTGACGTCATTCAGTAGCTCTTGGGCGATGCTCATGCGACGTTTCTTTTGGTCGAAATTGAGCAATTTCGGAACAAACTTCGCTAACACACGTCTCATATCTAAAACACTCGTCGAAATTGATTGGCACGAACCAAATGAGATGCCAATATCATCAGCAATTTCTCTAATGGTAATTCGACCATTAGAGTGCGCTATTTTAAATGTAGTTTGGAATTCTGTCGTTGAGAAGAAGGTGACAACCCTGTGACGGAACATCAGCGCTGGCCTGGCCCCTGCTCTTTCATTAGCAACAGAATTTGCGTTAATGTGCCCATCGGATGGAGCGTCTTACCAGTACGTCCTCGAAGAAGTAGGGATAATTGTGGACGGTATAAGCTCGAGTATCGGGCAGAAACAACGTGGTAAGTGCCAGCGCGCGCAATGGCTAGCCTAACTACGGCCAAAACGCATGCATGTACAGACGAGCCTGCGTTATCATCGATAAAGAGTCTTATGACAGTGAATTTTTCTGACCTACATTTGACAGAGAAATGTGCTTCGGAAAGCGATTCACATGCAACCGTTAGAATGGTATCTGTTTATAAAGAACTTATACGCAATTATAAGAAAAGTATTGACAAACAAAATGTGTTTACTATATACGTAATTTATGATTAGAGAAGGAGGAGGAAAGAGAAATTTTGATTTAACTAGGTAGGAGAATGTATGGTTCACAATCATAAAAACGCCTTTAGAATTTAATCATTTAATTACAGAAGCGTGATAGCTGACCGGCATAAAAAAAACTCCAGTTATATGTGGGGGAAAAGCCAATCAAGTGCGCAAACAAACAGAATGCTTACATGCTACCATAGGTCTAATTACACATGGCTCACTCGCAATGATAACGCCGCTTGCACTGACCATGCGAAAGGAGGAAGATGTCTCCTAGGGCTCCGCAGCACCAACGTCTTGGACGAGGGTACAGCCCTTGCTACGTTGCTCTTATATGCGAGATGAGCCGATCTGTTCAATGTGACAGCGCTGCTTGAGAGGCAGAGACACATTAGCACTTATCCTCAGCTAGGCCTGCATCGCCGAATAGCCCTCGCGTCGCTAAATCAGGATTCTATTAAGCGGTGATTTTAACTATGTCTGCCATAAAAATATACTGGTATCGACGCCAGTTAAACAATACCAACGGGAGATCACTCTGCAACGCCGGACCTATTACAAAATACTTGTTTAGACAGTGCTTGCCACGAGTGCGACGAGATGCATCAAAAACTACGCATAATTCTAATTTTTCTCCCAAACCTTTAACTACGGCGTGATGTGGAAGATACCAAGCGCGAGAGTCGTTCAATTCATATCGTGGTATCGGAACCATATGGCTTAGGTCGATATATGTTGTCATGAAGTCCAAATAAGCACGAGATAAATGAGCGTTGCGCGAAAGCCGTTGCAGTTGTTGTTTGAGGACCTAACGCCCTCCATTGGGTTTCGTCAGCTACGCATGGAAGTTCGAACTTGAAAGGGAGTTGCACTTAAAAACGGCCGTCAGCAGTACGCGTGTGAGTTTCGGCAAAGAACTTCTCACACGTTTCGTCGTCCGGTTTCAAACTTTTATTAGTTACTGGGGCCTATTCAAGCGTCCAAAAGTGCTAAATTACATCGCTCAAATCGTCGGTAACTGAGCAGCGCAGCGTCATAACTATTCCGAAATTCATCAGAGGGCGGTGTTCTGCCCTACCAAATGACTTGGCGGAGACGTCATTACGCCCGATCTAAGCAATTGGCTATATATATCTGCTCCTAGTAAGATGTCAGCCCTATCTTTTAAGAAAAATTCAGGGTTCATAAGTGGTAGCGATTTGAATGATTTGAAATCGAGTTCAACGACATTGCGCGATGGCAGTTCAGAAGTCAACCGCGGGAGTATAAAAGCGTTTACTTCAATCTCGAACTGAGAATCCTAAATGAATTTCAATGAGAAGTTAGTAACATGCCTTGCAATGCCAGCTATGCAGCCCGCAATGCCTGAAAGACTCATCCTTGCACGATCGCGTTTAAGTCCAAGGAGTTGAGCTAGTGACTCGAATATGAATGTCGCTTCGGATCCTTGATCAAGCAGGACGCGTACGCGAGTGTCTCTATTGCAAGGGCCTTTCACAGTGGTCTGTGCTGTCGCAAGAAGGATTGCACACATTAATGTTGAAGAACTGCATGTATTAACAACAGGCCCCGGACCGCCTACCATTCGACCCACATGAGAATTTACTTCCGACGTAGAGCTTGATCTCTTGTTATCTTTCGCATTAGCGGGTGTCCGTGATGGACTCCAAAAGGGCGAATGCAATAGAGTGTGATCTTCTTTGAATGAGCAATCCTTGCATTTGAATTTTGACGTACACGCAGAACACTTATGACGCCCGAGATAGTTCAAACAAAGTTTAGAATCACACGTTGCCCGTTTTCGATCCGTCGATTCTTTTGATATAAAGGAAGGACACCTAGAAGTGTAATGATTTTGTGAACAGAATCCGCACCGCGACAATTTACTTGGTTGCGACGGGCTGGCGGGATGTACCTTGCGTGAACTAGGTCCGGCGTTAACTACCGACAGAGTATTCTTGTCACTTTTGTCAACACGAACAGTGTTTAAAGCTTGCGAACGTCTTTTGAGGAATGTAGCTATATCAGTAAATTTTGGGATTCGCGTAAGAGAGTTGACATTATCGGGATCGTTCGCAGCGACAACTGCTAATTGATTCTTCGTGCTAAACTTAGCTTCCCAGAGTTTTCGTGTCTCGCGATCGAGAAGAATCTCAAGCAAGTGGAGGAGTCAGATGTTCCAACGACAATGAGCAACCGGGGCCTTTAAGTTCGACAGACCGCCCAAGATCCATTGTGCGCTATGAATGAAAGCACGCAAATATACTGCATTTTCTCTTTTCAAGTATGGAAGATTATTGAGGGAATCGAGTAGAGCGTTTATTGTCCACCGTGCGTTATGAAAACGATTTTTATTGCGACGACCTTAACTAATTTAGCCGCGGCGCCCTTCATACACAACTTCAAATATTGAAGCTTCGTAACATCAGCGATGCTCGGGGTGTTATGCACGAGCACCGAAAAAATATCCGCAAAACTCTTCTAGTCCTCGGGTCTGCCGAAAAGGTTGGCAAGTCAAGTTTTGGAAGCTTGGCTGGATGATCACATTCTTCCTCGTCGTTGTCGCGTCCGCGACGGGAGGAAATCCGATCCTCTTGATTCGCTAAATTGCTCAGCGCGGCCAGCAGTATGTCAAGAGTATTCTCATAGGACTCTGCCATCACGGCGTACTTGTTATCTGTGACGCACGCGTCACCGACCGATTCGGGACGTAAAACGATGTCAGCGTAGGTTTCCGCATTTCAGCCCATAACTCGTTGACAGTATTGATGTGCGCCTACACGAGAATCTTGTTAAACGATTTAATATCTTGCTGACCTATGCGTACGCCTATACGTCTAATTTAATCATTACGATGTTTTTGAAGTATGAAAAGCCGGGCTAAAGAGACAGGTGTCATCTTGAAGAACGAAAGTTTTATGAATGCAACCGATTCACAATATACTAAGCGCTTGGTGGACCTCGTATACTGCTACACTTGTACAAATTACAGTGAAATTATTCGCAGCGTAGTAAATTCTACAGTTTCTCTGTTAGCAAACTCATACACCCGATCCGGCTCGAAGGACCATCTTTATTATGTACGTAATTTATGATTAGAGAAAAGGGAGGAAAGAGGAATTTGATTTAACTAGGTAGGAGAATGTGTGGTTCACAATCATAAAAACGTCTTTAGAATTTAATCGTTTAATTACAGAAGCGTGATACCTTACGGACATAAAAAAAATCCCAATTACATGTGGGGGAAAAAGCCATTCGGTGCGCGAACAAACAGAATGCTTACATGCTATCATACATCTAATTACATGTGGCTCACTCACAATGATAACGCCGCTTGCATTCACCGTGCGAAAGGAGGAAGATGTCTCCTAGGGCCCCGCAGCACCAACATCTTGGACGAAGGCACAGCCCTTGCTACGTTGCTTTTACAGGCGAGGTAAGCCGGTTTGTCCAATGTGATAGCGCTGCTTGAGCGGCAGAGATACATCAGAGGATATTGCACCTATCCTCAGCTAGGCCTGCATCGCCGGATAGCCCTCGCGTCATTGAGTCAGGATTCGATTATGGGGTAATCACACCGCCGAATACCTACTCATACTCACAAGTAACTTTTGATGTTTATAATCACACTTATTATCGCAATGAATCCGCGTTACAAAATTTTTCACTAGCGCGTCGGAATAGCAGAGTCCAGAAAAAACTCGGTTATCGCAGTGCAAGCGCAACAACTAGAACTCGGACACGAGAAGAAGTGTCGAAGACAGACAGACCTCCACTTATATACTTTTTCAGCAAGAAAAAGAAGGAAACATCCTCAGCTCGTTAGTCCCAAAGGGAGGGGAGCCCGTCAGAGTAACTAGAAAGGGATACGATTCCTAAAAGACAGCTGTCTACCTAAACGCGGTCTAATTAGCACGTCGTCACTCTCTCCGGTACGTACGAAACCTGAGCAAAGCGAAGGTTTAAGGTTTCGTACGTGCCGAAGGATAAGAGTCGACAGAGTCTCAACTGGGCATTATCTTTTAACCCAGGGTTGATGTACACGCGAGGCGCACATCCTGTGAATACTTTCAGCCTTGAGCTATTGCGCACGTGAAGCATACATGCCGCGAACAAAATAAATAGAATGAATAAAATTAACTAAAGGGTTGAACAGTCACAGCGAGGTATAGTCAATATTTTGCGTCAATTTGAAATTACTAGATGTAAGATATGTTCAGATGCTAGGATTCTTGTACTCTTTTTACCTTGTCGACACGTCGCTGTATGCATGAAATATACATCAAAAATTGATGATTGTCCAATACGAGGTCTGTCCGGAAAGTATCGGGCCTACGTTTATATCTTCGCGCCATAGTGTTCGAGTGACCTCTACCGGACAGAAACGTCAACAGTAAAGCCTCACGAATCTATTGGTTACTTATTAACACCTGCCGGACGTATAGTTCATGCGCAGCGTGTCTTTGTTTACAGCGCCTTTTTCGCGTTCGTCGGATTTTGATATTGTCAAAAATGACTGAAAAACAAGATCAACGAATTTGCATCAAATTTTGCTTTCAACTCGGAAAAACGAGTTCGGAAACTATTGAAATGATGTAAAAGGTCTTTGGATGCGAGTGTATGAGCAAAACACGAATAAAAGAGTGGTATAAACGGTTCAAGGATGGTCGCACTTCTGTCGATAGTGATTCTCGTTCCGGCCGACCTTCGACGACAAAAACCGCAGATAATATTGAGCGTGTGCGACTTGCAATCGAACAAGATCATCGTATGACTGTGCGAGAACTAGAAGAAGATCTTGGGATAACAAAAACTATCATTTCTGAAATTTTAACCGAAAATTTAGGAATGAAACGCGTGTGTGCGAAATTCATCCCAAAATTGCGCACAGAAGAGCAGAAGAACATTCGCTTAGAAATCGCTCTGGACAATCTGGAAATGGTCAATCATGATGATAATGTACTTATGAAAGTTATTACAGGTAATGAATCATGGGTTTATGGTTATGATTCTAAAACAAAACAACAATCTTCACAGTGGAAGCATTCTGAATCGCCAAGACCAAAAAAAGCACGTCAAAATCGGAGCAATGTTAAGTCAATGTTGACTGTTTTTTTCGATTGTGAAGGTGTTGTACATCACGAATATGCACCAACAGGTCAGACAATCAATAAAGAATACTACGTTAAAATTTTAAAACGTTTACGTGATGCAATAAGAAGAAAACAACCGCACTTTTGAAAAAGTGGTGACTGGCTTCTCCATCATGATAATGCGCCAGCGCATTCATCCAATCTTGTGCAGCAGTTTTTGAACAAACACAATATCGCATTGCTTCGATAACCTCCATACAGTCTCGACATAGCTCCATGTGACTTTTGGCTGTTTCCAAAACTAAAAGAACCACTCAAAGGACACCGATTCGATGACAACACAACGGTTGAAAACAATGCGACGAGTGTACTTAAGGCTATCCCTAAAAGTGAGTTCCAGGACTGTTTTGAAAAGTGGAAACATCGATGGAACCGTGTTATTCAATCAAGTGGGGATTACTTTGAAGAATGCCACCTACCAAATGATAAAGAATAACGCTAGCACGAAAATATAAAGGTAGGCCCGATACTTTCCGGACAGACCTCGTATGTCGTCAAAGTATTACCAAGTGTGTTCGTGCTTATTTTAGGTAGATTTGTTTTTTTTTCAATAAATACATTCAATAAATATTATTTTTCAAACATGTTTTTTTTTTTTCTCTTTTAATCTACTATTTTAAATTAATTAAATAAATTTAATAAATTTCATAAGATAAATTTTATTTTAATAAAATAAAGTTTGGTCAAGTTAATTGGATATTTTGGAAATGTGATTTTTTCTATGTTTCTTATATATATATATATATATATATATAATCAAACAAAAATCAAGAATAACATTTCATATATATATATATATATATATATATATATAATATTGTAACGGGGGAGATAAATCTGAAAATGGGAAATTTATTTAAGAACAAACTCCCACGATGCAGAGCAAACCGCCGCTCCCTTAAACACGTATGATAATACGTGTATTCGCCTTAACGTCAGATGATTTATCCTAGTTGTCTTCTATCGAACGGAGTTGAACTCACCTTAAGTCACGTGTTTTGTTACACTTGATGAGTTTTAAGTGTGAGCGACTTTACTCCTAATCTTCTTAATCCCCTAGATGTAATTGAATTAAAACCTAAGCCTGTTTCAAATACTTAAGCTGCCAGGAAAATCAAATGAAAACGGCGAATAAATTTAACAGACTTTAATTAATAAAAAAATCACTACAGTCTTTGTTGGGCCGAAAGACTGACGCTCGAGAATAGGATTTTACAATTAGTTATTTTCCTTGAGAAAGAGAGAGAGAGAGTAGATTTGAATTCTACCGCGAACTAACGCACGGCGCGATTACAAAACATAACGCTATCACGAATAAACAAAATATCGAATATATTTTGTATCGCTTAATATGACGGAAGGTGCACCTACCATGCGGTGCAATTACGGTGATCAGCCGTAATTGTTGTTGTAAAAAATCTCAACTGCCGCTGCTCCTCAATTATCAGCTGCTCCGCCTTATATTTCCTCTATCAGCTTTTATCTGCTGCTTCTATACCACTGCTTGCTGCTGCAATATCGTCGTTGCACACCCGCACGTATTTATCCCAGAGAAAACTATTTATTTTTGCGAATCAAAGTGCAAAACACAAATCGGCGGTAAACTCGCGTAAACAGCTGAGGCGTAACTGCTTATTCAAAAGATCGCGCGCCCCCTCTCTCTCTCTCTCAATAGTTCGAACTAACGCGCCAGAAGCAGAATCGCGAATGGTTCGAATAATTAAATCGACTACCGTTGCAAAGTGAATAAAGAAAACAAGTATTGATCGATATGTTATTTCTTTTTTATTTGAAACTTCGATAGAAAAACCAAATTATATATCACCTCGACTTTTGTGAGCCAGCATCCATTTATTAATAACTATCGCGTTTTGAAAGGCACATGGTGGATTTGATATACCGGAAATACTGTCGTTTGAAAGTTTCTTGAGTGAACATATCAAGTGTTCAATGTTAACGACAGTCGTTCTGTAAAAAAACGAAAAAAAAACAAAAATAATTATGAGATATTTAAATATAATTTTTTTTACAATAACACGGGACAAAAAAAACACTGTGCATTGGTCAACAAATTTCTTAACCATTTTGTTTTTTCAAGACATTTGATAAAAATAGTTGCACCAAAAAAAAAATGTTTAAAAAATTGTTTTTTAATTATTTTTCCAAGGTCATAATACTGTTAATAGCTAGATTCCCATGGAATATCATGAAAATTTTTCACTAACCAACGGATTTCGTACTCATTTTTCTTCACTAACCACTCCCATGGGTAAGGCGGTTTAAACAGAAGCACTGTTCGAGTTGGATCTTCTTCCAGAGAATAAACAGTAATCTCCTTGAATACGAATTCGTTCAAGCATGTTTTGAAGCCTTGTACTTCTATAACAAAATCAATTGTAATGACTGGAGAATAAATGCTTGCGTTATTACAGTCGAATGAATACCTTTTTATGCTGGGCTTGCACTTGTTTACCATGACTATAATTTTTCGATCAATCACAATCGTTTCCCCTCCCCCCTCCATACTATTAGTGAATATACGAGGTCTGTTCAAAAAGTATCACGAATTTTGAATTTCTACGGGCTATATAAATTTGATTTTTGACTTTTTTGTAGCGTTATATTGGTACTCATGTCCCTTACTTACGCTGACAAGGTCGACCATTTTGAATGTTTAGTTAATTTTTTACAGCTGTTTTGCTTGGATGTGTTTTGGCTCGTCTTCGATTTTTGCCTATTTTATAAAATGGATCAATAAATCTGTATCAAATTTTGTGTGAAAAATAAAGTGCGTGGACGCATTCCGAATATTGACTGTGGTATATGGTGAAGCTACCTTGGACCAAAGCAACGTTTATCGGTGGTACAAAATGTTCTCAGAGGGCCGAGAAGAAGTGAATGACGAACAACGTGCTGGACGCCCGAGCACGTCAACAACAGACGAAAACATTGATAAAGTGAAGAAAATAGTATGGGCCAACCGTCGAATCACCGTTAAAGAAGTTTCTGAGGATCTAAACATATCGATTGGCTCATGTGATTAGATTTTAACCAATGATTTGGGTATGAGTCAGGTCGCCGCGAAATTCGTGCCAAAACTGCTCAATGTCGACCACAAACAGGATCGCGTTAACATTGTTCAGGAGATGTTAGACTCGGTCCGTGACGACCCAAATGTGTTCCAGAGTATCATAACTGGTGATAAATCATGGGTTTATGGTTATGATGTGGAAAATAAAGCTCAATCATCCCAATGGAATCTGCCGCATGAGCCAAGACCGAAAAAAGCGCGCCAAGTTCGGACGAACGTGAAGGTTTTGCTTACAGTTTTCTTCGATTATAGGGGCATGGTGTATCATGAGTTCTTGCCACAGGGTAGAACAGTAAATAAGGAATATTACCTGCAAGTTATGCACAATTTACGTGAAGCAATCCGCCAGAAACGTCCGGTCTTGTGGAAGAACAAAAACTGGCTTTTGCATCATGATAACGCCGCTGCTCACATGTCGTTGCTTGTGCGCGAATATTTGTCAAAAACAACACAATAATGATGTCGTAGCCACTGTATTCTCCAGACCTGGCCCCCTGTGACTTTTTCCTGTTCCCAAAACTGAAGAGGCCCATGAAAAGACGACGCTACGCCATGATTGAGGAGATAAAGATGGCATCGAAGGAGGAGCTGAATTAGATCACAAAAAACGATGTTTTTAAGTGCTTTGAGGATTCGGAAAAACGTTGGCAAGTTCATTATATCCGAGGGAGATTACTTTGAAGGAGATTAAATAGATCCTCATGAAAAAATAAATAATTTTTGAAAACATACAAAATTCGCGATACTTTTTGAACAGACCTCGTAGTGTGATGAATTTGTCAAATCTGCTCAGTTAAACAATTAGCATCATAGCACAGTATTTTAAGAACATAGCCTTATTGCTTTTACGTGCACATTGTCTGGCGAAAGCTGGTCATACTAATGTCGGAGACAACGAAAAATGATTGACACTGGGTTCATTGGCTTTGCACAAAGTGGATGAGCTTTCTTGTTCGCCTAACTTGATCGTGGCTGTCAGACAGATGCTGTAGGCGCAGATATGTATATGATTAGAAGCGTTTTACATCTGCTAAACGAATACAAGACTAGGCTATTGACACAGCCCATTGCCACTTCATCGATTGCTGAACCTGTTGTGAGGAAGAATAGTGAACAATCGATATATGAACCGCTTGTTATTTTGGATGTAGTTTGTGAAGGTCTCAAACCGGCTAATACTACACCGGTTATTGTCAATCCAGCTCAAAATTCAACAGTTCGATGGAATGACATCAATAGTGCGTTCAAAAACAGAATAAAGACTGGTGTAATAACCAATCTGAAACATTTAGATTTGAATGTTTTTGAGGCATACTAAGCCATTATTCTATATTCAAATTCATAACGTCCTAATATCCTTTACAAAGTGCACTATGTTTGAATAAAAGACTTATCTCGACTGATGTATCGACAATTGTCATTTCGCAGATGTAAGTCATACATATGCAATCGTAGCTTCCACTATTTTCGAACTGAATAGAGATTGAAAATGCTCGAGATCGACTGTATAAATGTGAATATGTTTAAAATTCTACTTCCCAGTGAGAAAGATAAATTTTTTCAATTCGAAAATTTTAAAAATGAATGCCTAATACCGTTTGCTGTGTACGCTGATTTTGAGAGCCTTTTGGAAGCGGCATCTAACGATGAACGGGTCTATTAACGTCGGAAACCGTACAATGTCGAATTTTTCGTCAAGTGTAGCTATGGTGATTCTCTTTCATGTTATTAAAGCTACAGACAGAATACTGTCGATGATGTTGGTTCACCTAAGTCGTTTGTTCACAATCTTTATGATTTGGCCAAGTATCTACATAAGTTGTACAAAAGCTTACAGCCTATGGAAAATTTAACGTTTCAAGAGACATTTAGCTTTTTTCATACTACGATATGTCATATATGTAATAAGTCTTTTGACAAGAAGAAAGATACATAAGTTTACGATCATTGTCACTTTACTGGAAAATATTATAGAGCTACTCACAGGCTCACAGCAAGTGTAATATTGCTTATCAAGAATCAAGGACTAAACCCGAATTTTTTCATAAGTTCAGTGGATACGATGCGCATCTATTTATCAAAAAAATTGCGATTGAATATCCTGGTCAAGTGAGCCTCATTCGAAAAACCAAGGAAAAATACATATCTTTTACCAAGTATGTGGAAGGTACCGATATAAATCTACGTTCAGTCGATTCGTTTCGATTTATAGCATCTTCTCTTAACAAACTATCGTTATACTTGGAAAAACACGATGTTCTTGAGCAAAATTTTCAACAAGTTGATAGATACCAATTGCCACAGATCATCTTACTAAAAATAAAAGGTATATTTCTGTATGACTATGAATCATCATTTACAAAACTCGAGGAGATAACTCTTCCATGAAAGCAAGATTTTTACAGCTGTCTGTACGATTCACATATTAGTGATGAGAAGTACATCTACGCGAAAAATGTTTGGAGAACGTTTAACACCGATCTGGGCAACTATTCGAAATTGTATCTCAAGACGGACGTTCTCTTGTTGGCTGAAGTTTTTGAAAACTTCAGGGCCAAATGAAGAACGGTGTATCCTTTGGATCAGGCCCACTACTATACAATGTCTGGATTGAGTTGAGATGCCATGTTGAAATATACGGGTGTAAGCTTTTGACGGATATCGACATGCTTATGGTTATCGAGCACGGTATTCGCGGTGGAATCAGCTAGTGTTTCAACAGATATGCTGCCGTGAATAATCCATAAATGAAAAATGAGTATAATTCACAGAAAGGTGAAAAATATTTGATGTATTTCGACGTCAATAACCTTTACAGATGGAGTATGACTGAGCCTCTTTCATACGGTGATTTTGAATGGTACGATATTGACTCAAATTTTTCTTTCGATATTTCCGATGATTCACCCTTTGATACGAACTCGAGGTGGATTTGAATTATCCAAAAGAAATTTATGATATGCATAAAGATATGCCGTTTTGTCCGGAGCACAAGGCTACTCCCAAACAGAAAAAGCTCATGATAACTCTTGATGATAAAGAGCGTTACGTAATCCACTATAGAGCTCTGAAACAAGCAATAAGACATGGCTTGCACCTCACGAAGATACATTGGGTTTTAAAGTTTAATCAGAGCCCATTGCTCAAGACATACATTGATTGGAATAGTGAGATATGTAAAAAAGCGAAAAACGAATTTGAAAAAATGCTACATAAACCATTCAACAATGCAGTATACGGCAAGGCTATGGAAAACGAAAAGAATCGCATCGATGTAAAGTTGATAAATAAGTAGGAGGGGCAATATGATGCCGAAGCTCTTATAACTCGACGAAATTTCCATAGTAGTGACATTTTCGACGACGAACTGGTGGCGATTCAACTCTTGCGAACGGAAAACACAGTGAGAGAACCCATTTACATAGGTGTTGTTGTTCTCGACTTGTCTAAGATTCTCATGTATCGATTCGACTACGACTACATGACCAGTGCTGTTGGTGAACCTTGCAAGCTTCTGTACATCGACACGGACAGTTTAGTGTATAAGATCACCAATGTAGACATGTATGAAGTTATGCATCGAGATATTGAATTGTGAATTCGATTGATCAGATTTTCCAGAACCAAATCAGTTCAATGTTCCAAGAGCCAATAAAGAAAGTGGTAAGATAAAAGAAGAGAACCCCGAAATAATCATGCTTGAGTTTGTTGGACTCACAAGGGAAGGCAGGGAGGTGTCCGTCACCGATTTTCTTTAAACTTTGCATACGATTAGAGTATCAAAAAATATTCGACACGTATTTTTTTTTAACGGCCCATACGGTAATTTAGGTGGTAAAAACAGGGTTGCCAATTATAATTATCTACATACGTTTGAAGTGCATAAGTTGGCGAGACGCTAAATTCAAATTATCATATCTCGGTGAAAGAAAAAGATATCTGAACGATTCAAAATTCATTTTGAAGGAAAAGACTCATACTTTAAGATATATTAATTAGTTTGACCAAAAAAAATTATCTTATGATCTTATATAACCTCAAATATGTGTAAAAGTGTTTTTTGCACTTGAAAAGATTTACAGTGTTTCTTTTGTAATGTTTTTCGTTCTTTCAAATGAGAAACTCAGTTTTTTGGTTCCAATTCCAAAAATTGGCCAAAATCTGGCTCAACTTGAAAATTTCAAATGGAAACTACTGTTTCTTATGGCAGATTCGAATTATGGGGGAAATTACACGTTCAAACGTGATATCAAATTTTACCGAAAAAATTTGTATTTTGAGTCCCAAAGTGGCACCAAAAATAAAAACCTGTGGTTTTTGGGACTTTTTTAATTTCACAAACTTCGCTTGTTTTTGTTTCTTAATTTTTTTCTATTGTTTATTATAAATATTATGCAAATTTTTTTGAAAAATGATTTTTACGGTTTTTCTGGCTCAAAAAATAATTTTATTTTAGTTAAAAATTTTTCTGAAAAAACTATTATCAACCAGTTAACAGTTTATTATGATTTCTGTTATTATTATTATTATATTGTTATTATTAGGAGATGTATTATTATGAATTGTTATTGATTTTCTTATGTTCCTCATCGTATTGTATACCTATAATCCATGTATTACATTGATGTACATATGAATATCACCAAATAAATAATTTTGTATTTTGACAGCATTAATTATATATATAACAATAATAGTAATAAAAATATTGCAGACACTTTGTTGTTATTCTTTTATTGACCACTGCAAATGCGGAAACCGCGATTGATTTATCATATTGATACTAATATGCGGAAGCAGTGCCGCAATAGTTAATCACTGGATATTTTTGACAATATTGTTCGGTTTTTGTTATCTTTATAATATTATTTTATTTTGCTCATAAGGAAAAATATAAAAACACGTTTTATGAAAGGTCGAGTTTAGTTTAAAATTGTACTTGTATCACATAACACCTGTATATATTCAGTAAGTGCCAATGCATTTAGATATACAATTCATATAAAAGATTGTTCATAAAATTGTTAAGAGTACTTGAAAATAATTAGTTTTACTATCATCGAAAATTCTGTGCTCAGAATTTGATTGCGTGACTTTTCAAATCAGACTTTTCACTATTCGTACATATTGGATACTATATATGTTTAAAAAATGCCTGTTGATGCAAAAGTTGTAACAACCTTACTTTCAATGACATTTAATCGGAGCAATAATGGCGAACCAAAGTTTTTAATCAGTGACGAAGAAATGCAATTGCAGAACATACTGGAGAAAATATTAAGACAGCATGCAGAAAATTCTGATGTTGATGTTCAAGAAGAAACAACATTGTATTTTTGCGATTAAAATGAAAGGGCCTAGCCGGATAAGATGGTCGAAACTGCCCCCAACGGTTAAGCCAAGCGGAATATGGCATCTTGTAGGGCTTGATTAGAAACTCTTCTGACCAAATTTTCAGACCCCTAGGTGGCCAGGGGCACCCTGTAGGTCCAAAAAAGGATCAAACCGTTTTTTTGAGATAACTCGGCTTCTATAATAGCTAACGGAACCAGCCGAACGGCAAAAAATTTGTCTTAGAAAGATCTATACACTAGAATTTTTCCAGATTTTTTGGCGCCAAATTCAAATTTTTAGAACGGTTTCTAATTTTTAAAAATTGAAAAAAAAAAACAAAAAATAACTCCGAGCTTGAAAAAATTTTTTTTGTTTATTTTATATTCCTCTATATACTCAAATTTTTTCAGATTTTTTCAAGTGGTGGAACATCGATAAAAAAATTAATAATCATTTTTCGATCATTTTTTCTACGTTTCCGACGTTTCACTCAATTCCATCGATCGAAAATCATTCATTTTTCTATATTTTGTCAATTCTATAGTTACTGCGGTTATATATGACGTCTTTATACCATATAAATGTAGATTGATCATTGGCTGAACCTCTTATTCGATTATATATTCAGTGAGATGAATAAATCAGCGGATAATTTTTTGAGAATTTTTCTACAACGTTCCGTGTAATATAGTGAATGATATTTATCAGTTATTGTACACAGAGAAGAAATATGGTAACGGTTACCGGAAAATTACTCTATTCTACATATCGCAAAGGATTTATAACTTCCGATTAATATTTTCCAAACTAAATTGATATAGGATGCATCAATAAAATATTACGATTGAATATATTTCTATATTTTTTATGAGCAAGTTCCACACTGTTGGAATTCCATATGATTGATACGAATGTTATCTTTTTTTTTCATAATAAAATCACAAAAGCTTAACAGTACCAACAGCAAATAAGAGGATAAAAATAAATTACCAAAGTAGATCGTTTTGAAGAGGCGTTTATTCTAATATTTATTTAATCTTCATCGCTGTCATCGTTTATGACAGGAACTATTTCTTTTTCTTGGTAGATTTTTGTCAATTTTTCAGCCGGCCTTATAATTTTAGACAAGTATCGAGCGTGCGATAAAAAGTAAATTACTGAAGCTATATGTGAACAGCAGCCAACGGTTCTCATTCCATTTGCACATTCACAATAGTATCTTTTGACTCCACCATATCCAATCGAATTAGGAGTATATTCTATGTAGCAATTATATGTTTTGGCAGATATGTGGCGAGAACGAACTTGAATTTTGAGTACACTTGATGATTCCTTCAGATAATCAATATTTACTCGACCCTCTTCATCAATTAATTCAGCTAAATACGAAATTGCTTGGCTCAACTGATACGTTCCTGTGAAAAAAATTTTCAAATCTTCTTCTGTCATTTCTGGAAAATCTAAAATATCGTTTGAAGTTAGTTTCATGAATTTCGTTTTTCGCCTACTCCATCTTCCACTTTCCGCTTCTTCCGCCAAGCTGTTGCCCGTGTCTTTTTTTCTTTTCATAAGGTTAACCACTTCTTCACTACTAGAAATGCTGGAGACGAATCTTTTCCCAAATAGATTGATAAGAAAGCAAGCTATGCGACAGTATGTTCCTGCGTGCGGAATCATTTTATTGTCAAATTGATTATGTAAAAGTTTGTATTTTTGGCTGATAACACCGTGGACTGCTTCAAGGACCCAACGTACAATTGTAACCATGCTTGAATTATTTGCCTCAGTGGCTGTTAGCTGTTTTCGTTGACCTTTTAATGCTGGCATGAGTCCTTCATACCCCATTTCAGTTAACTTGCAAATAATATCTCTAAAACCTCTGTCCAAAAAAAATTTATCACCAGGCCTTAAAAGAGTGACTAAAACTTCAGGATCATTAAAAATATCTTCAAGTATTTTTGCATCGTTAACATTCACATAATACGGGCCCAACATGTCTACTATACAACCATTAGTTGTGCAAATTGTAAAGGGTTTTTTTTGACCTGAATACGATTTACGTTGATATTCGTTATTTGTACTTTTTTCATGCCTAAGATATGTACCGTCACATACTAAACCCAGTTGACTATCGTTCAAATCGTGTAATAATTTTGCGACTGGAGCAGTGTGATTTTCTATCAAGTACTGTCGGTTCGCTGCTTTTATACCAAAACGAGATGGTAGCACATCTTTTTCAAATGATTCTAATACTGAAGCTGAAAAATCAGACACTTGTTGAGGACGCTCCAAACCGAGCACAGAAGAAATAACGTTATTAGAGTTGCCTGTTCGCAGTTTGAATAAAAATACGACGATGGCTTTCTGACATTTCGAGAATCTGAATTACGTAGTGATGTCATCATTGCACGCAGTTCGAAAAGATTTTCCCATGTCAAGCCCGTGAAAATAATGAGACGATTTTCAGGTAAAGAAAAATCTCCAACTTTGTCAGTAAGCTCTTTATCAACATCTATTCTGAACTTTTGTAAAAAATTAGAAACATCAGAAGCTTGCATACTGCTAACATTAGATGTTGCTATGATGTTATTCATAACTTCTTCGTATAAACGTTTTTTAATAAGATGATCTTTGCAACATCGATTACCAGCGGGAATGAAAATATTCCTCACAGTGAAAACTTGCAACCGGGCTTCCATTGGTACTGCCATAAGATTACGATCTTTTCTGCATATACAGCAATATTTATGTGTGGCAATACATCTTGGTATACTAAGGTAATTCTATTTCGTCTTCCTCGACTATCTTTCGTTCAGTAAACAATATAGGAGGATCTCCAGGATCAGTTTGTTGAGACGAATTTGTTGAAGAAACAGATAGTTGGCTGAACGATTGGGATACTCTATCTTCAGACTGATTTGTTGTTGTCGCCTCTTCTTTTGTCAACCTACTCCTCGTACATGAAAAAACAGCGTAACACTTGCTACAGATAAAATCGTCAATTTTAGCATCAACGTTAAGACATTTTTTCAAATCATCCACCACAGATTGTGATTGAATAAACCTTTTGTAGCCCGTTGATTTTCTTTCATTCAAGTTGCATCTAATACAATTTTTGTAACGTTGTTTTGTATTTGTAGTGGAAGACATAATAAACCTGAAATTGAATAGAAATCACTTATATAAAACATATTGAGTTTTATAGTAGAAAGAAATAGAAAACGGATGAAACATTAAGTTTTATATCAAGGGGCGTTGGTTTATCTAAAAAATATATTTATCGAAATTGACTTAATTTCATCAAGAAATAATTTAAGTTCTACACTATTAAAATACAATAAATTGATCCATACGATCCATACGATCATACCTCATGCCCATTACGACACGTGACGTCTCAATCTGTCACACAATAATAAAGGTCTGTTGGATTGCATTAAGTAGAGGGGGTCTAGGCAGAGTGTGGCCAATGGCCGCCATATTGTCTCAAATGTGACGTCATACGAGCGCGCGCAAGCCAAAATGAAATACCTTTAGGTTTTAGTTTCAATGCAAGGTTTCACTTTTTGATTATTCATCTGATTAATACACTACATGAAAAAGAATGAATATTGAAATGGAACTTCAGTGCAAAAATAAACCATCTACGTCTACAGAAATAAGGATATATATATATATATATATATATATATATATATATATATATAAATACATAATAAATAATGCAAATCAAAGCATTTGCATCAATGTCAGCGAGGTGCAATATTGTTTTCAACACATCATTTTATTTTATCAAGTACTTGACTAAATTACTAAATCGATGCGAATGTAAAAATCAACAAGAATCAACGTCAATAGTTTCAGTCCATAACGTAAACATACTGGAAACGAAGCTGCACTATATATATATAGATATACTAATGCATGGGGATGGACGCCATATTGTCCCAAAACTGGCTCGACCAATCAGCGCGAGAGACGCGGTTTGGCCACACTCTGCCTAGACCTCCTGTAGCATTAAGGTTAGTTGGACATGTCATTATATTTACTGTTTACAGTATCTTGTCTTCTACTCTTCTTAATAGATTGCACACTTCGCATGTTTGTTAATATTATTGTGTGAGTTAATTGTTTTCAGTAATAAGACAAGTACAGTTTTCAATGTATACTCAAAAACATGACACCCATTCAGATAAGTATTGATGAACTCTAGTATTGTAATAATAGGTAGAATATGACTCTTTGTGAGTGCTTTGTTATTATTTACAGGTTTTATTCAACAAAACTCGAATGGAAATGAAGTGGATCTTCATGAATATTTTTGAATATTTTTGAAAAGTGAAATTACAACTGAAATCATATTAAGGTGGGTTGCTACTTGATTTGACCAACATCCTAAAATTTTTTCCTAACATTCAATTTTCTTGAAACTTTGTGTGTATGCACATGAAAAAAGAAGACTTTTGGTTACCTGCAGGATTTTTTAGACAATGCCAAACCCAATTTATTAATATTTTAAGGTTTTTTTAAAGGCATTTTTAAAAATAATCCTTGCGTAGGTATACTACTTTGACAAAAAAAATTGTTCGGAGGCTCATTTTCTTCCTCAAGACCCATAGAACAAAGTCTTGGTTTTGGAAAAGTGGTGGATTGAATTGCTTTCAAACAAAACCAATATATACAGAATTTATAGATTAATTATATTGAAAAATAGTATTTTCTATGTAATTGCTTGATATCCTTTGATTTAGTTTGCTGTAAAAAATACCTGGAAAAAAATTGGGATCTAAGACTTTGTTCTATTGATTTGAAGGAAGAAAATGAGCCTTCAAGCAATTTTTTTGTTCAAAGTAGTAGAGGCATGAAACTTTTTGAAAATTGGTTTTAAAAAACCTTTAATTAGCAATAACTTGGGTTTGAAATGGTCTAAGAAATTCTGGAGGTGACCAAAATTCTTCTTTTTATATGTAGAATACATGTGTGAAGTTCAATAAAAGTTGATTGTCAGGAAAGACTTTTAGATTTCTGACTAGAAACCAAAGATGTTTGGTCGAATACATTATATTGGATATATTTGATATTTTCATGGTGGAGCATCGTATAAACATTAAAAATGATCAATTTAAACTGAATATATAGCTCAAGAAGTATATAGCGACAAGATTCTGATTCATAAATCAAATTAGTAAAACATAGTGCACATACTTTAAAATTATTTTTCTTCAGTGTTGATTTTTTAAAAAAGGTGTATGAAACCTCCATGCAAAATAATCTAGCCCAGAGAGATTTCTCGAAAGTCTACGAAAAATGATTGTTGGTAATAATTGGTTAGCAAGACATTCCCAGCTATACCACCAGTAACTAGACATACGTAAGTATATGAAACAGTAGGTTACGGAGTCTATGTCAGAAGTAAAAATTCATTACAATACAATTCTCAATAATTCTACTTTGAATATTTATTTCGTTAATTTTAGCTTTAACACTAGCTGGTCCTCTTAATGATCTTCTTGTTCAACTTGATCATCTTATTATGACATATGCAGATGACACTTGATTTAGTAAGAATCAAAATGTTGATAACTTCTGTTTTTTTAGTACGCAGTAACAATGTGTCCATTGATTAGAATATATTTATAGCAAATAATAGAATAAAACTAACAGGAAGTTGTTATTATCTAGGGTGGAATTTTGACTTTAATATGAAGTGGAATATCAACATGTAAGGCTTAATAAAAAAATTGGATATTTTATTTTTGTTATAGCTCAACTAAAAGAACACCCGATTTGAAGTCTTACAAATACCAAAGAGTAGTGAAATTATAATAAAAAAACAAAGATACATGGTTTCAGTAAATGTATTCAATAATTTACTGAATAAATATAAACGTATTAAAGGTAGAATACTATTAATAGAGAAGAAACTTGGAGTTTTTATTTACTGTAAAATAAATAAATATATTCCATCTTTTCTGTACATATTGATTTTAATGATAATTTCTTAATATACTTCATAAACTTTATTGAAAAATAGTCACATAAATAATTAAAAACTACACACCTATGCTCAAATCCTGAATCTATTATTATTGTTATAGATTATTTTCTTCTTGAAAATAAATTCCACTGATTCACTGTATATTAAATAAAATGGATTTAATTACATAAAAGGAAACCTTCAGTTAAAAAACATTTTTTTTTTGCAAAGGCCGGTTGTTATTTGATTTGATGCAGGAAGTATGTACGTTTGACCTAGGTTTAAGGCTGTCAAGAGTTTGTTTAATAAATTCGACCGGTCCGTTTTTTCAGGCCGAGTCCGCATTCCACTTTCCTTCAGATCATGTTGTTATTACAAATTGATACATTTATACTTAATTACAGTACGTAAACACAGCAATCAAGAGTGAAATAATTTGTATATAAAATTATGAATATTAGAATCAATCATTCACTTTGGAATATGTATAAAATAACGATACTAGTAAATACTTCACATTCAATAGATGCAGCAGCTCAACTTGAAGGAATCTCCAGCTCCATAAGACATTTTATGTCTTGCGGGCCGAAATGCTCGGTCAATAACCCGCTAATTTCGGCCTCCCAAGACAGAAAAAATTCTGAACCAGATAGTATATCCGACTCCCATATGAATCCTGTACATTTTTGTCCCCAGGTATTCGCCATCTTACCCGGAGACATCACAAGGCAAAATGCCTCATTGATATCAGAAATACAATTATTTGCAAAAAATAATCTCTAAGCGTTTTCAAGACAAAGACTCCAAAATAAGGACCTACATTCAGTAACTCAATTTCAATCTACATTTAGATGGTATAAAGACATCATATATAACCGCAGTAACTATAGAATTGACAAAATATAGAAAAATGAATGATTTTCGATCGATGGAATTGAGTGAAACGTCGGAAACGTAGGAAAAATGATCGAAAAATGATTATTAATTTTTTTTATCAATGTTCCACCACTTGAAAAAATCTGAAAAAATTTAAGTATATAGAGGAATATAAAATAAACAAAATAAATTTTTTCAAGCTCGGAGTTATTTTTTGTGTTTTTTTTCAATTTTTAAAAATTAGAAACCGTTCTAAAAATTTGAATTTGGCGCCAAAAAATCTGGAAAAATTCTAGTATATAGATCTTTCTAAGATAAATTTTTTGCCGTTCGGCTGGTTCCGTTAGCTATTATAGAAGCCGAGTTATCTCAAAAAAACGGTTTGATCCTTTTTTGGACCTACAAGGTGCCCCTGGCCACCTAGGGGTCTGAAAATTTGGTCAAAAGAGTTTCTAATCAAGCCCTACAAGATGCCATATTCCGCTTGGCTTAACCGTTGGGGGCAGTTTCGACCATCTTATCCGGCTAGGCCATTTATCCAGAAGCTATTGAGTACATGGAAAACGAAGAATCTGAGGATTTTCTAGAAGAATTAAATAATCCATGTGAGCAAGACAAAATTGACTTTAAATATAAAGAAGAAGCAGTAAAGTTTTGGTTGAGTGGAAAAGATAAGCCTTATTCATTTAATACTGTAAAGCACAAATACAAACAAGTAACTAGCGAGCGACAATTACGACAATGGAAACAGCAAGTTGAAGCAGGAGGCAGTATATATGATAAATTATTCAAGATATCAGAATATGTTTTTAATAATTTTAATGAAGCTATGATATCGAAGATGACTGTACATTAGGGTGGTCGTTAATTTTTTTTTTTTCGAATCCACTTTCGGGCCGGGTGAATTTGTACTCTATACCCCTCAAAACTCGTGCGCAAATAGGTTTTAATTTTTTAAAATTGATTTAACACGTGCCTCAAAGCACCTCAAGTTTCCCATGTATTTTAAATGGGAAAAACATGTAAAAACGGTTTTCCCTCTAAAACCCAATCAAAATCTCGAAAATTCAATTTAAAAAACATATTTTCTTGTGTATTTTGAGACGCTGAATCGAATGGTGCAGTTAGTTTTTGCCTAAATTGCGTCAAAAAAAAATTATAAGCCAAAAACTTCGAAAAAATCGAAAAATAAGCTAAAAACGGCAATCGACTGGCTTGTAAACGTCATTACCGATCAATTTCGTTTTTAAAAATACATATTTTCTATGTATTTTGAGACGCTGAATCGAATAGTGCAATTAGTTTTTGCCTAAATTGCGTCAAAAAAAAAATTAAAAGCCAAAAACTTCGAAAAAATCGAAAAATAAGCAAAAATCGGCGATGAACTGACTTCTAAACTTTGTCACCAATCGATTTCGTTTTCACAGGTGGGTATTTTAATGTATTTTGACTTGCTGAATCGAATGGTTCGATTAGTTTTTGTCTAAATTATGATTAAATGAAGTAGAGAGTGAAAATCGACGAAAAAAACATGAAAAATCAATGCAAAGTTAAAAACAAATTCAACAGGGAATGAGATAAAAAAAAGGGTTGTAAAGTTTGAAGCTCATTTCTTTTTTATTTTTGTACGATAAATCATATATTGAAAAATAATTCTCTTTTTATCCATAAATTATAATTTCCCCTTCTAGAATTAATCAAATATATGAACGATTCAAATAACATGTCTAATTAACGAATTATGTATACGGTTGCATCAACGTCTCCTTATTGGTATTTGGAAATAAACTTTGGTAATCTTTTATCACTGGTAATAGATATTGTGATTGATTATAATCTTTTGTTAAAAGGTTGTTAAACTCCGTGACTAATTTGATTTCTCGTTCTGCCGTATCATTCACGACCCTAAGGTTTTTAACAACTTCTAATCCATGAATGTAGCTTCTGTCTTTTGCCCATTGAGATGGATGTTTCGTTAAAAAAGAGATGTCAATTTTGAAGCGCTTGAAAAATTCATACGTGTCATGGCAAATAAAATCACTGATACTTGAATTGATTATTTGAGTCACATTTTTGTCCGTTGCCAAAATTCGTTTTTGATAAACAAAAGCACTACTAGTTGACTTCAAAGCTTCACACATCTTTAACTTTTCTTCTGTCGAAATGGTAGAGTCAAAAAATGCTAGTGCTGATAGTTCCGGTACTAAATACCATAAATGATTCTGAAATTTTGTTATTGCACAACTGGATACACTTTTATCAATACTTTTGTATTCATACAAGGACTTCAAAAACTTCAAATCTTGACTTGGTGCCTGAGCAGCGTTCTGTGTACTAAACCAGCCTTGAACGTAGACTCTTGTTATGAAGATACAAACATCCCTACATTTCTTTCGAAGTTCTGAATCTAATAAATATTGTTTCCGGAAAATGAACATTTTTAAACAATAAATTGCTTTTGCCATAAACCTGGCATGGTGAATAGCACCAGGTGGATGGAAAGTATTACCTTGAGGCAACGTACCTCCAAGGAATATAACTACTAATTCTAAAAATTCTTTGTAGTCACTTCTGACTACGTCTGTTTTTAGCTGGTCTAAGCAAAAGCTTAAAATAGGCTCTATCAAATTTCGAAGAGATATTTTTACAAAATTATCCCTGATACCTGGTTCATACTTATCTTGATCAACGGATGGCCAAATGTCTTGGAATTGTCTAAATAAAGGCACATCGGGGCCAGTAGACTTACCGAATTTCAATTCAAAAATACATTTGAGTACAAGCTCGTACATATGGTGTCTACAGATTAAATAGAGAAGATCCTTGCCGATTAAGCCCTCTAAGATCACACAAGCACCATTAGTGCGACCAGTATTGCTAGCTGTAGAATCGCAGCAGAGAGCTTCAATATTATTATGTAAGGACCAATCAGTTAATGTTTCATATACTGCTTTCGCTTGATGTGCTCCTGTACTTGAAGAGATTTCGGGAACACCCAAGAGTTGTTCTATTTCGCCGCAGGTGATGATAATAGCAAGTCTGTCTACAGTTTCTCTTCGTAAATATCCTGGAAGCAATTTCCCATCCAAATGGATGGTGCTTGGTAAATTAGAAAAAAGAAACGGAGCAAGCTTCTTAATCGCCTCATATCGTTCTTTGCGCAATTGTTTACGAGCCTCGGCAATGGATGTATTGTTTATTACTAAATTTCTCGTGTCAACGCCAAATGCTTCTGCAGCTGCCATCAATATATGCATTGCGTTTCTCTTGCTAATTTTACATTTATCTAATGCAGTTGCAAGTTTTGCAGTGACTACTAGTTCAGTAGCTCGTTTTTTTACAGGAGGTGTTGATTGAAATTGTGGAGATTCAGATTCTGGTCCAATTATCTCATTTAATAGTTCTGGAAAAAAATATGAAATGATATCATATTGATGAAAGAAAATTACACTGGGATCAAATATTTTTGTCAATAGACTATTAATAGAATGCAAACCTTTAGAGACTGGTTTGAAAGACTCGTACTTGTTCAATATTGTTAAAATACCTTCTGCTCTGTCATTGTCAACGTTGGCCAAAGTTTCGTTCTCCTCAACATTGGAATTTCCACACTCTACTTCCATTGCCGATGATTCATTATTCTCTAAATTGCTACCAGATGATTCATTTTCTGATCGTTCTAAAACTGATTTATATTTATATTTAATAAGTAACTATAATCTAGGTTTAAATAATCAAACTGAATATATATATTTTACTCTCAAATAATTATTTCGTATTAAAAAATAACTTCAAATATTCTGAGTCATTTTGAAAAGTTAAATAATGATCAATTTATATTATAGTACTAATGAATCGTTTATAATTTTCAAAAACTAAGCTCACCCCTTTGATCCCTTAAAAATTGCTTGTCAAATTCATCTTCCATTAAGTCAAGTGCATCTGCATGAGCAATATCAAATAATTTGCTTATACTCTGTTTATATTCTTGTTCTCTGTTCTGCTGTGTTATTGAGCTGCGAGAAGGATTCTTTTGTATTTTTCTCCACTTATCATACTCATTTTCTAATTTTAAAACACATTTTTTTTCCTCTTGTGTTGGTATTCTTGCTTTCTTCCAAATAATACAACATTCTTCAATAGCCAATTTAGCAGATTCGCGTAGAGTCTTTGATACTCTTCGGAGATTGTAAAATAACACAGCCAGCATTTGTTGTATAGATGGCAGATTATATGTTGCCACTATTTGATTTGTGCAATAACCAATGTGTTTGATCTTTTCACGTAAATAATAAGACATAATTGAAGATATTCAAATAGCCATATATTTTAAAGATGAAGAATTAAAAATAGCATTTAAAATTTTATAATCGACCGTGGATTGAAGACTCAACGATTCATTCTCTTTACTTTCGTCTAACTAGTTAACCAGGATTTCTAAAATAAAACATAGAATTGACAGACTGTTTATGAAATATCTTTGCAATTTAAGAATTCAGTTTCTTTAATTTATGCATTATATTTATTCTCTAGTTAAATCAGATTGCTGAAAACTTCTTTGTATTTTTTGATCATACTGTAAATCCTGTAAAAAGTATAGAAATAATTATTAGTGGAAATAAATAATAATTTACAGAAATTGTGTTCATTAAGGTGTCTTTGTACCAGAATATTAAATTTTTCAATTATCTTTATTATTTTACATGCTTGGAGTTGTGAATACATATTTTGTGTGAAAAAAAATGTCACTAAGCCCTTTACTTTTATTAATTTTTATAATATTTTATAAGAGCATTCAGCTACTTTTTTAATTATTTTTCAATGCGAGTTCACAATGGTCATGATTTGATATAAAAATTATATTACTGGGTCTCATTTTCTTTGTTAAGTATTGGAGTATGGTTTTAAATAAGTATAAAGACACCGAAATATCTTCTAATATTATTTTATTTAATAAACAACCTGTCAAGCTAACGACTGAAAATATATTGATAGGAAGAGAGAAAATAAAAGCTTCGCCTTTGCGCAATGTTGTTCATATACTTTAGAACAAGATAACTGAATAATAAAGAACAAATTGATTTTATTTATTAATAACAATAATATTTAATTCACACTGAAAATTGCGTACAACTTGTAAATTAAATATTAGAAAATATTTCTCACCCCAAAATTTTTAAATGATTCAAAAAATCATTTAAAAATCTATTTCCCACACATTAAAAAAAATCGTGAAACACTTTTGTCTTATAAACTTTTACACACAAAAATTATGGAATACATACCTGAATGACGAATATTCTCTATTAGATTGGTATAGGGCATCATTTTTTTTGTAAAAATAAAACTCGTAGATAAAATCCATACATGTTGTTTTTTCAAGGATGCTTCATAAAAACCAGTCTATATTTGCAATAAAGGAGATATAGATATAGATAGATTGTATATATCGATTTTTTTCAAATAATATCAGTCTCCTCAATTTAATTGCCAATTAAAATGTTAAAGAAGCTATTATCACTTTTTGCTAGATTGCTAACAATATTCTATGTAAATAAATGTTTTCATGTTGTATCTTGTTATCAATAACACTGTGTAACTCTATTTTTTGTTTGAAAACACAAACCACATCACATTTTAATTTTAGTTTAGCTTCTCTTGTTTACGTTATGAAGTCATTATAACCTATAAGGCAGCTCTTGGAGATTGACAACTGAATAAGACTTTTATTAAGTAACTGATAAACTAATTATGGCATCCGTAGTTCTCCTTAGGAACTAACGTATCTGTAATAAAATTGTAACTAAATCAGGTACTCGAAAATAAGAAACTATTGTATTCTACAATTAGAAATATAAATACAACGTCTTACGGTTGACAGCATGATATCCAATGCAGTTTTTACTAAGTGGCGGTGGGTCTCCAATGCAGTCAGTTCGCGCATGCGCTTCCGGTAATATGCTACAATACCCACATTTAAAATGGCTTTACTTTTCGTTATTCAGGAAATAAATTAAACAGATACGATAATCTTATAATTACAGTAACGTGGTTGTCTGTACTATTCATAAAAATTATTGTATTATTTAAATTGTTTTAGCCGTTTTTGAATGAATTAATATGACCTAAAAGTATTTGATACATCAGTTTTTTTGACTTATTGAAAAAATTTCATATTTTTAGTTGATCTCAAACATTACAAGTACATATGTCGGTCAATTGCATTGATTTTTCATGTTTTTTTTCGACGATTTTCACTCTCTACTTCATTTAATCATTATTTAGACAAAAACTAATCGAACCATTCGATTCAGCAAGTCAAAATACATTAAAATACCCTCCTGTGAAAACGAAATCGATTGGTGACGAAGTTTAGTAGTCAGTTCATCGCCGATTTTTGCTTATTTTTCGATTTTTTCGACGTTTTTGGCTTTTAATTTTTTTTTGACGCAATTTAGGCAAAAACTAATTGCACTATTCGATTCAGCGTCTCAAAATACATGAGAAAATATGTATTTTTAAAAACGAAATTGATCGGTAATGACGTTTACAAGCCAGTCGATTGCCGTTTTTAGCTTATTTTTCGATTTTTTCGAAGTTTTTGGCTTATAATTTTTTTTTGACGCAATTTAGGCAAAAACTAACTGCACCATTCGATTCAGCGTCTCAAAATACACAAGAAAATATGTTTTTTAAATTGAATTTTCGAGATTTTGATTGGGTTTTAGAGGGAAAACCGTTTTTACATGTTTTTCCCATTTAAAATACATGGGAAACTTGAGGTGCTTTGAGGCACGTGTTAAATCAATTTTAAAAAATTAAAACCTATTTGCGCACGAGTTTTGAGGGGTATAGAGTACAAATTCACCCGGCCCGAAAGTGGATTCGAAAAAAAAAAAAATTAACGACCACCCTACTGTACATGATATTGATTTGAAAAGATGGGCTTTAAAAAAAAAGCTGAAATAGCTATGCCTTTATTCAAAGCATCGAATTGGTGGATCTGGCAATTTAAAAAGAAACATAATATAGTATCTCGAAAAATCACTAAATTTGTTACAACAGATTCATTGAAAAATATTGATGAAATTAAAAATCAATGTGAAACTTTTAGAGTTGAAATTAAACAATTGCTTACAAGATACGGTGCAAGCAATGTATATAATTCTGATCAGAGCGGATTTAATTTGGAGATTCACAGTGGTAGAACATTAAATTATAGAGGACTGAAAGAAATTCAAAGCATAGCACAATCACTGTCTTCCTTAACACACAGCTACACTATTTAACCTGTTATATCAGCAGAGGGTAATTTGCTTTCACCTTTATTTTTAGTATTGAAAGAAGCAAGTGGAGACTTTGGGCCTCGAGTTAGACAGACATTATTTACACCAGAAAATGTATTAATACGAGCTTCTACATCTGGAAAGCTTTCTAAGCAACTGCTTCAGACGTGGATGCAAGAAGTATTTTTAAAAAATACTGGGAATTCATCGGTCTTACTCTTAGACTCTTGGAGTGAGCAATGTAATAATACCGTACAAGAAGTTGTACCGGAACAAGTAATTTTAATGATAGTAATTTCAATACAATATCAATTTACAGGAAAGAAATTTTATCATAAAAATGCAATCCCTCGTACATAATCAGTTATCTTCTCCGAGGTATTATAATACTTTTAAGCATGCATGGTTCAAAAGTGGTTATATTGATAGACCTCCAAAATTTGATAATCCTGTTGAATTTTGCTTTGCCATAAAAGAAGAACCTGTATGTACCTACGAAGATAACATTGTAATTATAATTTGTAGTTGGTGTAAAAAAAAGTTATGCTTCAATCATTTTTTTACAGAGTATCATTATTGTAAGAATTATATACTATAATTATATAAAATAATTCTCAAAAATATCAAACATATGTACGGGATAAAAAGAAAGTTGTATTTTATATATGTTAATATGTATATGAATGTAATTATTAAAAAAAATAAATAAATAATATTTATAATAAACAAAATATATAATAAAATGTTTTTATTGCCACTTTGGGACTCAAAATACAAATTTTTTCGGTAAAATTTGATATCACGTTTGAACGTGTAATTTCCCCCATAATTCGAATCTGCCATAAGCAACAGTAGTTTCCATTTGAAATATTCAAGTTGAGCCAGATTTGGGCCAATTTTTGGAATTGGACTCAAAAAACTTAGTTTCTCATTTGAAAGAACGAAAAACATTACAAAAGAAACACTATAAATCTTTTCAAGTCCAAAAAACACGACTTTTACACATATTTGAGGTTATGTAAGATCATAAGATAATTTTTTTCGGTCAAACTAATTAATATATCTTAAAGTATGAGTCTTTCCCTTCAAAATGAATTTTGAATCGTTCAGATATCTTTTTCTTTCACCGAGATATGATAATTTGAATTTAGCGTCTCGCCATCTTATGCACTTCAAGCGTATGTAGATAATTATAATTGGCAACCCTGTTTTTACCACCTAAATTACCGTATGGGCCGCTACAAAAAAATACGTGTCCAATATTTTTCGATACTCTAATCGTATGCAAAGTTTGAAGAAAATCGGTGACGGACGCCTCCCTGGCTTGTCAGAAGCAAAATGTACAGCGTTAGAATTCAGAATAAAAATCCAATAAAGAAGGTAAAAGGGATAAAGAAATTTGTATTCAATGCTACAATTATATTCGAGGACAAAGTCAAATGTCTCTGAGAAAATGTAACTCCAAGCCGACCGCAAAAGTCTATCAGATCACGTCATCATCAGTTATACGTACAGCGAGAGACAAACAAAGATCGCACTCAATGCGCATAACGATAAACGCTTCTTGCTACCTAGAACCACCAATACACTTCCTTGGGGTTATTACAGCATCCTATTGGTGGAACGGGAGGGGATAGAAGCGTTGGAAATGATCGCAGTCGAGTCGCCAACCGCCGTCGAGCCGCCAAAAAAGATTGAAGTGGGAAACGTGTTATATCAATTAGCACCCGAGGCTGCAGAGCTCATTCTCATCGAGAAAGAGTTTTCTGCAACAACAAGTAGTAAGCAGCAGGAGCATCTGTCTTCTAATTTTATTCTTCGTCGCTAGACTTGGCAGTGTCCTACTATCGACACTATCACCAGAATAATTGATTTCATATTTTGATTTTTTTTAGAAATTCCGCATTTTAACTGTAATAAAAGTTTCGGGAAGATTTTCCTTCTCACTTATGATACTTTTGATTGGATCTACTTTGCTTATTATGGCTTTAAGAGGATCGACTATTGGTTTGATTCAAGACTTTATCAGTATAATTTCGGGTATATAATTATTTACGGTATAAACTATGTTTCTGTCTTATTGCTTCTGCTTTTACGAGTTGAAAAAGCTCGTGTTTTCCCGTTGATATAATCAGCCATGAAAAAATATACAACCAATCAAACAATAAAACTTTTGCTATCCCGAATTTTTTTAACTAATTTACAATACTCTAATTCTAATTGATATTTCTTCAATTTGGGTAAAAACAGCGTATTTATTATTAAATAACAAATCATTTTACATTTCCTACATCCACAACATGAATGGAAAAAATGAATCGTAGTTTAAACAATAAATCTGTTAATATTTATGAAAACTGCCCCGTACGACTAAATATCTATCGGATTTTGATTCAGAAGGTTATAGAAAAACTTAGTATTTTACGGGATATTGATCGGTTTCGAAACCCCCTTGGCCCTTAAACTAATGCATAGTAAAACTGAATCAAGGTGTGTAGTTTCATACGTCAAGCGTTGCGAAAAGCTATACATATACTGTAGCTTTGTTAGGCAGTGACGGTGGTGCAGCAGTTGCCTAACAGAACTACGGACAATATTAGAGAGTCCATTGATTGAGCACTCATAAAACCTGTCCTTCTATAATTATCCATCTTCGTTGATATTATGTAGTATTTTCGATTGAAATCTTTCGAGGATTTTAATATTCGAATTGAGAGGAGCCCTTCAGTTGAGTGCCATAAATCCAAACTAGTTTGAGTACAACTTTGTAGAGTAGTAATTTGTTTTCAGTTGGCAGCTTCGATTACGATCTCCGACAAGCAAGAGCATTTTCCTTTATTTTAGTCCTAACTTTTTATAATTTGTGAATATATGTATCTCGATATGGTCTCACGATGCCGAATAATACGGATGGTTTTCATTTTGTGGTCGTATTTCTTTATGGCAGTCTTTATTTTATTTATTTATTTTTAGGCTAATTTTCATGCCATTTTGTACTTTTCACTATTGTTTCGTGGAGATGAAATGAACATATTGTTTTTTGACTAAGTGGCCGTTTTGACTGTCTCTTGGTTTTTATGATGATGTTGTGGAATAAAATACTAATGATTATAATGTGCATTCTATTATTTCAATTCTTAAAAACATGAATTATGTTACAATATAATCTTTAAATTTCTTGTATTTATATCTTTATTCAGACATTTTAATATAACAGTTCCACCCATCGTTTCTGTTACCTTCTTCATTAGAATAATTATATTTTCAAGTAATTCTTTTACCACAGTATTATGAGTTCAATTTTTAAATCTCTTTAATTTTGTTTTCATTACTAGAAATGGATTGTATTTCACTGTTATTAAACTTTGCTTAGCTATCTTGGCATAAGTAAGTGAGTAATTAGTATTGGGAATCACCTAAATCACTTAAATTTATTAATTTATTAAATATTTTTTCATATAAGCTATTTTTCTTTTGTAATTTAACATTTAACTAGGTAGGTAAATTTCTAACTTTAGTAGGTAAATTTCTGTTTTCATATTAATAAAGTTTATCACTTCGTCACCAGATATAGTTAAATTTGTCTTTTCTAAGTATAATAGAATTGATAATCACTTGCTATATTTTCTATATTATTTGCTATATTATAAAATATTTCTTGTTGTGCTTTCGTTATATCTTTATTTTTCTATCTAATTATTTAATACTCGTAAGCTGAAATTGTTAAACTGAATTTTATGCTTTAATTTTTGGATTACGTAGATTAGAGTATTCAAAGGAGCAGATGAAATAACTCAGCAGATAATAACAGAAATACCATGTTCAATCGTGGAATTCAACACAGAGAATGATGATAGAAAATCAGCAGCACTTGCTATAGGAGCTAGCTCAAGTGTATTCATTTTTAAAAACATGAGACCACATTTCAAGTTTTGTCTACCTCCATTGAACGCTGATATTCGCGAGCAAGATGTAAGTATAATACAGTATCATTACAGAACATATAAGTATTAATTCTAATTTAGAAATTTGTTATTTTTATTTAAATATTATTTAAAAAAATATTTAAAAAATTGAATGAAATATACATTAATATACTATAATAACCAGAATTCCTATTTGCGCTGACTACATAATACCTAAAAGTAATAATGAGTTATCCCCAATTGAAAATAAAGACGTGTTTTTATGACGTCTTTTCTTGACGTCTTTTTTTGACGTCTTTTTTAGATATGATTTCATGTATCAAAATGGAACGTTTTCAGGCGTCTATTTTCGTAAAAAAAGACGTCATTCTTTATAAAAAGACGTCATTTTCTCGAAAAGAATTTATCGCGCATTTATTAATGACGTAATTTTCAGGGAAAATACGTCATTTTTTCAGGATTATAAACTGTCCCGCTTTTTAAAGATGTCTTTCTCCGAGATAAAAGACGTCATTTTTGGTAGAAAAGACGTCCTTTCCTCCCGACGAATTTTCTCGGGCACTTAATAATGACGTAATTTTCGGAAAAAGACGTCATTTTTCCTGATTATAAGATGTCGCGTTTTTGAAATACATCTTTTTCCGAGATAAAAGACGTCATTTTTTTGGCGATTATAAGACGTCGCATTATTGAAAAACGTCTTTTATTCAGATAAAAGACGTCATTTTTTGTAGAAAAGACGTCATTTTACGAAGGAATAAGTTCATTTGTGATTTTTTTCAATTAAAAATAATCTTTATATATTAAAAAGTTGTAGTTTACAGACGTTATATTTATTTTGACAATAAATTACGTCGTATCACAATTCAATGCAATGCTCCAAACATTGAACACAAGCATAAAAATGATAGTTTTTAGTAAAATGATTATCATAAATCAGCCAAATTCATTCCAATATTTTGTAGCTATTAATCACAAACAAGTTTCATCTGCGCGCAAACTAACGCTAGAAATTCTTAATAAGAATATATATTTGGAATGGCACACAAGTACGATTCATTCTCACAAGTCAGGTAAACACAAATTCTATTAATAGAAACACTATCGATAGCTCTTAATTCTCCCTCAATAGATACTATTCTTTTAATTTGAAAATTGAGAACGTGTTCTTCAATATCGATAATATTCGCTACATTCACGGTCTTGCATAAGGTCTACTCTTGTTCATTTAATGTATCTACAATAAAGGAATCAATCTGTATATAATCGTTATCGATTGTTCTTGCAAAAGAATTATTCGATCGAAGTCTTGCTTTATTGCAAGATAAGTAGGTACAATCCATTTTGACTAATTTATGATAAACACAAGTATAATTGGACAAACGTAAAAGTTCTATCCATTGGTCTACTGGACGCAAATCTTTACCAAAATACTTGCCAATATCAGTGCTAAGCACATTTGCACACTCGTTTGTTTCTATGTATTGAATATAGGGTAACGCACGAGAATCCGGTTTGTTTGCCAATAAGAATTTTCGTAAAGCTAATTGGATCTTTCTCATTCCCATGACTCTGCAGAGTTGATATAATACACCTTTTGCAGCATGTATCTCTTTCACAATAATTCCATTTCCATTTTCAAATCCATAACTGGAATGGTGATACAAAGAACCCCAGTTAATAACACTTTGAACTACATGAAGCAACTGATGAATGTTATAAGTCATTGCACTTCTCGAATATAAGATTTCCGTCATTCCTACAAAAATCGTTAATAAACGGTGCGCTTCGCATAACTCAGCCCTCGTAATATTTTCTTGCATCAGTATGTAATAAGCTCGTACCAAGTGGGACCCATGTATGGCATAGCACTTCATTCGAGGAATCATCATCAGAGCTACTGTACTATAATATAGTATCTAGTTTTGGTATTCTTTAGTTTTCCAAAATTTTCAATCTCATATAGAACAAGAATTTCTCATGAGCTTATTCGGGACTTTCAAAGCTCTTAAAAAGTTGTCAATTGCATCCGATTCAGCATATTTATAATGTCTACCCAATATTTAATAAACTGTTTGCCTATTCCCAAGTCCATAAAATGCATTGGATCAGGAACAAAACCAAAAATAATATCGAACCCCCTTAAACCAGTTAAAACCGATGAATTTTTAACTCCGAAAATTGTTTCGCCAGACTCAACAGCCTGTCGCATCTGTTCCCGCGTATCCCGATCGTTTCTGTTGGCTATATCATCATCGATGACAATATATTTTACGCAACCCAACCCAACTCAATAACCCGGGTGTAGACACTAGCTACATCCATAGTAGCCATTAAATTGTGTCAGCCCTTGCATGGGTGGGTGTGCAATCGAATCAACGCACGAGCAAATTGCATGTAGATATATTGTAATGCGGTACATTACAAAGCCTTTCCTGAGCGCTGCATTATTTGCAACACCTCAGGAAAGCCATTCCCGTCCCTTGCCGTCCCGTAACCAGTTTTACAAAATAAAAACAAACGCGCCATATAAAAAAACAATTACCCTTTTCCACGCCCGAACAACCACACCGGAGATATTGGCAAAACAAACTCGACAAACGCGATCCGACGGACACTTAAAAGAAAAAAAAAAGGAGCGCACCACGAAATAAGAGAGCGCACGCACACACTCACTCCCGACCACGTGTTGCTGACCGGCGAAAGAAAAACGGGAAACTTTACTGGGAAATGCAACGGAAATGCAGATCCGTTACACTCACAGGCACCAACACCAACACTCACAAAGCACTGACACCCCTGGGGCGAGCAGAAAATCGCCGATGAAGTGGCAGCCGGCAATCAGCTGTGTCGGGCTGCCGAACACCATCGGCGACATCCTAAGCGCCACACACAATCACAACAGTGACCACACACAAACACCCGGGAAAACGTCACTTAACCGACACGGGAGCGCCCCAGGAGGCGCTCCAACAACCGATACGGGAACACGAGGCGTACATGCGAGAGACCGAGCGGCCATTTTGAAGCACCGAGATGAACTAAGCATGAGCGAGCGAGACAGACTGAGACAGAGCGAGCGAAACAGAGCGAGCGAAATAGACTAAACAAGAGCGAGCGAGACAGATTATATGAAATGATGAATAGAATTATATTTAAATGCGAAGATGGGGGCGCTACAATTGAAACGACGTATATTATATATGTATTCACAACGAATTAAAATTAAAATTATAATTAGAAAATGAACATGGAATAAATACCGAATTATAAAAAAAAAAAAATTTGCATGCGACCGACACACCCCCTATTATAATAGCGAGCGTGTTACGTGACACTTCATTCTGTTATAATTGTATTTTGTCGAATAATATTTCGGACCCGAGATTTCCGTTCGGACATAGTATAGCTAGCAGTATTCGTGTGCGCGACTCGGTAGGAATGTGCGGCAGAGGCTGATTCACGCTGCGGCAGCATGCTGCGACAGCATGCTTTGGTCAGCGTGCTTAGCTAGGTAAGACGAGCCGATACAAGAAGCGTAAATGTCTAAAGCGTATGTGCGAGAAAGAGACGGAATGCGAGGAGAAAAGATATATAATGAACCGGCGAAAACAACGACCCCAGATAGGGAGAATTAGTCAGTTAGGAGCGAGCGCTCAATTAAGAAGACTGCATTTTTCCTACTGAAGTTAAAACCATAATAAGAGTTTGAGAATATAATTGTTTGAGTTGCGATTAAGTATTAGAAGTGTCGAGTACAATTGTTTTAATAATTTTGTGTAAACGAAAATCATAGGAATTATCATTTTCTTGCGTGTTGCTACACTATTGGATAAAGAATATATTGGACAACGAAAATCATAGCAATTATCATTTTCTTGCGTGTTGCTAAAGTATTGTATAAAAAATATATTGGACCAGTTGATCTGATCAGATTCAAAGAAAAAGTGATTGGCCACATCACGAAGCGAATAATATTTTGGACCAATTTATATTTACAATATTAATACAAAGTGAGTAATACTTTTTATGTAACCAAAAAAATAATAGACATCGCGAGGCGAAAATTACGCGTCTGAGAATTTATATATATATATATCTCTCTATTCTGCTTAACTTATTTATGTTGTGAAAGAGACTAGAATAAATATTATAATTATAAACGCCTATAAGTGTATCCATATGCTTCCGTACTATATTAAAGAAAATCGCTATTACATTTTTCCTTTTAATAAACAAGCGAAAAACGTTATAAACGTTCAATTATTTATTTTACAAAAACGATATCGAGTGTCGAATTATAATTAACAGGGATTTCATTATTGACGCGCGAACGGGCCGGGGTGCCCGAAAGCCTGACTGCCGCCCGAGTCTAAGGCCGCTCGGCTGTTAAAAAGGCCTTCGTACGGGACAAACTCGCCTCGCGCGAGTTGTCACCTATCAGAGCGATAACTACCCATTAACTTTAATCAATAAATTAACCGACAGAATTCGAACCTCTGACGAAATTCGCTAGTGACGTCACGACCGATAAGCGAATTAGAATAAAATTTGATTTCCGTCCGGATAGAAAAATAGATAAGAGTAGGGGTAGATCTTTCTCATCAATTAATGTAAGCTACCTTAGTGAGGGGTGAGAGAGGGTAAATAACGACGAAAGTAGGAGAGTTAAGGATGGCGCTGTATCCCTCTAATTTACATACGGACCAATGATAAAATATTCGGAGGGCGCTACCGATATCCGAATTAGCATACCGACCAATAATAATATTTCTTCTCGGAAAGAGGAGAAGAAAAGCGGTCTTTGACCGCGAAAAGCCGATTCTCGTCCATTTTACCACTGGTCTTCTAGCTAGAAGGAGTGATTGAGCCAGATAATCTCGTTACGCAGGACTAATTGTGTTAGACACCGTCTGTTCACGCTAATTTCGTTCGCCGAAACTCAGCAAGGAAAATCGTAAGTAGGCAAAGTGCCACTCATTAAAATTAATCGCGGAATACGGGAGTGGATTTTTTGGTGCAATAGGTCGTCGCGACGCGTGAATCCGTCGATGCCGGTACCTATTGAATCGCGCTGACCTTTCCGCCATTTCGTCGAATAGAACGTGAGTGTTAGGATCATACGGATTAAAAGTAGTGATTAATTTTTTCGCGCTGACCTTTTGCCGATATAGTATTTATAGTGTAGAAGTAGATGAATAAAATCATTGATATTATTAATCGCGCTGGCCTGCCCGCCATTTATCAGAATCGAACGTGAGTGCTAGAATTAGACAAAGGAAACTTGTGATTTAAGATATTCGCACTGACCTTTTGCCAAATTAACACTTTATTGCGAATATTGAAAGTAGACGAATTAAGACTCACGATTTAAGTATTCGCGCTGACCTTTCGCCCGTATAATAATTTATTGCGAATATTGGAAATAGCTGAATTAAGATTCGTGATTTAATTATTTGCGCTGACCAGTGCACCATTTTTGTCAATCGAAGACCAACCGGAAGAATTAATATTTCGATTATTTCATGTCCTTGCTATTTCATAATTAGGCAGAGTCATATTGACTCTAATCAATCTGACATTTGCTTCTGATTTAATAAATAAGCCAATAAAAGTAATTGATTGTTTTTTTTATATAATAAATTTACTTTTGTTACCCTATCTCATTTGCATGCTGGTGATTTTCAGCCGCGAGCGATTATAATCGGGTAACGCTAATTCGCTATATTTTCGGATTCCACGATAGGTAACATACGCGCGAATTCGAACGGACTTTCGACCTGAAATAAGGATTCATTATCCAAGTTGCCGGCATATCATAAGCGAGGAGACGAATAGGAAACGACTTGTTGGACATCGAGGCCTGGAGCAGAGGAGATCGCGAGTACTCACCCGTTTGCACACCGCGCAGTCGCTGTAAAAGCAACCGGGATATGCGATCCCATTAGGCCCTATCTCTGACGATCGCCCTAGTCAAACGGCGGTCTGGCGCCCTAAATAATCGGGGATAAGGAGTCAGCAGGCCTTGTGGCGGAAGAGCTTCGGTAGCGCGGTTAAGGCCCCTGAAATCCCCCGCCACAATATAATATGTGATGTGCCATTAACATTACATATTATTCCATCATCAGAAAATGTATTCATACGCGCAACAAATGGCTCAAAAAATACATTCATATTAATTTTAGTTTTTCCAAAGTATAAACCACATACAATTGCTCTTAACGTTCTTATTTTCAAAGGCAGTTCATTCACCATTATTTGAATGGGGGTTATAGAAAATGATGAACTTTCAAACACTGGAGAGGCATCGCTGTTAATTGTTATTGTAGCAAATCGATCTTTTTTTGATTCAGGTAAAGACTCTCTTAATTTTCTATACATTAATCCACTATTAAATTCATTCACATCCAATCCATAACGCGTTCGAGCTTGGACGATCGACTCAAAATAAGCCTAGTTGTTTTTGAGATGGTGTACTATTTCCCATTCGGGATTGAAAATACAGAAATATTCGTTGTAAGTGGGATCCTTCAAAAGAAATTTTAAATCACATACAACGCAATGAGCATTTTTGCTTTCCCCAAGATCGAACTATGTAACAAAATTTTTGCATCTGGGACATAATGAAAAATATTCTACGGAGCCCTCATTGACGTTGAATTTTTTATCAACAAGATAACGCGTTTGCGGAAGAGCCAACGCATTTGAAAAAACGTTGAACATTTTTAATAAATCAGTAACAGCCGATTGGGGTAAATAATATTTCGAAGAATACGACAAAATGGACGCGTAAATTTCGGCCTTTGTCAAATTTAATTCGACATTCATGGGCTCTTCTTCCTCATCGGATAGAATATGACGTATCCTATCTTGAGGCAATTGTTCATTAACCGCTATGTCTTGTAAGATGTCTTGATACTCGAAAGCATCATCTTCGTCGTCTAGCTCTTCTAAATATATATGTCTTCTGTCATCCTTTAAAATTAAATTAGAAGATACTTTTTAAACAATTTTCCAATAAAATTTAATAATGCGAATGCAATTATAAAAATTTTTCAAATATAAGTAATTTATAAAGAAATAAAAACTTCGTTGATTTCAATTATTAATAAAAACAAGTTTTCTTTTTGCTTAACCCATTAACGTGCTAAATCGAATTATTGTGCATCCGATTACCGACGTACAATGTACCTATATTTTCACGTCTTTTTTTCAATCGATTTTTTTACGGTTGTTCCACTATTATGATCGAAAAAGTTAGCGTGAGGCCCCTAGCGGTTGAAATCGTAAGCCGTGGCTCCAGTTCGTTGTATAATTTTATTTGCACGGTATTTATGTAAATTGATTGATTGTCGTCATTATTAATAAAAACATCATAGCAGATTTTTATATTGAACCAGCAGTAAATAGTACTTCAATATTTATCATCGAGTACAAATTTGAGTTGTATAGTTTGCTCATATTGTAAGAATGATTTTTTGAACTGTGGATTTTGCTATATAAAAAGTTCTCTGATTATCAAATATTTGAGTGTAATATAACATGCGATTGCCATTATTATCTATGAAATTATTCGCTAATCACTTATTTCAAAAGTAATATTTATAACTCAATCATTAAGCCATTCACTACGTAATTCTCATATTTTGAGGTTAAAGAAGCATTGGTATATGATAAAACAATAACTAAATGATTGAAATGTTAGCGTTTCTTTTGAATACGTGAAAAACAAATAATTTCATCAATAAAAACGACATTCTCACATAATATCATTGTCAAACTTTTGTAATTCGAAAAACTTTTGATATAGCGAAATATACATTTTGATAAACGATTTTATATGAACTATAAGAGTACTATAGCTCTCATAATTTGAATTGAATGATATTAAAGTACCATTTACTGTAGGTTCAATGTGTGACGGCTAGCCGTAACTTAGTTTTTTTTAAATTTAATTATTAAATATGACGAACGGAGTAGAAACCTTCCTGATTTCCCACGATGAAAACGCGTTCGAGATAAAGTATTTAAACTTTGATAGTGGCCCGAGCCTGCGTACTCGGCCTTACAATCAATGCTCTATCCTACTTTGTCCCACGTGCATGTGTTGACAGGAGCCTACGATCATCGCGTATACATCGTGAAGTGCTATCACGCTGATAATGGAAGGGGACCATAAAAATGCAATCTATCTTTTTTTCCCCACAGAATTTTAAGAAAATATCCGTAATATTAAATAGATTTTCATCAATTTCGTAAGTTATTATAATGCGCATCTTTTTGTCACCGAATAACCAATAAATAATTTTATATTAGAACAATAATGTATTTTATAATAAATCGTAAAAGGTTTGGATTTTTCTGAATGTTTATAATAATCACTATGTATCGTTAAAATTAATTAAGTTTAGTACGATTTTGTATAAGTAATTATAAACTATAGCGTTACTCTTGCTCTTAAAAGTGGCACTCCTAGAGCCATCTCTGGAGAAAAGGGCCTAAGTTAAAAAGGGACCACCCTTTCTCTCTCTGAAAATTCACGCCCACAGACCAATAAAGAAATCCTAGATATGATTAGAAAATTTCCCACCAATACAAAATTTGGCCGTTATCGCTTCATGGGCCTGAGGAAAGGGATTTCCACCCAACCACCCACTGCTTATAAAAAGCTCTGTACAAGACTGGAGGGCAGTAGTGGAGTGGGCACCAGAAAGTGCCTAACAAGAAGTGATTACCAGTAAGTGAGTGCTGGAGGAAGCATCAAAGAAGAAAAAGTCAGCCAAAATTCAATTAAGAAGCCACCCAAGTATATTCAGAATATATAGAGAGAGAAAGAGCCCAAAGAGCAGAGAGAGCGCAGCCTTAATAATAAGTAATTAGAAAAAATAAAAGTAAGTAAAATCTTATATCTGGCTATCCTTTTCTTTCTTTAAGCAATCCGCCCTTTTTTTTGGAAATTCATTAAGCGTGAGTCTGGTGAAACTGATTTTCTGGAGCCTATACATTTTTGTATCGGTCTAAAACCGATTAGAAAGGTGTCCTCGATATCTGAACTAAATGTTAGGATGATGACATTTATTTGAATAATTTTTCATCTAAGCAAAATGGCGGCCGAAATAAAAAAATTTTGTTCTAAACTTGATAAATTTTTTTCTCAGAAAGTATAGGTGTTAGCAAAAAATTTATAAGAATAAAAATATCTTAAAATCAGCTAAGAAATACTCTTAAATTTTTTCAAAACGTTTTGAAACAATTTTTGATTTTTGAAAAATTCAAAAAAATGAAATTTCAAAAAAGTTGAAAAAACATTTTGAAAAAATTCAAGAGCATTCCCTGATTAATTCTAAGATATTTTTGTTCTAATAAATTTTTAGTCAAACTGCATAGTTTTGAAGAAAAAATGTGTGAAATTGTAAAAAAACTTATTTGTATATTCAAAATAATGAGCAACAAATAAATAAAAAGGCCGAACCAACGGGATTTTCGGTTCTCTAATTGTTATGCCTGTTAGCCGGCGATGGTACATCACCGTTGTCATCTCTTACCACGGGGAGGTCGACAATAGAAAGAGACATTTTCTTTTTTTTTGTTTTTTGCCTTGTTTTTTTACTTTTTTTTTTATTTTTTTTTGTTTCTCGCCTTATTCAAATTTTTTTATACTTAAATGTTTTGGATAAAATCTGATAACTAGATTTAATTGAAACTTATAAAATTATTTATGAAAATCAAGGAAACTTGTAGAACAAAAATATTTTTGGCAATCAACGCAAAATTGTTGTGTTCTTTTAGAACATTTTGTGAAGTTGAAACATTTCTTTTTTGCCATGACTTTTTCGTGTGTGTGAGATTGTCGATTATTGGTTTCATTCAAGTATTTTGATGCTACAGCTAGTGCAATGTCTTTTATGGTTACAACTTTTTTACCACGCACCAAATTCTTGAGTACGGCGGCATTTGTAATTGATCCTTGAATAATTCTCATTAAAACTACCCAAGTTCACTTTTTCGACCTAATACACGGCAATAGACTGCTACAGTAATAATCATGTTGGTCTACTCCACCCATAAAATTGTTGTACAAATTGAAAGCATAAGGACAAGGTATTTCAACTTTACCATGTTCATCTTTAGAATATCGTTTTGCTGAAGACAATGGAATAATGCCAGCAGCCGTCGAGAGCAATGAGACAATTTTAGAGTCCATGACTGATATGTAGTTGACACCACTATTTTTGTCATGTTTCACAAAACATGTTCCTCTCTTTGATTTATTATTAAGATCAATAGTGACTCCGCTTACTCTATTTGCTCTCACAGTACCTGTAGCTCGAAGACCAATTTTTCGTAGATGAACGAAAAGATCTGGTGAACTGAAAAAGTTATCGAAATGAATGTGATAACGACTGATCTTTCTTGGTGACACAGTTGTTAGGAGCCTCTGGAGCATTTGTAGAACAACGCGGCTACCCAAAGCACAATTTCTTTAATTCTCTAACTGCTTCGAAGGGAGATGGTTTGATCCTTTCCCACAATATATATCAAAATCAAAAATAAATCCTTCTTTATTGCAAATAGCCCACAGTTTCAAACCAAAACGTACAGGTTTACCTTTCATAAACTGCTTCAAGACTGTCCTACCATAAAATTTGATCATACATTCATCAATTGATAAAGCTGTGGAAAAAATCGCAAATTGTTGGCAGTTTTTTCGAAAAATATCTAAAGGAACACGTATACGCCAAGCTCTATCATTTGCATTTTTGTCTTCATTTTTTGATAGCTTTATTTCTGATTTTATTTTTTCAAATTTTTGACGACTCATGGCTAATTTTACTAATTCGCAGACTAAAAAAGGATTATTTGACCAGTAATCTCTCTGACTTTTTCTTGAATTAAAGATCGATAAAATAATAATTCCTAAAAATGTGTTCAAGTCTTGTAGAGTAAGATCACCACCATTGCATACTGTTGTTTCTACTATAAATGCCTTTAATTCATCAGAAAAAAATAATTCAAACAAATCAGTCAGAGAATAATCGAGGATCTTTTTACGATCAGATTCTGAAAGAAAAACTTCACTTGTTAACTTTTCCCCATAAACTTTTTCGCCATCCAACCACTCATAAACATGGTTTGGTTCTAACTTCTTTTGATTTTCCGAGTAGCTATCAAGAACTTGATTGTATAAAGTAGTAGGTATAAGATTTTCAAGGAATGAGCATACATCAATGTGATCATTTTCATTTTCTGAATTTGAATCAGACTCAGAATCTTGAGAATCGTCTAAACTGGGAATCATAATGACATCTAAATTCTCGTCATTTTCTTCGGTTTCAATATCATATTGTTGATCAGAATTTTTTGATCGTTTTTTGGGTGGCATTTTTCCGACTTCACAATAAAATAATTCTACTATTTTCTTATAAGAATATGTAATAATGCAATAAAAAATTATTATTTAAGTTATCTAAACAACTAAAAATTGTTTCCGAACTCAATGAAGAAATAAAAAAAATTTTTAGAGCTTTAGTAATCATCAAACTACTTAGTGTAAAGATAACATATTTTTACATTTTATACAAAGATTCTTTTATATATTTTCTGAAAGTAGTATAATATTATGTGAAGCTGACAATACGTTGACAGTTAATTATCAAAATAATAATTTAAAAAACTGATTTGAAATGCATGAAGATTAAATTGTATCCAACTATACAAATAAGAAGTGCTTTTTTACAATTTCACACATTTTTTCTTCAAAACTATGCAGTTTAACTAAAAATTTATTAGAACAAAAATATCTTAGAATTAATCAGGGAATGCTCTAGAATTTTTTCAAAATGTTTTTTCAACTTTTTTGAAATTTCATTTTTTTGAATTTTTCAAAAATCAAAAATTGTTTCAAAACGTTTTGAATAAATTTAAGAGTATTTCTTAGCCGATTTTAAGATATTTTTATTCTTATAAATTTTTTGCTAACACCTATACTTTCTGAGAAAAAAATTTATCAAGTTTAAAACAAAATTTTTTTATTCCGGCCGCCATTTTGCTTAGATGAAAAATTATTCAAATAAATGTCATCATCCTAACATTTAGTTCAGATATCGAGGACACCTTTCTAACCGGTTTTAGACCGATACAAAAATGTATAGGCTCCAGAAAATCAGTTTAAAAAAAAAATTTTTTTTTCAAAATTAGGTTTTTTTTTTAATTTTGATTTTTTAGAGGTTAGAAATCTTTTTTTCGACTTCTGATCATCACCATTCGAAAGAGCACCCTCGAAAACATAGGGTACGATTAGTTTTAAGTTATTTGAGAACGAATTCATTACGAGGTAACAATTCAAACTCAAACTGAAAAAATGTGTCCTGTGGACGTTAACGGGTTAAATGTGATTGATGTAAAAGTATAAGGGCCTTTAAAGAACGGTTACTTCTGACACCGCGAAGTTACCTGTACAGGATGGTTGCGCAGTGGTCGCTGCAGTCAGAAAGATATGTCTTCTTTCTTTATTCGCTCTGTAAAGGCGAAACTCTAAGCACCCGGCACTTATATAGTATAAGAAAATTAATTTGAAAGAGTTATTCGAGGGCGTACAAAAAAATGTTACCGATCAGATAATCCTCAATTGTGACTATATTAATTGAAAATATTAATTTTGAGTACAACTATCTGATATCTCTTTATTAGTTTCATATAATATACCAGAAATCACCATCCTCTTCAAAAAGAAACCGGCTTTCTTTCTGAACATCGAGCTACTTGGTTGGCCATTAATTTATTCACTATCAACATTTTATTTAGGAAATCTTTTCGGACGTCAATATCGAGGTAAGTAGAATTCGAATATCTTTTCTTAGTGCTTTTTTATTAATTTGATAATTAAATTTTCAAAATAACCTCAAGTAAGATTAAATTTACTTTAACATTTCGCTATAGCAAGAGAATAAGTTACTTCAAATATTTTGTTTTTGAATTAGAAAATGAAAAGTGTTTTTTTCAAGTTGAATATCAGTGAATTGAAAATTACTCTTGATTAAACAAGCCATACAATGATATTATCTAATTTTAATTTTAGTTTTATTATTACTTTAATAAAGCTAACTTTGTTACATTTAAAAAAAAATCATTAATCATTAACAACATAACATTTAAGCGATAGAAAAAGTTTTAAACATTCAGCTAGAAATTAGAAAATGATTAAAATATCAGATGTGATGATACTCTCAATCATGAATAAAAAGATTAAACTCTTTGCCTAGCTTTTATGATGAATATCTGTAATAGAGTCGGCCTACAATGCCGATAAATCCACTGCTATTACCAATTTTTAAAAGGGGGAAGGTAAGGGAGGCGGTGTATCGCTCTTAACAAGGTAAAGAGAAAGGGTGAACACAAAGATTATTCTCTTTATCTCAGCAAATCAATTTATTACAATACGCTACCTTGAGCGTTAACAGTTCGATCACTCTATGGCGCGCCTTATCTTACTATACAAGTAATCACTAATCGCTGAAGGAAATGGCCGGCACGTTAGCGCCTTGCCATCTCACTACTAACTCGATATAAATCTAAATTACATTATGAACTTAAACTAGCTGTGCCGGCCCGTGAGAGCCTGGTACAGCGCACAAGCCGCGAGTAGCCGTTAGATAAAAATTTAAGAGAGAGAGAGAGAGATTAGAGAACGACCTGATGTATGCAGATTCCTTCAGATACAGCGCTTTGCCGGTGATGGTGATACGGTGTCCCGGCAAATCCGTGGCTGGAAGGGCTCGCTGGATGTATTAGGCTGGACCCGGGCAGGTTACTATTGCCGTCTTGGTTTCCTTGCCTTCTTTGTTCGCTGCAGGGGGTCTATCTACCTTTCACTGCCGTGGGCAACTTTTTACTGCCTCGCGAGTATACTTTAATCTGAATTCTTTGCGTAACTTTTACAAAGAATATCAGGAAGTTTAATTTTTTAATATTTCAATCAGTGTTCACTAAATATAATACTATAATTCCTTCCTATAAGACAATTATTTTCATATCCGGCTTCAAGTATCCAATCGTCACTTTTAAACTTTTCTGTCAAACATATATAATTCTTTTTTTATTTTGATAAAGAAACAGTCACATAGATTATTATGTTTTTTATTAGCATATTATAATCTTTTAGTCTTATGTTTGACAAAAAAAAAATTATATTTGAAATATTCTAGCTTTAAATCCAAATTTTTTGCGTAATAATATAAATTTATATAAATAAATTTATTGTGTTCACTAAATATAATACTATAATTCCTTCCTATAAAACAATATTTTTCATATCTGGCTTCAAGTATTAATTTGTTAGTTTTAATCGTTAATGTCAATTTAATGTTTTATGTTAATATAAATATCCTTTTATGTTAATATTTTTAATTTTGATAAAAAAAACAGTCACATGGATCATCACATGCTTTCTAGGTACTATGAATAGAAGGAAATTAGTGATCAGTGGCTATTCCGACAGTGCAGACACTCAATCTCAATACGTCAGAAGAAGCCCTAGGCATCCAAGAAAGGAAGTCTTCGCTGCTGTTCGGCCGTTAGTTGGTACTGCTGGATTGGGGATATTGAATTCATTAATGCCAATAAAATATGCAATTTTGACAAATACAAGACGATACCACATGATGCTCAGATTGATTCAAGCTTGGATCCTGATTCTGATGAGCATGTTTTCGAAGACGTTGTCGTATGTGGAATTGGTACGATGGAAGAATTGAAGGCGAAAGAAAAAAGGTTTCTTAAGCCTACTAAAAGAAGAAGCGATGTTCTACGAGCTAGAGCGCAAGAAGCAATGAAAAATAATGGCGCTAAATCAGTAATTCGAAAGGGTGAAGATAGTGAGGAGAAAGATAGTGTGTCAGTTGGGCGAAGTAAACAAAACAGACCAGTTAGTGTTTGCTATAGAAGAATTTTTATTTTTATTTATAATTTTTTATTTACAATCATTTATATTTATGTAGGAAACACCAAAATCAACATCAGGTTTACCGTTACCTATGTTTGAAAGTGCTAAATTTGTAGCAATCAGCTCAAATTTATTCGAAAAGAACTTGCTGAATTTTGAACTTGAAAATCAAACAGGAAGTACAGGAAATGCTCAAGCATGTGATAAAGATCAAATTATTATTAATATACAAAAGGAGTTGGAGAACTTAAAGCGTCAGATGGCCGCCCCGAAGTACGCAAGCCAAGAAGTTCGTCCTCGTTTTTCTACACTTCGTGGAGTATAAGGAAGAGATTCCACACCGAGCAGCTCGCCTGCTAGATTGCAGGAGAAAGCTGAATCTCCAATTTCACCTCATCTATGTACTACTCCACGACATTTACCAAAACCACATAAATCTAGGTTGATGAATGATGACAAAAAAATGCTACCAAGAAAATTAACTATAAATAAGAGCACACATGAGAAAAAAAGTGCTAAATATTCAAGAAAAACTAAGGAACTAAAGTATGATTCACATGATTACGATGAAGATTGCAAAAGATACCCCGAATTAGAAACGAAAGAAAATTTCCAGAAGTTCATTAAAGAAAAAACGGATCCAAAAACTTTTAAAAGTAAAAGTGTGAGTATAAAATGTTGATGTTGTAGAGATTGGCTTCTATATATATGTATGTATGTGTGTGTGTGTGTGTGTGTGTGTGTGTGTGTGTGAGTGTGTGTGTGTGTGTGTGTGTGTGCGTGTGTGTGTGTGTGTGTGTGTGTATCGTTTCATTCTAATAAATTCAAATATTGTTTGTTACAGATTATGCTCTACCATTTATGCTTTGCGGTAACAATTCCTTATAAAATGTGGAAAGGCGCCGTTGAGACGAAATCAAGTTCCTTATTCTTGAGAAAACTTGTTCTTCATATCTGGGACGAGTCCCTTTTTGCAACTCTCGCTGTCAACATAAACAAAGTTCTTAAGCCTTTGGAGAGGATATCAGTTAGAGAAACCCCCAGACAATATATAGCCCTAAGGCGTAAGTTAAATGCTTTTTATCATCAAGTTGGTTCCCAATATGTTATTCAATTGACAGCCCTATATTTGCTTACAGGAGCATATACTCTGTATTTGTTGAGGCATAACAAAATCGTAGCTGCGCCAACTACAAAAAAAGAAACAGCAGCAACGGAAAGAAGTATTCGCCATTACGGTAGAGAACTTGGAGTTTTGATAGACCAATGCAGAAGGAATTATTTCTCGAAGATAAAGGTCAATGCTGAACAAGATGTAGGAGAAGACGAAAGCGAAGATGCTGAAAAAGAAGAGAGTGATTATTCGTTAGACGGAAATAGCGAAGGTAATAGAAGCGAAAGAAATAGTTTCGAAGAAATCGATGATGTTTTTTAAATTGTTCGTATACGGTTAGTTCCCTTTTTTATAGTTCCTTTTTAATATAATTTATTTAGTTCGTATCCATATGAATTTATTCTTAAATTATCATCTTAATAAAAAAACAAAAACTTTTTTAATTTCAATGAACCGATAAGAATTTATAGAAAACGTATGAGATGCATTTATTTATTATATTTATGTTATTAAAATATTTTATGAGTATAAAGTTTATCGAAAAGGTATAACATGAACCTACGTACAAATATTGAAAAATATGACTTCGTAATAAATAAAGATTATTTTTAATTAAACAAAATCACCAATGAAGTTATGAGAACGTTTCTCTCTGATTTTTTCTTTCAGCGGGCCTAATAATGACGCATAATATAGACTTTACTGTCTGCCTTTTTTGAGGCTGGTTCTCTTGCGGTCATCCATTGTTTGGAATGTTCTTTGGTTTCAGGAGTGTAGTGGTGTACCTATGTTTCGTCTACAGTTACGAGTCGACGCCAAAAGTCTTCCGGATTATGACATATGCATGCTAAAAGAGCCTTAGAGGTGACCACGCGGGTTCGTTTGTTTTCAACAGTGAGCAAACGCGGCACCCATCTTGCTGATATTTTTTTCATCTCCAATTTTTCATGCAAAATTGAAATGACTGTACCCTTTGATACCCCTGTGGCCTCAACTTATTCTGGCAATTTTAATCTTTTATCACTCGACACCATATCGTGGATTTTGTTGACCATTTCGGGCGTACTCACTTCTACGGGGTGTCTTGAACGACGTTCATCTTTTGTTGTTGTACGGCCGCGTTTAAATTCATTTACCCAGTTATAAATAGTCTTAAACACAGGGGCAGACTTGCCATGAATGGGGCGTTCAACTCAACTATGATTTATTTTGGTGTAAGGCCTTCCAAATGAAAATGTTTTATCACCGCTCTAAACTCTGTTATTTCCATTTTTCAAATAAACCAATAATTTTTTGTTCAACCAACGCTCACAAAAAACGACTTAATGAATCGAGCTGAAACTTTGTACAATATCTAGTTAGTAGTATTGCTTGCCAAAAATATCATAATTTAAGCGTGACGAGCGCCATCTCTTGGATTTTGTAAAGACTTATTGACCCTTCCTCGTAGGAAGTAGAGCAAAGCTATCGGACGAAAGTCCGAGGAAGGGTCTTATTCTTCTTCAAAGGTATCAGGTGTGCACGCTTCCAGGCACCCGAGAAATTCCCCTTAGCAAATGAGGAATTAAAGATTGACCTAAGGTGTTCACCTATCGGTAGAACCTTCACCACCACTTTATAGGAAATCCCGTTATCGCCGCTCGCTTGCGATGTAAAAGGCGAAACAGCTAGGATGTCGTCACTAACATAAATGGGTTTGAAGGTAAAACTCCTATCATCTGCGACATCCATACCAACCATTCCGCTGTCTATGTTCTCGAGCAAGGAAACCGAAACCCCAACTAAGTGTTCATTCAGCTCATCCAAAGTAAAACCATTAAGCCCTTTCCCACCTGTCCGCGGCAAGAGGCCCAAGTACCGCATTTCCTTCCAAATAATTTTTCCTTCATCAAAGCTTTAAATAGATGATTTTGAAGGAAATTGACGCGCTCTTGTTCCATGCGAACGTCAATTTCGTTGCCGAGCCTGAGGGACTCCCCCAAAAACATCCGCCTGCCCAGTAGGCTTGTAGCGTCTACGCAAAGCGTCACACGCGTCGACAAGTCTCCTCAGTTCTAGACCAAACCAAGGAGCATACTATTTCCTAAGGCATATCGTCTTCTCAGGTACAAATGTATTAATGGCCTCGATCAAGTTATTGTTGAGACCATCAATAGCACCCTCAAGATCTGACTCAACAGCGTCAGCTAATGCCCAGTCACAGTCTATCAAAAAGTCTAAAAGTAAATCTGAGCAAATACCACGAAAGCGATATGATAAGCTTCTCATCGCAGTAGATGACACGTAAACGTTTATCGCGACATCAATAATTGTGTGCTTACTAAAACCGGGCAGCAATTCATTCCTGTGATCCGTAATCGTGGCGCATGCATCAGTCAGGCTAACATCAATCCAAGTGTGACAATCTCCTACATGGTGAGTTAGGCCAAGCTAGACCAAGTTTAGCGACAACTCTATACCCAGGCGCGCGATGGTCAGACCATCATCCGAACGCGAGCTCATATCGGCATTTAGGTCACCCATGATGATCTTATGACTAAAAACATCACAGAGATCCCTTAACACATTGAAAAGATCCGAGCCCTGATGTAGTGGCACCCTAGGTGGACAATAAACAATCCTGACGAGCACCGAAGAGAAGTCGTCCATCTCAACACTGCAATAATATAATAGATACACTGGTATTCTCGATTTCCCAGGTCCTTGCGTAGCAGATAATGCCAGTCTCTTTACTCTAAATTCTTAGCGTATGGAGAGGGCAACCCCACCTCCATTGATGTTGCCATCGCTTCTTATTGCTGAGTAGCCCGGAACCTGTATGATGTGATCATCAACTACTGGTCCAAGCCAAGTCTCAGGAATCCCAAAAATATGATATGTGGTATCTTCAGCCACGAACACACGAAGTCTCTCAACACGTGTCCTTAGCGAATTAAGGTTAAGAGACCTAGTTTTGAAAAAAACCACAGCGATGCGCAATACCTTTTGTGCCTGCCGGTCTCTGAGTCACGCTCTTCCCGCATTGTCTGTGGTATCCTCACCGTCCCGCTCCATGTACTCTACTCCCAGCAGCGTCTCGCCTTTCGCCCCGCTTCCCGATAAAATCGACGTTCGCGACCCACTCGTCAACTCCCATACCAATCTAATGGCTTGCTGGTTCGCCGCCGTCTCAAACGTGTACGCCCTCTCACTTGTCTTTCGTCGAACCAGAAAACTCCCGCCACTTTACCACATATACCTGAAGCCGAGCCCTCTTACAACAAGCTTCAGGGTCAGGAATGTTTTGAATTTAGTTTGGGGCAGAAGTTCATTAATAAATATTTTCCTCCGTGGCACCTTGGAAGATAACTCAAGCCCAAGGAGGTCCCTGTTCAGATCCTGAGTGGTTATATGAGTGTTGGACATATCGCGCTTTGCTTTCATTAAGTCGCACAGCAGTCCCTCATCTCTAAATCTTGTAATGTAGGAGAGTAAGAACGATCCTGCCCCCGTTGCCTCATACGTTCCCGTACCCGCAGCGCTCTCAGTGGGCCAGCAACGAGGCTAAGAGACCCTAACCCCTATTTCGTCTCCCTGTGCCAATGAAAGAACGACCTTCAGGGCTGCAAGAGCCAGCTTGTGCATACTCTCAGGGGAAACGTTCAACGCCTTATTGAAGAGGTCATGGATAATGGCCTTGCGGTGTTCAGCACTCCTATCCTGTGGCAACGAGACTTTCCCCTACGACCAGGTCGCACGGCGTCCCTGTTAAGTTCAAAGGGGTACCACTGGAGTTGGACGCAGGTGCTACTTTGATAACACCTTTGTCTTGGTAGGCTTTAACCCTGGTAAGTAACGCGTTCATTGAGCTGCATTTTCTATTAGTGATTTGGCAAGCACACTGAACATCACCAGACCTGGTCTAAACTTGTTTAAATCTGTCTTTTAGAGAGTGATTGCTCTCTAGAAGAGAACCGTATACTTTTTGCAGGTCTTTCACCATCGAGAATTGATCTCGGATTACGCCCTCTAGTGCTGCAATGCAACCTTCACTGGTACTTTCTCTTTCAGTCACAGGTAATGAAGTGACCTCAGAGGTATTTCCCAGTTCTAGATGCCGCTTCACGAGAGCCCTCATTCCATCAACCTGTCTCTTGATGGCATCAAAATTCTGGAATAATAGTTCTAGAGTGCTTACCGGAATCAGTATATTATTAATCCTTGGCACCTTCGATGTCCCTAGGAAGTGTTTATCAGTACTCTTGTACTCCTAGTTTTTGTTCGATACTTCTACGTCAGTGTGCTTAATTTCGAATCCACGCGCATGTCCAACGGCAACTCGTTCCGATGAGTCATTAATTTCGACGAGCGCCCGCGGACCTGCAACCGGTAGTTCTGCCATCTGCTCCGCATTAGCCAGCAGACTCGGCGGCCGAGGCGAGCGCTTCGGCGATAAGCTCCGCCCCTTCGTAGGTGAGAGCGTACTAAGAGCGTTTGAGCGAGATTAACTGGTACGCTCGTGACAGTGTTCACGTGCAGCTTACTCACTTGAGTTTTCGCTCTCACTGAAGGTTTTGCAGCATACACACTACCCCCCACCGATTTTCTTGTCACCGACGTCCGCTTTGCGATACTCACTATTGTTGTTATTGCTGGCTTCAGTGGATCAACTCGTCAGTTGTTGCAGAGACCGACCTTTTTATTGCTAGAACTTTTGCTGCGTCAAAGTTTCTGGCATACTGTGCAATTTTTCAGCTTTCAACTCGAGATTTCCCCGCAGACAATACATTTGGACTCACTCATGTTGTTAGAACGATTTGAATTTTGGTGGATTCCACTGAGGTGGAGCTGTAACAATTGGTGCAGGCGCAGTGGATTTTGCGAATGCAGATTTTTCTAACCTTTCTGGAGTAGCACTTATGAATTGAGACTCCCTGGCTCTTTTATAGAAGCCTAGCAGTTAGTACTCCTAACACGTAGAGCCTGCGGGAGACCGGAAAATCTGCAAAATATTTCACTAACACAAGTTTGATTAATGCGGAGTACCAGCCGTTGAACGGGAGAGCGAAGTTGCACACGTCTTCACATACTAATTACCAGAGAGAGAGAGAGAGAGAGAGAGAGAGAGAGAGAGAGAGAGAGAAAGACAGAGAGAGAAATTATAAATATATGTACACATAATTGTACGTGTGAGATACGCGTTGCACCGTAGATGTAGATATAAGTATGTTCTCTCTAACTTGTTGCCATTTACTTTCATCTCGCTGACTGGTTGTCACGCGTTATGAACAACTAAAAAAATTTAAGTAAAAATTCACCAATAAACGTTGAAAAAAGATTTACGCAACATTTTTACGAATGGACTTAACAGAGGTAATCGAAATAATAATACAGCAATTTTAGAGAAAAAAAATCTTGTTTTCTTAACGAAATTTTTTATATAAAAAGATACGAAATTGTGTATATAATTAAAAATAGTATGTCACAATAAGAAATACACTTTCACTCCTCCATCACGTTATAATTCGGTTTGACATTAGGAAATTTTGGTTCGTAATAACTTAGTTCGGTGTAAGGTGGTCTTGGTGGTGACTCCGAGCACGTCTTGCAGATCAAAGTTGTGACGGCTGAAACGATCAGTGAGATCGTTCATCCTATTCGCCTCTCTCTTTCTTTCTTTCACGTCGGGTGTCTTGGTCGTTCGAACCGAATATCGATACTCGATGTGGCTTTGTTTCGTGTATTGTTCCTGATCGGCATCAGTGAGCCAGACGGCCGGGACTGATACGAGGAGTTTAAATAGGAGAGAGAAAACGAAAGAGGTAGTGTCGCCGGGCGTGACCCACACATGTATACATAACCGGTGACACTCGGCCATTTGAGGCCAATAAGGAGGGATGAGCGAGAACACCGCAAGAAACGCAAGCAAGTGGGCAGTACTGATCTGATCAGAAGCTGAAATAGTTAACAAAAAAATAAGTTGCGTGAGACAAAAGAAAGAAATGTGAGGAATCGCTGAAAATGAACAGGTTGACATTGACCATCAGCTATTGGTTCTAGCAGCCGCCTAGTTGAAAGGAGCGAGAAGGGCCACGTTGGATCAAACAGCAGTCACCGCTGCCCTCAACAATAGACTGCAGTGGGCCGTGCTAAGGAGAAGCAGCGACATCTAACCAGGCTCACTGATGAATAGCAGCAACGACAATAGCTCGTCGGACTATCGCCAGCCCCGCTCAGATCAGGTTCCTCTCTCTTTTCTTAGTGCGCACATCGTTTTTTCTCTCTCTCTCTCTCTCTCTCTCTCGGTGAGTAACGACACACTGGTTTTTTGCAGGCGATTTCGTCCAACTGGCCACTGCGCTTCCTGCTAAAAATTCTTGGCTTTTAGTCAATTTTTCGGCCAGTGGATGAATAAACCGCCTGCCTGGTTACAACATAACCTTCATCAAATCTCCAATTTTAACGAGTTTTGATCTATACACTTCTGCAAACAACACAAACAACAACACAGCCTCCACACCAGGACCGCTACACTCTACACACTACACATCACACATCTCACCGAATGCAACACTTCCAACACTTTTGCTGCTAAGTACCAGTGTCAACTATTTTTACCGTTATCCACATATTTAAATATACTCGGAGAGACTCCTCACTGCCGGTGTTATTTCTTCGCCCCATCACATCTTTTAACTCAATCTGTCTTGCGCTTAGTCATCGCGATGGCTATTTTAATTTTAAGCTTATTTTAATTTATATTTATTTTACTTCATCTTGTTTTGTTTTATTTAGTTTAATACTGTCGTATTTTCATCTAGCGCTATCTACACGCTAGACAATTTTATTTTTAGTCTTAATTTTAATTTTATTCTATCGACTGTGTCAAATTGCGTTTACTTTCTTACTTTTTCATGAATTTTGCAATGTAATTTTTCTGCGTTCGCTTCACCAATCATTTTTTCTCATTTCATTTTTGCGGATAAGTTACTTATTTATTTTTGCGTTTCAATCATCTCTAGGTTAATTTGCGAATTCTCTTACCGTCTCTTGTAAATGGCATCATTTTACTCCTGTATCTCCCGCCAATTTTTGATCCTTAACTAACTGAGTTGGTGCCACTGAGGCGCCAATTTTCAAATCTCTTAAATCCAGACTTTTCACAACTACCGTTTATGACTGGTCAGTGACACAAATTTTCGCGCGAAATTCAAACTATGTTCAACTAGTCGTGCCAATCGGTCCTTTAAATTATCTCACTTGTTACAGTTTCTTGCGAAGTTTTGAGATCCGGGGAGGAGATATGGGAACCTTTTTGACACATTTTATGAATTTTTATTTTTGTCTTAACTAGTTTTTATATTTTCAAACCTTTCAATTTTATCAAATGGTCTTGTCTTCATGCGCCGAGTGTGGTGAAGCGCTGAGTTATCTGGATGCTAATCTCCTGCAGTGCGAGTCCTGCGATAGATCTTTCCATCGACACTGTTTCCATATAACGTCAAACCCTGACCTTCCGACCTTTCGGTTTTGGCCAACTCTCGTCAGTCCGGTTGCGTTTTTTTGGAATCCCCTCCTTCCACTCAAATTGACTCTGCTTCTGCTGGTACTTTGCCTTTTATCGAAATCTCAAGCCGTAAGAGGCAGGCATCACCTTACGAGCTTTTCCCATCGAAGACGTCGAGAGTGGAATCCGGGAGCGACTTCTATGGTACTGACCAATCGGCCGCCCTTCCCACTGTTCCTTCCTCCAGCACGGACCAAACCCACTTGCTGAATAGCATGGCATCTACCACGGGCGACAAACCACCAGCATGGTTTTCTGGCTTCGTGAATAATGAATTCACTGAATTTCGGAACGAGATCAGAGCCACCCAGACCTTCATTCTAACCAAAGTCAATCGTGTTGCCGACGAAGTGAAGAGCCTCAAGTCCGTGGTGGGTCTCCAGGATCGTTCCGAGCTCCTTATTCTAGGCCTACCGCAGGGGTTCCAGGGTTCACTGGAGGATGCCGCCGGGATGCTTTTTGAGGCGATTGGCTGCCCAAACGCTGGTGGTCGCATAGTGGCCACCAAAAGATGGACTGCCACTTGTTCTCGTCCAAATCCGACCGATACTACGTCCACTTTCATCGTGCGTATCGACTCAACGGTGGTGCGTGATGTCATACTGGAGCGCTCGGGCAGGCTCGCTGGGAAGACGGCGAGGGACAATTTTAAGTGCGGGCACGGAAACCCCGTCTTCATCCGCCGGCTGTTACCGCAGCCGATCCACAAACTCTTTGTAAAGGCGCTCGCGCGCAGTCGTGAGTTGGGTTTCGCGCGCCCTTTCGTCTCGGGTATGGTCGTCCATATGCGGGAGAATACACGTTCCACCCCGATCCCAATCACGTCGGAGAGTGATCTTGACACCTGCACGCCTTTGCCTCCCGGTCAGCCTGCTGCCCAGGCCGCTCCGCGCTCTAGTGCCATGGCAGTGGCTGCCACTCCGATCGGCACTCGCAGACATGCTCCACTCAACCTTAACTTCGCGCCCCAGGTGGTCAAATCGCGACCTACTGCCTCCATCCCAAAAAATCCGGCTCCGCAACTTAGCAAAACAGACGGTTGTTTTAGCCCGACAGTGTCTGTCTTTCCGGCCCAGCTATCTCAAGCCATCCCATCTTCATCTCCTCCAGTTTCTGGTCCATGATGCCAACTAATCCGGGACCATACCCCGCCCTCTGCTTCCTTCGTTGTCGGCCACATCAATATAAACTGACTTAATTCCCCCCGTCACTTTGCTCTTCTCGAAGCACAAGCCATTTCTACACATTTTGATGTCATAGCCATTACCGAAACTTTCCTCTCACCTGATATCTCTGACTCACACCTCTCTCTGCCCGATTTCAATTTTTTCAGGCTTGACCGAATTGGAAAGCAGGGTGGCGGTGTTGGTCTGTACGTCAGATCTCACTTTAAATTCAGTTTCCTAGCTACTTCAGATCCAGTTTTCGATAACACGCCTGAATTCATCCTGGGCGAAATAAAGTCCGACAACACCAAGCTTTTGATGGCGGTGGTTTACAGAAGTCCCTCTGCTTGCTCTCCCACACACTTTTTCAACTGCTTGGCCACTTACCTCCCTCTGTACGGAAATGTCATCATTACCGGTGATTTTAACGCAGACCTAGGTTCCAGCTCTCTGCCGGATGCTCGAGCTTTAAGATCTCTCGTTGACCTGCACAACCTCCACTTCGTATCCACTGCTCCCACTCATCACTGTCTTGATACAAATCCTCCTTCCCACACTACTCTTGACCTCTTCATAGTGAAAGACCTAAATGCTATCCAGACATTTGGAAAGTCTGATACTCCTTTTATTGCTGGTCATGATTTCATCTCGCTCACCTATCGCTTCGCTACTAACAATCATATCACCAGAGTCATTAGGTCCCGCAGTTTGAATCGGGTGGACGAAGCGGCCTTAAATGGGACCCTCAGGGGCCTTCTCTCGAACCTGGTCGACATTTCTTCAACACGACTGCAGCACTCTTTCAACCCGTCGATCGAAGCCGACGAGCATCCCCTTGACAACTTGGTGCACTCTCTCACTGAAGTCCTCATAAAATCCTTTGACGAGGTAGCCCCTCTCAGGTGCATCAAGTTGTATTCTAGGCGTAAACCCTGGGTGACTCCGAGCATTCTTGCGCTTATGAAAAAGCGTGACGCTGCCTATAAACTGGCATCCTCCTCCCGCTCGGGCAGTGACGTCGCTGGGTATCGAAGACTACGCAACGATGTCTCAAATGCCCTCGACTCTGCAAAAAATTCTTGCATTTCAGGCAGACTGTCTTCCGTAGCCACCAGCAAGGCCAGATGGAGAGAGTTACGAAACTTGGGAGTCACAAGGCGCGCTCTTCCATCCCCGTTTCAATTTTTTTCTCCAGCCGTACTTAACACCCACTTTGCCAACATAGTCAACTCGTCCCCTCCATTGACACGTGACTTTTTGGACGCCCTTTTAGCGAGTCCCCCAAACGCTCCTCACGTCCACTCCCCATTCAATTTTCGTGAGGTCACTTGCCAGGAGGTCATGGATGCACTAAACTCGTCCACATCCAGAACATTCGGTCCTGATGGTTTGTCTGTCAAGATGCTTAAACTCGTCTCCTCTTCTTGTCTCTCATCTCTCACGCATCTTGTTAACAAATCATTACTGTGCGGCGTCTTCCCTACCTCCTGGAAACGGTCTCTCATCACCCCTCTTGCCAAAGTACCTTCGCCCGCTATTTTATCGGACATCAGACCGATAGCAAGGTTATCTGAGGTATCAAAGGTGCTTGAGAGGCTCGTTCATTTACAACTCTCGTCTTACCTGGACCGCCACAAGCTGCGTGATCCGCGGCAGGCGGGTTTCGTGCGGTTTCACAGCACCCAGACAGCTCTCCTGGGTGTCCTGGATGACGTCCGCAGGGCTATTGAGAAGCGTAAAATTACAATCCTCGTCCTGCTGGATTTCTCCAGGGCTTTCGACTTCATCCCCCATGGTCGTCTGATGGTCAAGCTCAGGGACCTATGCCTGTCTGACACTGTCCTGGGATGGTTTTTTAGCTATCTGACTGACAGGTTTCAGGCTGTTATGGGGGAGGATGGCACGGTGTCGGATTGGCTCAGGGTTGCTACTGGAGTACCGCAGGGTAGTATTTTGGGACCATTGCTATTTGCAATCTTTATCTCGGACCTGCCCTCTGTTCTCTCCTTCATGAACTATATGCTATATGCCGACGACACGCAGGTCTATCTTCACTGTCATCCCAGCAGCCTTGCGGAGGCTTTGGGGAGGGTGCAGCTTGATGTGCAGGCTATAGCGGATTGGGCACTAGGAAACGGTATCTCCCTGAACCTCACCAAGACCAAGGTCATGATACTGGGCAGCGAACAGTACGTTAGGGCTATCAACTTGAATGACATCGTGAAGATCACCATCAACGAGGTTCCACTCGACTATGTTACTAGTGCTCGTAATCTGGGCGTGACACTTACTCCCACGTTAAACTGGTCCGAACATGTGAGAAGCGTGACGAGGAGGGCATACAGCTGTCTGGCTTCACTTCGTTTCCACAGGAAATCTCTCTCGACTACCCTCAGAAAAGTTCTTGTTGAGCAACTCGTTTTCCCACATTTCGATTAACTCTCAGTGGTTTGTATTCAGCTTGATGGAGAGCGCTCGTCTAAGCTTCAAGTTGCACAAAACGCCTGCGTACGCTTCGTAATAGGATGGATCCCTTTTATACCTTCTCTATCCTTAAACAGCCACATCACGCACCATAGACTAGCCCTGGGCTGGCTATCCCTCACCCCAAATAGGTATAGAGCCCTTGCCGTTCTGGCCTACTCTGTTGTGTCCAGAAAATCGCCGCACTACCTTGCTAAAAACCTGTCTTTCCTGCTCGATGGTGTCATTATCCGGCGCTCGGGTCGCCACCTGCCGTCGGCGTTTGAATACAAGACCCCTCGAACTGAGGCATGGAACCATTCCTTTGCTATCCTTGCTCAGAGAATACTCAACTCACTGAGCGTGACCCTGTTCTCCACCGATCGGATCCCTAACTTCAGGGATTGGACCCGTGATCTATTCTTAAACTACGAGGCTAGAGCATGGATTGAGAGGGCAACTCGCGAGAAGTTAATGCCGGTACCGGCACTGTCCGATTATACTCGCATACCAAACAGGGTCAATCCAGCCGCGTTCTCCCAAAATTATCCATCGTCCCACACTTACCCCTCTATCGACCTATGGTTCATGAAATAGCTAATTGAATGGTTATTTTCTAGCCGAACGTACGTCGATCCACCTTTATACCTCTTTTCAGACCTTCCTTCTGTAAAACAGGTGCCATTCGCGTCTTTACTACTCTTGCTATTTTTATTATTTTTTACTACTTTTAGTATTTTGTTGTTGTTACTATTTTTATTGTTTTCTATTACCTTTATTGTCTTTATTATCTTAGTATTATTTTTCATCTTTTATTATTGTTAACTTTGTCGTTTTATCTGATAACTCATTTATATTGTTCTTTATATATTTTATTTTACTATATTTTCATATTTTATTCTATTTTTATTTTTACATATATACTCTTAGTGTTTACTGTTAATGCCATTGGAAACTCGCTGCTCACCATATATACTACTCACACAGTTTCACGTAATTCATTTTCTTCAAATAGTTAAATGCGTCACTTTTCATTCTTGCATCACCTCTTTTGTCATGTTTAAATTTTGTTATTATTTTGTTATGTACATTTTCCAAACTGCCAGACGGGGTTCCACCTCATTGGCGCAATAAACGAACTAATCTAATCTAATCTCTCTGCGAAAACCAACCGAACACGGACGACCGAGTGTGAATGTCTTTGAGTCACACCACACCCATGTGTCAGTTACGATTATTTATGTGGCGGTGCTTAGTCCTTAGTACGTGCATTCGCACGAAGACGAGCCCGACCTTTTTTCCGATGCGTAGAGTAACATCAGAAACTTTATAAATGGGACTATGAGAATGCGTAAAAAAGAAGTATTTATAATAAGATTAAAAAAAAAGTAGTTGCGGCTATCGCGACTAATCAGCGACGAGAGCCCATCGATAGCCTCCGCGATGGAGCAGACACGCCTTCCGTACTCCCCTTTTTAAAAAATTAGTGACGCAACGTTATTCGAGCTGGTTCTTGACACATGAATCGCGAAGTTAAGTACGAAAAACAAAACGAACGTGTTACATGGCATCCCTTGTGGGTAAGTTGAGGAAAATGAGGTCCGAATAGCCGCAAGGAGAGAGACAGGACATGATTTCATTGTTAGAAAGCTTAGAGTTTAGCAATAAACGGAAAGAAGAAGTGTTGAAACAAAGGCACAAACAAGACGTTCAAGGTGACTGAGCGATAATTCGCACCTCGAGGGATGTTTATTTACATCGCGTCGGTCGGACTTGGTAAGTGAGAGATCTACGTGCCGAGCGAAAAAGGGCTCACCGGTGCGTTCGCACAAGCGAGAGAAAGAAAACTTGTATAATAAACATGGTCGTTGCTGTCATCGCTTGCGCACGGTTTAATGATTTATCGACCTAACGTATCGAAGGCCGCTAGTCGTTGTATTTACAACAGACCGGGTCATTCCGAGTAATAATCTGTTGTTTTAGTAAATAGATTAATCTAAGGCGTGCTTTTGCCCGAGAGCCGCGACGAATGTGTGGTAGTGGTAGAGGGTAATTGTGTTGTAATTTTGAATTGCTGACTAAGAGTAGTACGTAGAATTCGCACTGTCTAAAATTGTATTTTAAATCGTAACAGACTGAAACGAGCTATCCCTGGTATGAAGGGAAGCAACGTGCAAATGCGTGGAAATTGCATTCATGGACGAATTTAGGTTTGAGTGAGTCCATGTCCCTTCTCCAAAATAGTTTGTCAGTGTTATTAGGAGAAATACTAGTATATTATTAGCCTGTTTTTTTTTTTTTTGAAATAAGAAGTACGAAAGCCGCAATTTCCGATCGTCAGTCTTGTCTACACTAAAGGCGTCGTGATTTGAGTGAAGCGGGCTGTTGAAATGTCGTTGGGTAAGGTAATGTGCGCAATAATGCGCGAGATTATGAGAGATAAGGGCATGTGTGCTCTCAAGTGATGGAAAAACAAGACGCCGCCCGCGGAATTGATGAGCTTTTTAAAAAGGCACCGGGACTGAATGTCACGGATAGCTTCGGCAAACTCCACGAGCACATGTTACGCTTTATGATTTTGCGCGAGCGTCCTGAACTAAACTTGTTCCTGGGTCCTAACAATTTTAAGACGGGCTTAATACCAGATCCACCTGAAGATATTTTGTGTGAGGAATCGCGGGATATTAATATGGATTCGACCCCAATAGAAGCAAGATAAAAGATGGACGAGCAGAGAGTCAGACCGAGCCTGCATCAATACGCAGGCGAGTAGATTAGAAACCTAGATTGTTGGACGGACAGAAGGTTTCGCGTGATGCGGCGTGTGGCGGGCGAGGGCGGTGGCCGAGGCAAGGGAAGAACGGATACCTTACACAGAGGTAGCATCTTGAGGTCTCGAGAGCGAACCGAACGTTTTCGGCTAGGTCTAGAAAGCTTTTGCAATTTGCCGAGTTAGTATTACGCAGGGAGGTGTTAGCAGTTTTATTTAAGAGCACGAATAACTTATATTGTGTCAAAGAGGCCGCATTGGAAATGCGGTCGGGTGAGCGAGACAGAACGTGGAGTAAAAGCTTGATGGCAACTTGAACGCCATGTAGACGAGGGCCAGATGAGCGGTCATACCGTTCGCACTCGCGCGCCGGCCTCAGAGGACGAATTTTTCTCAGATGAAGCAATAGAGACTTCTGGAATGCTAAATAGAAGAACAAATACACTGGCCATCTCACGCAAATCGGAAGAGGCGATGAAAAACTGGAAGGAATTATTTCGGGACGTGTTGAGATGTAGCGGGCGAGGAAAGTGCACCGTGAAAATTGAGGACACAGGACCGCATAGCAAATCTCCACCTTGTCGTGCGGAAAAATCGAGAACGAAAATAAGGCTGAAAGATCCGTGAGTGAACGGGATGATAGAGCGAGTCATTGGATTTGGATGGCTACGAATCGGACATCACGAGGCTGGTAAGTCGCAGACTGAGGCGCTTGAAGACCTTTGAGTGCTCAAGTCTGCATCTGCAATGACGTTATATCGGCAGGAAACCGGCAGACGCGATGAGTACTTTCACGTGGGTATGATTAGGCCCTTCAGAGTGGAGTAGCGCACCAGTGGTCGTGAAAAAAACAGACGAGACGTATCGATTTTGTTTAGACTTTTGCCCAATAAATAAAGTAACAAAGATTGATGCATACCCGGTGCTCAGTCTTGATTCAATTTTAGATTGACTGCGCGGCGCCGTATTTTTGTCAAAGATTGATCTTAGGTTGACGTTTTGGCGAATTTCCTTAGACGAAAGAAGAAAGCAGTACACTACGTTTGAGATTCCCGGATTAAGTCTGTGGGAGTTGAATTAGAGAATGCCATTAGGCTTCGTAAACGCGCCTGCAACATTCATGCGCTTTATAGATACGCAGCTTGGTTCAAAGTTCGTGCAGAATATATTTTGTTATAAGGATAATTTATTGCTAATGAGCGAGAATCTTATGGACCACATGCTGTGGTTAGAGAAAGTATTGCGGTGGTTAGTGGAAATTGGCCTAGAGATCAACCTTGAAAAATCGGACTTCTTTTACACGGAAATGACATATTTCGGCTATAGACTGGACTGTGAGGGCTTACGCCCAGACCCAGATCAAATTCAGCCGATCGTGAACTACCTGGTGCCTTGAATTATAGAGCAGCTTTCCGTAGATTTTTCGGCATGGTGGGATGGTACGCTCGATTATTGAAAATGAGAACGATATTGAGATGCCGCTCATAAAACTGATAACGAAGCACTAACAATGGGTTCGGGGCAAAAAGTAGCAGAAGGCCTTTGAGCAACTAAAAACAGCACTCACTGAAGCTCCCGTGCTGGCCAGACCGGATTTTGAGCGACCGTGCTACTTGCATGCGAAGGTTCATCGTACGCGATGGGAGCGTGTCTAGTGTAGATATTCTAAGACGGAGAGCATGCAATTTGCTATGCGTGTCGTATGTTAAACGTACATGAGAGATGATACATGGTAAGAGAAATCGAATTTTTAGCGCTCAGATGTACGGTAAAAAGTTTAGGTTGAATATCGAGGGTTTCCACTTTGTAGTAGTGATTATGCATCAACTATAGTTCTTTTTGTAAGAACATACAGAATCTTGCACCTGTCAGATACAATGCCTTATAACAATTGACACTCTGCAGCTTTTTATTGAACATCTCGATGGAAAACCAAAAAATACTTATTTCTGTCGCTTGGTCAAGCGCACGGTCTGCTCAATCATATTGGTCTCGTAACTTTTCGTTAGTCTTAATAATGCAGAAAATACGAGTACATAACATAGATTCATTCATTAATTAATGAATGAATCTATGTTATGTACTCGTATTTTCTGCATTATTACAAATTCTAGATGATTATTTTCAAAGCATAAGTTGATTCAATGTTGGAATCTCTTCACAGTTAACAACAAAAACTCTCTCGGAATATTTTTTCAAGACAATCTGATTCGCTCTTTCATATTTTCTATCGTTGTTCGTAGTTGAGTGTTAACAACATTTTATAAATATCCCCACAGGAAAAAACTTTGACTTGTCAAATCTGAAGTTCACGGGCACCATTCAACAGAACCACTTCATCCTATTCATCTATTTGGAAATATATATATATATATATATATATATATATATATATATATATATATATATATATATATATATATATATATATATATTCGCGTACTTATCTACTCCAGTATGCTGGGTCTCCATCTAGTTGGAACCACATATGTGCTCTAGTTTAAAATACAAAAAATCATATATAGTCTTTTCATTATTCAACGAAAAATGGCATACAGTAATAAAAAGACACATTCTAATATTTACAGAAACCGACTTAACTTGATAACTTGCAATTTTTGTCCGAAATTTTATTTTATTGAAAGGTATTTTCCAAAGTAATTTACACATGTAATTTGAAATGAAAAAAATAAATAATAATTTTAGTTAGCATAAAATCTACAGTTACCATCCCATTACTCCCTTAAAATTTAGAACTTTGGTGATTTTTCGATTTCAATCTTTCAAGAGCAGTTTCTCAGATGGATCGCTCTAAATTGGATGTTGGACCTTAAAATAACTTAAATTCCGTAAAAAATCATACTGTATTAAAATTACTCAAATTAAAATGTGAAAAATTAGTTAGTTACATGAATTTAGACGAAAATAACTATGAATCACTCAAGTTCATAGATAAATGTTTTTCTGAATTTCGATTTTAATTTGACCTTGATATCTGACCTTTATAATATCGTTTCGATCGTAAAATTTCCCGCTTTTTTTGAATCTGGAGTCAAATATAGGTATAAAATATATATTTCCAATTAAAAAAATGACATTGACCTTCAAATGACCTTGAAATTGAAGTTCAACATCAATAGTCATATGATACTTAAATGATCTTTACTGTTTTAAACAACTTTCGTCTAAGCAATTTTTTCGTACGATGTCAACTTTTCTAAATATTCAGATCCGTCATTTAAAATGAAACACTCTATACATTACACCGTGAAGGTAATGACATGGCTATTCAGTACAAGCAAAAATGGTTTGCCAAAGTCATCATAACATATATTGAATCCGTAGGTCAAAGAATTCCTCATCATGTTCATTTGATCCAAAATAGTCTCCACGCATCCATATGTTACATACTTGCTACGTGGACTGCTCTCATCAGTTTGATAATGGGTTTGAAAGTGCCTAAATCTTCACTGATTCCTTCCTTTTACTGTACAACTTATTTAGAGTGTACGTTGTAGAAAGTACTAAGTTAGATAAAAGTACAACTGTTTTGGTTATCATGAGAGAAAATCGCTACTCGCATAAAACCCTCGTTATCTGTAACATGTTCATTATACGGTCATCAAGTAAGCTAGTAGTTCTTTGTCAGTTTCGACCTTGAATGTTAGAAAAATTTAATACATATCTTCTTCGTTATTAACAAAGGTGATGTAGTTATCATCGTCAACTTTACTTAGAAATAGCCTTCGGACATAATGTAACCATTTCTTCGTTCGCATGAATATTTCAACATGTTCTAATGATAACAGTCACTTACTGCTGCGATAGCATAAACACAGAACTTCCAATAAAATAAAGCAGAATCACTCTTTTAACCGCATAACTATATTATTAGGCAAAATTTTTCAGTGTGCCCTGATTCTTGACATATTTGGTATTTATGTTGCTGTCTAGCTTTGTATTATGCTACTAAAATTTTGTAGTCTTCGCAATCTGACTCTATATCTTAGATTTTGGCAAATTGTACACACATTGAATGGTGATCGTCTTTCGTCTACCTTGCAACTTTTTATGGCGTGACCATTATTATTGCATTTTTTGTAAATTACGTCTGAGTAGTTTTGTAGTGCGTGTCCAGTGTTGTCACAATATTCTCAATTACTTTCGTTTCTGATCGTATTGTTCAAGCATGAATTTAGGTTGCGATCGATTCCATTGTATTTCCATCATGATTTGTAGATGCTAATGTATGGACATGGATCTATTCCGTGACCTAATTTTTGGTAATACTGGCAATACGAGTATAAGTTTTGTCTCTTATTTAGTTGGCATGCATTTATAGAGTGACCTGGTTGGCTACAGGATTTGCAGTTCAGATTTATTTTTATTTCAATGTTTTTGCAGTTATTTGAAAAGTGATCTGTTTTCTTACAATATACTTAGGCAGCTCTGCAACAGAACAGAACTTCGTGTCTCTGCAAATTTGGCATGTCAGGATTTTTTTCGGTTCTTTATATTTTTCTTCGTAGTATATATTGTTATATATTGATGTACATTTGATTTATAGTTTTTTTTCATTTAATGTCATTTTTTATTTTATAGCTTTTTTTGATATTTCTGTTACTATATTTTCTTGGCCTAGCTCGTATTTGATTTCTCGTTTGAGGCTCTTCTTATAGGTTGTAGGTATGTCGTTATCTAGGGTTCTGTTAAAGTTTATCTATTCTCTGCTTCTAGTCTTTTCTATTTTCTTTAAGTTCTTTGATTTTCAATACTAGTTTTTGCAGTTTTTTGGTGTAATGTATTACTGTTTCCTTTTCTCATTGAATTATTTTATGAAATTTAGCATATAATTTGTGTATGTTATCTTCGATTGTGTATAAGATTCTGATTTCTGTTATTAAGTCTGTTATATTGTTTTTGTCGTTGCCTTTCAGGACATCTCCTATTTCTCCTTTCATTTATACTTTTAAGAGATTAGTTAGGTTAGATTTATCTACGTCGTTGATAAGATTTCTTACTTATCGTAATTTCTTTATGTATTCTGCAGGTATAATCTAGCACGTAATTTACTACTTCTTTTAAGCTTAGCTTCATTGGTCGGTTTATTATTTGTCCTTGTTTTTGTTCATTTTTACTGCGATTATGTTTATTTGATTGTTACTTATCTATCTTTTGTTATTTGTTATTTCTTATAGATAGATTTTTTGTGTTACTAGGTATTGGTTTATTGTCGACGATAGAATTTCGATTTGTGCTTTGAATAACTATTTCTTTAGGTTTGTTATTGGGTATCACAATCTGTTCCTTGTTATTTGTGTTATTATTCGTCAGTGTATTAACATTTAAATTTTTCAGATAGTTCTATTGTATGTAAATATAATTATTCATGTCACTTGTATTGTGCTTAAGATTGAATAATGTATCTTTGGTTTTTGTTTTATTTTTTTGGCTCGTTGTATTACTATCGAGTTTAGTTGTCCTTTGGAATACCTATTATCAAGCTTTGTTCAGTTAGATAGCCTTCGATATCTGAATATTTATTGTCTTTTGTTAGTTCGAAGATTTTGTTTAGATGAAGTGTTGAGTTACTCATTGACAGGTATTGTCAGAAGTCAAAATTGGTTCGTTATTCGAATATTCTTTTCTAGAAGTTGAAATTTCTGAAGCGGAATTCCCTCTTACGACCCTTGTCTTATTTGTATTTTCTGGTGTCGAGAGTGGCTATATTCTTGTAAGTAATCATTTTACTTTTCAGCTTCTCTTAATGATGTTACTTTCCAGTGATCTATACAGCTGACTTTTTTTTCAGCTCTGTATTTGGATTTATTTCATGTCTCATACGCTTTTTTCGTCAGATATTTTACTTGTTATTTTTATTGTTATCTTTTTATTTTTATTGATCATTTGAGCATTTCTTCAAAAGAATAATAATAACTGACCTATAAGTTTCAAAGTTTTAGTTTCATTCAGCTAGTTATTATATTTTTTTTAAATGTAATTCTGTTTCTTTCTGCAAACATTACGGTTTTGTGTAGGTCACTAACTGAGATGTGGATGACACTGATCTTGATTTATGACTTTGCAGTTAACGTTTTTTTGCTTACAAATGTGAAGCTTCGGCTTTGCGATTTTTGCCTATTTGCTATGTGAAGCTGCGATTATCTCGGTTTGTGCTAATTTATTGTTAAGCTGTGATTTCTTAGTTTATGCTCGTTTAATGTCAAATTATGGATTTCGCATTACATTTATTTTATTTTTATTATTTGATGCTATAAACGTTATTTTAATTTTATTTGAATTATTTGTTGGAAAATATGTTCAATTACTTATGTACTGGAACCAATTGTTACACCTTGGGCGTTCGCTATCCGTTAAACCTAACCTTTAAGACATATCAATATGAAATCTAGTGGATAAGCCTTATTTAATTATTTGTGATGAGTGAATTCTAGCAATTTAGAATTCAAAATATATTAAATAAATGTGATAGAGAGTTATCAATTCCTATACCTTGGAGTTCGGGTATTGACAACATTTATAAACCAGGATAGATGGTGTTGAAATAAAATTATAGACAAGGTAAACGTAACTACTAGATTATGCTTACTGGAAAATAACAAATTATTTCTACTACGGATCGTTTACAGCGAAAGATTTATATATAAGTTAAGTAAAAATACAAGTAAAAACAAATTGTAGAACTGACGGGGTACGGAGCTCTAGATACGAATCATTTAAGGAAATTTGTAAGAACTGATTTGCAAAGTGTATGCAAGGATTTTTATAATTGATCATTTGTCGATATTTACAAGTAAAGTAGTACATTGCTTGATATATCGTAATTCGCTGAGTATGAGTTTTCTGTTTCGCAATGCATTTGCTTCGGGTAAGAATTCATACGAGTTTAATGATTTTCTGTGAACATATATAAAATTTTCTATTTTTAAGAGGTTGAATTTTAGGATCGTATACACTATGTTAAAATATGCAACTATATATAAAATAATACGTTAAGAGACGTATCATTACTGTATGGTAAGATATTGTTAGACTCAATACAAGTTTTGTAGTATCAATTCAAAGTCCTGGCGGCTACAAGGGGTAGGGTTTGGGTAGGTTAGCTGGTACAAGTGGCCTCTCTTTCACAGGTCGAAAGTCGTCGCGAATTTCCGTTGTTAAATATATCATTGCAGTGTTTCCTCTCTTCTTTTGCGGATTAGTTCCATTACAGTTTCTTCAAGATATCCAAGTATATATTCCACATCGAATGTAATAACATTTATTATAGTCGTTGAATTATTGCATTTGTTTATATTTTCTATCTTAATGTTATTTTTTAATATTTTATAAAAAGTAGAATAATTTTTGCAACGGTAGTCGATTCGATTAATCGATCCGTTCACTCGGGGTACACTCGCGATGCTTGAACGAACGACTAAGAGAGAGAGGGCGCGCGAGAGTTTAAAAGTTTCCAGTTAATCCTCAGCTGCTTTTGCGAGAGTACCGCCAATTTAGTTTTTGCACAGTGTTTCGCCGTTTGTTTGCAAATTAAAAGTTCCCTGGATTTTTGGACGTGCGCGAGTGATAGAAAGTAGTATCACAGCAGCAGCATTACAGCAGCAGCATTTGTTTGAGCGAGCAGCAATTGTCCAACGAGCGAGGCAGAGCAACTGATTTGAGGAGCACCGTTGATTCTCTTCAACAATTACGTCTAATCACCGTAATTGCACCGCAGAGTAGGTGCACCTCCCTTTTTATTGCACGACATAATACTAGCGAGAGTATTTTGTATATCGTGATCATCATTTTTTATATTCGCGCAAAGTTTTCGCGGCAAAGTTCGAATTCTCTCTCTCTCTCTCTCTCTCTCTCACCGTATTATTATTAATCATTGTAAATCCTATTCGTGTGCGTTAGTCTTTCGGCCCATAGACGACTGTAGTTTATTTGAATTAAACATTATTAATTTTATTCGCCGTATTACGTCATTTTCCTAATAGTTTAACAGATCTATAAATATTAAGTTTTAATCCGATTTCATCTAGAGGATTAGTCGGATTAAGCATTAGGTCACTCACACCTAAGATTGTGATGTTCGTATCACTTATAAATAATAATAATTCAAACTCTCGTATCTAGCTAATGAGTAAGAATTTGTTTCTAATAATTTTAATCTACTTGTCAATAAAATAAATAGATAAATCAAATATACTCTAATAATAATAAATAAATCAAATATATATAAATAAGTACAATGTTTCAGGAGAAGTCAGACGATGCCCTAGTTTCTTATGGTGCGAATTGTCCCATAAGCAGAGCTAAAGTCTTTCTTAAATAGGATATAATTCGGCCCAAGTTTCTTATAGCGCGAAATGTTTTATAAATCGAGCTCGAATTATAAGGAAGGAACAGTCTTGCTCAGTTAATCACAATGAGAGAAAGAACTTAGGTATCAGCCAAGTTTATTCAGACTCATGCGCTCACCTTGCAAGGCTAGAAGTGAATGCTAGCCTGTGCAAAGGTGGGCCTATTTATACACTGTAACGGGGTTGCTTACCGTTTAATTATTTTAATTACGGTGATCACATAAACGCGCTCACTATCACCTATGTCAAATAAGAAAGTCGGAGAGCAAGAGGGAACCGCAGCTAATAATATTAAAAAACGTTTATTTTAAGACAACACGATATCAAATAAAATTATCAAATTGAATTAATTTCGTTTGAAAGTTGCCGGTGTTAGTTTTCCCCGGGCCAGCGGGTACAATATTATTGATTTGCGGCAACTTTCAAAGTTTATTGGTGTTTACGCTTCTAAGAGTCTATCGGTCGCACTCGCACGCGCTTACAGGTACTATTTACAATTTTACGTCGCGGCGGGCCTTCGCAAGCTAACTAACAGGCTGTCATTTACTGTTGTGGCCTTCGATATCAAGTGTGAACAACAACACTTGATTGCCACCTAAGTCGCTGGTTGACTGAGCGCAAGGTCACTAGTGAGAACCGGTGTTTTGAACAATCAGAAACACCGTAGGTTCTTTTGCGTTGGGCGCCATGTAACGGGGTTGCTTACCGTTTAATTATTTTAATTACGGTGATCACGTAAACGCGCTCACTATCACCTATGTCAAATAAGAAAGTCGGAGAGCAAGAGGGAACGGGTGTCAGTCAACCAATAAATCTACGAATCTACAAGGAGTGGAGTCATTACGGAATAAACACACTGAGAGCACTTGTTAATATCACGAACAGAACCTTTTATTATTTATCAAATGCTACATTAGATCGGCCCGCGTGTTTACGTTTACATCGGCGCTCGCTCGACAACAACATGCAGTGTCGGAACGCTCGCTGCTCTTTGTTCGAAGAGCTACTACTACACAACCGCGAAATTAAGCTGGCCAGCTTACCTTTATTCTGTAGACGTACGGAGACGGTGACAACAATTCGTGCTGCGGGAAAACTGTTTATTGTTTCGTGTCGCGGATCGCGAATTCGCGCACACGTGGCTTCGTCCTCGATAGCGAAACCTCACACACACTATCGATCTCGCGGAGGACGACGATTTTCCGTCGGCTTTTGTCTGCCCCTTTGGTAGCTGTACGGCACCTCGGCAACAGCGATCACTCCAAGTTATCACTGGTACGGCGTTCTCCTTTTGGTTTTCGGTGTTTGCGGCTCGCAGATCGGTAGTTGCTAGCGAAAAAGCGGACGAGCGTGATGATGGATGAACCCTCACTGGTTCGTTTTCAATCGCGCGCGTTCCGTCTGCTCGCGCGCAGAATTCCTTCGTTTCAGTTTTCGTCTTCCCGGTCGGTGCTGCCCCCGCAGGCAGCAATTAGGTTATATTATCAGCGCTAATTCGACGTTTACCGTCACAGCCCCCTTCCAGTCTGGACCCGAGGTGGAGAGGGGAAAGGATAATAAAGGGTCATAGTCCATGTGATATTTAGATCAATTTTTATTCGGCGGAATAGTGTAGATGTGGCCCTGCCCACGGGGGCAGGGATAGATCACCTGGCTGGTCTCGGTGATTTCTCCTGGCCTTGGTCATCTAATGGAGGACGACCGCGCGCCTCCCATCCCAGCCTCTCTTGGACCAGGTCGGCGTGCCCTCGCACATGGGGGCAACGGTCCGTGCGGGTCACCCCGGGGTAGTGGCACACGTTGCACCCCTCCCACTGAGCGCGGGATAGGGTGCCCCGTGGGAGTCCTCATTCCCTGGGGGTTAGTTGCAACCCGTCCCTACGGTTCGGGGTGGACCACAGCGGTCTTTCGACCGTGGGATCCTCACCCGCGGGCCGTACTACCACATTGATGTGGATGGGCCCCGTTGCATGACCTTCCTGGCTGCCGTCTACGTTCACCACCAGGTTTACCCCGCACGTTTGCGAGCCCTGGCGTGACGTGGCCCCCGACCTGACCTCTGGAGCCGCTGATCTGGCTCCGACGATCGGAGGCTGGGAGAGGCCCGTGGGTATGTCACTCGCCGGGCCCTCGAGAGCCTGGCGGTGACGCCGCTGGACTTCTTTGAGCTCCGACGCGAACTGGCGACGGCGGGACACCAGCTTACCCCAGTGGTCCATGTTATCGGGGCGGTGTCCCGCAGCCGTGTACGCGTCATACTCGGCGTACACGGCTCGTTGGAGGGCGTTGAGGGTCGCCCAGCCTTGCTCGACTTCCCTCAACCCCTCCACTATCTCCTCCCAGGTTCGTCTGCCAGACGGGGGTGTCTGGCTGGTGAACCTGGGGCGCCAGGTCGCGTCGGCGAAACCCCCCTCCGTCTGGGTTCCAACGGAGGTTGTTGGGGCCTTCAGCGGGATGGATTCCGCTGGGGGTCCAGGCAGTGGCGTGGTATCGCCGCGCGCAATGCCGGGTGTCGTCGACGTGCGCGTGATGGTCTCCTCCGCGGGGAGCTCTTCAATAAGCACGGATGACGAGCTCTCGTGAGCTCGCACCCGTGCTTGTTCCTCCTCCTGCTGTCGGGTGCTTAGGAGGTGCAGAGCGGCATGCACCACTCCTTCCCCAAATCTAGGCCGATGAGGGCGGCCGCCGCTTTCTCGAATTGTTCGAGGGTAATCTGCATCCTGTAAAATTCTATACATCAGTATCCCTAATATTTTCCTCGGATATCGAAGGTGGGCGCCTATTCGGCTGCCCAGGGCCTTCGTCGCCGGGGTCGAAGGTGGGGTCCTTGGCGTCGGTCTCCCAGGTCCTTCGTTCGCCGGGCCTCATGCATCTACGGTTGGCGTTCTCGGTGGTCTGCCGCTCTTCCTTTTCCCGACGATGGGAGGAGGGGCTCGAGTAGCCTATCGATGCTGTGTAGTGTGTGTGGTTAGTGCGTACTTGCGAGGTCTCCCTCATGATCGCTTCGCCACGTTAGTAGAAGAGGCGTTTAGTGGGACTTAGTTGGGGAGATTAAGGCGGGTGTGACGAGGTGAGCTCGGAGTTGTCGCGTCGTTATTCCAGAGTGTGTTGTCCGGAATGTCGGCGCGCCCGTTTCCGCGAATCGTCGTATCACTCGCATTAGGCGGAACGCTCGTCGCCTTGGTTCCCTCGGTGGTAGAGGACTCGTCGTCATCCCGTCGTCGGGTCCCACCTTCCGGTAAGTCGTCGTCTTGCCCATAGTAGGGTTTGAGGTCTTTGGCGTGTATTAACTCCGTGATCTCTTCCTGTTGATTGGCAAGGCGATACGAGATGGCACCGAATACCCTCGTGACGATAAAGGGACCTATGAACTTGGGTGCTAACTTCGTGGAAATGCCCTGCGCCGCGCAGGACAGCACGCGATTCTTCTTCCACACCCAGCCCCCTTCTTTAAACCTGTGGGCCCTGCGCTTGGCGTTGTAGTACCTTGCCTGTCTCAGGGATTCATCGGAGGCGCTCTCGTGAGCTAGCTGAATGGCGGAACGGTTATTCTGCATATGCTCGTTCCATTGCCCGATTTGAATTAAACTCTCCTCTCGCGCAACAAGCTCGTCCATTCGTCTTCGAAGAGTATTCGGGGCTTCCGGTTGCCTGCCGTAGTTGAGCATGGTAGGGCTGGTCTCCGTGGAACTATGGACGGCCGTGTTCAACGCGAACATGAATTCGGGCAGCGCTCGGTCCCATTCCCTGTGATTCCCTCGCAGGTACGAGGTTATCATCGTTTTTAAGGTACGTTTTTAACCCTTTCCGTAGGGTTAGCCTGCGGGGTGTAAGTTGGGGTGAAGGTCCGTTTTATCCCCTGGTCTCTTAGGTACCCGTCTACCAACTGGTTGCGGAACTCGGTGCCATTGTCGGACAAGAAGATCTTTGGCGTACCGAAACGTAGGATTACCCGCTCCCGGAGTTCCTTCACGATCGTCTTGCCATTGGCACTACGTATGGGTATGCATTCGACCCATCGTGTGAATACATCAATGAATACCAGGACGTATTCATGCCCTCGAGGGCCTTTCGGAATGGGCCCGGCGATGTCACCCGCGACCACTTGCCAAGGCGTGGACAACGTTCGATCCTGCATGAGCCCGCGCGACAGTCGCTGCTCAACCTTGCACTGTTGGCAGACCTGGCACTTTTGGACGAATCCCTTAACGTCCGCGTACATTCCCGGCCAGTAATAGGACTAGGCGATGCGGGCGAAGATCTTCTCGCGTCCCAGGTGTCCTGCAGTTTCTAGGTCGTGGCTCTCGAACAATACCGCCTTGCATTCCTCCGGAGGCACGACGAGTTTCCATACGTCCCCGTATCCATCTTCTTCTTGGTGGTCGTAGTTCTTGTTCTTGGTCCTCTTCCCACACATATTCGCTCTTTTTCCCCATCAGCTTCGTTAACGGCTGAGCGTGCGTGGCGAAGTCACTCAAGAATCGGCGGTACCATGAAGCGACCCCCAGGAAGGTGCGCAGCTGTGGCACGTTTCCTGGTTGTGGGTACTCCAAGATAGAGCGCACCTTTTCAGGGTCTGGTCTGATACCCTCGCGGTTGATCAACAAGCCCAGGTACTTGGCCTCAGGCTTGCGGAAGACGCTCTTCTCTCGATTAATCGAGAGGCCAGCTCCGCACAGCCTATCCAATACGGTTTTTAGGTGTCGCAGGTGATCCTCGAATTTGGACGATACTACTATGATATCGTCCAAATAGGCGAAGGCGAATTCGCCTAGCTTGGGGCCGATCACGCTATCAATCAACCGTTGGAAGGTGGCGCCGGCGTACGAGAGGCCGAACGGCATTCGTACGAACTGAAAATGCCCCCGTCCGGGTACGGTAAAGGCTGTGATTGGCCGGGATTCGGTCTTGAGTGGAATTTGGTGATACGCGCTGCTGAGGTCGAGCGTCGAGATATAGCGTTCGTTTCGCAAACGCCTCAGTATATTTTGCATAAATGGTAGGGGATACGCATTTGGCTCGGTGACCTTGTTGACTTTTCTGAAGTCAATACAAAACCGATACGAGTCGTCCTTCTTGCGTATCATAACCACCGGGCTCGACCAGCCGCTGTCTGCTGGTTCGATCACCCCTTGGGCCAACATCTCCCTTACCAGTTTATGCATCTCTTGCTCGACCTTGTGCGATACCGGATAGTAACGCTGTTTGATTGGCTTTGTATCGCCGACCCGAATCTCGTGTTCAATGCCTGCCGCACATCCCAAGCCCACAGGGGCTTGCGATAAGGTCTCGTCTATGGTCCTCTGCAAAGACGCCTATTAAGTGGCCGTCATCTCGGCTAGTCCGATTGTAGCTAACCTCGGACCAGCCTCCAAGCTAGCTACCTCTAGCTTCATTTTGGCTTGCGATTCCTTGAACAGCAACGTATTGTCGTCGGGGTCAAGTACCGCTCTGAATAACCTGACGAAGTTCACTCCTAAAATTCATTCCTTGACGAGGGTTGGGAGGATAGCCACCCTCGTCGGCATCATCATCTCCCCTACGGTGAACGGTAACCAGGCGTGGCCGACGATCGTTAACTTACGGCCATCGGGTAGTCCTGCCGTACCCGCGTGGGTAGTATCCAATCTGACGCCTAGCACAGACGCTATCTGCAGAATATTGCTACCCATCGCCGTTATGGAAGCTCCCGGATCATAGAGAGCCCGTAAGCGGAAATCTCCTATTCTCACCGGTAGCCAGTAGCACGTTTCCTTTTCCGGGGAGTATTGGGAAGCAGTTTCGGCGACTCCACGGCTCTGCTCCTGGCAGGTCATAGCGCTAGCCACTGTGCTCTCATGTGATAGAGTGACGTCACTTGTCGTCGAAGCCACCTTGGTTCGGACGATTGGAGTTTTCATGGGATTACGTTTCGACGGTTCATCTGCCGCTACCCGTGCCCCCGAGGGCGTGTGCGATCCATTCGCCACCACCTCGGCCGGTCCAGGGTCTTGGGCTTTACTAACGTCGATTCCCTTCGACGGTTTATCTGCCTTTGCCCGTGCCCCCGAGAGCGTGTGCGATCCATTCGCCACCACCTCGGCCGGTCCAGGGTCTTGGGCTTTACTAACGTCGATACCCTTCGACGGTTTATCTGCCTTTGCCCGTGCCCCCGAGGGCGTGTGCGATCCATACGCCACCACATCGACTGGTCCAGGGTCTCGGGCTTTACTAACATCGATACCCTTCGACGGTTTATCTGCCTTTGCCCGCGCCCCCGAAGGCGTGTGCGATCCATACGCCACCACCTCGGCTGGTCCAGGGTCTCGGGCTTTACTAGGGTCATTATCCTTCTTCTCCGCGTGCACTCTATCGCCACGTTCATCATTGGCGTCACTAGGGAGGACCTCGTTCTCATCGCGTCAACACGCTCGCCATTAATAGCGCGGGCCGTGTTGACGAAGGCCGCGAGATCTCTTTAACGGGGTTTGGATTGGGGGGCGAAGGAGTGGGGTCAACCCCACCTATCCATTCCTTTCCCCGTTTCCCTTATTACGTTGGGGACAGTACTTCCTGCTGTACCCCAATAGACCACACTCGGCGCATTTGATCGGCCTGGAGAAATCCCTTTCTCGTCTGCGGGGAACATCCGGTTTCTTGGCCCGGTCCTCGGAGGTCAGGTTTTTGTCGGCGTGGTTATTCTTTATCTCCGCCGATATCTCCCTGAAGGACAGCCGCACATTTGGTTTAATATGTCGGTAGGTAGAACTTTCTTCTCGCCATCGACCGACTCCAGACTCGGATTAGGTGTCGCCCCCGAGGGCGTCGGCGTGTATACGACCTGGTGCGTCACCTTCTCGAGTACCTTCTCCATGCGGTCCAACCTGTCGCTGACCTCCGGTTTGTCGCCGGACATGGCTGCCACTTTGCCCTTACGACCCTTGCTCGGGTCGGTGCGGGGGTGGTACGCTAACTCAGGGTACAGAGTCGACTGAGGGTCTGGTACCGTCCGCTCCATCCTTCGCTGATGCAAGCTATTCTGGGCCGCCGTGGCCAGGACGTTCAGGGTCCGTATGAAGTCTACTTCTGACCTCCGTATTTGGCCCTGGATGTCCGGGAGGAGGTTGGCATGCAGCAGGTCTAGTTGGTTCTCGTGCGTCATCTTGGGGTTCAGCCGATTCATTAGGCCCATCATATTAGCGACGTAGACGTTCACTGGTTCGTCTGGGCCCTGATATCGGCTTTGAACTTCCTTCATTAAACGCTGCTGTTGCTGCACGCTGGTCCCAAACCATGCTCTCGCGTCTGCTTCGAAGTCCGCGTAGGAGAACCATTCATTCCTCATTGCCTCGCACCAGACGAGGGCAGGACCGACGAGTAGCTCGGATACGGCCAGGAGCATCTCGTCCTCCGTAAGTCCTGCGCTGCTTCTCGAGTTGTCCAGCCTTGACAAGAAGGTGTCAATGCTCGCATTGCCCTGTCCGGAGAACCTGAGTTTCCATCCTCGGACAATGCGGCCGACGTCTCTCGTTGTCGACCACGTGTTTGACGTCTGTTGGGATGACCACGTGCCCGGCGGGTGGTTGTCCACTTCAGCATTAACTCCACTGAGTTGATGCTGTCCACCCTCTCCGAAAGGGAGCTTCCGGCGGGGGGTCCTGCCGGTGGCCCCCGTGGACCTCTGTCCGGGTTCAGCTGGAGTGCTCTGGGGTAGCCTGGTGTCGTAATGGCATGTGAAGGTGTCCTGGAATGCTACGCTCCTGCGCGTGTTCTTCTGTTGCCGCGCTTCGTTGGAACTGTTCGCATCGTCTTGCCGTATATTTCTGTTTTCGGCGTTTTCTAATGCGTTGATCTATTCAATTCCTGGCGGATTGATTGTCCAGTTGGACCTTCACATTGATGCTGTTGCTGAGGATTTGGACTAATGTTTTTGTTAGATTCGACATATTCAAACTCAGTGAGTCTAGTAGCTCCAGTTTCTTCTCATTTTCTCTGGACCGGAAAATGAGGTCTTGGATCATTACCGCGAATGCCGGCGGGAGTTTGAACTGGCTGCCATCATCAGCCGTTATAGTAATACTATTATTACTATTTGTGTTCTCTCCGCTGTCCAGGACATTCGCGATGTTTATCGCGGTTTTCTGCACTCGCGATATTTCCTCTGCACTCTGCATTAATTAGGCTAGCGGGTGTTCTCCCTCTTGCTCGGATGCTGTGTGTTCCGTACTTAGGGATACAATCAGTTCCGAGCGTAGGACAGCTCTTTTTGCTGGATTGCTGTGCTGGTTGTCGACTTCCGCGAAATCTGCTGCGGAGTAGTCGCCAAGCAACCAGTTATGCAACCAGTTAGATTTCCTCCTCCTGGAGCGTCAACACCCATTTTTCTATATCTGTCTGAGTGCGGTCCATATTCTTCTGTTAGTTGTCTTGCGGCTTGTTTCACGCGAAATTTACCTGCTTGTTACGCGTGGTGCGAGTGCTAGTGCTGTTTTTAAAAAAAAATGGTACGCAAGTTAAAATTTTATTAGCCGATACTAGGCTTGTCACGGGCGTTTAATGTTATGTCTGCCGAAAGACTCTTCGCTCGTTATTACGCAATATAATGATCCTGCCTATCAGACGCACTAACTCTTTGTTAGCGCGGCTGTTTTAGTTAGTGTCTAAAATATTTTAACGAGCGTTGCGCGTAGTCACCAATAACCGCAGCTAATAATATTAAAAAACGTTTATTTTAAGACAACACGATATCAAATAAAATTATCAAATTGAAATAATTTCGTTTGAAAGTTGCCGGTGTTAGTTTTCCCCGAGCCAGCGGGTACAATATTATTGATTTGCGGCAACTTTCAAAGTTTATTGGTGTTTACGCTTCTAAGAGTCTATCGGTCGCACTCGCACGCGCTTACAGTTACTATTTACAATTTTACGTCGCGGCGGGCCTTCGCAAGCTAACTAACAGGCTATGTTTACTGTTGTGGCCTTCGATATCAAAGTGCACAACAACACTTGATTGCCACCTAAGTCGCTGGTTGACTGAGCGCAAGGTCACTAGTGAGAACCGGTGTTTTGAACAATCAGAAACACCGTAGGTTCTTTTGCGTTGGGCGCCATGTAACGGGGTTGCTTACCGTTTAATTATTTTAATTACGGTGATCACGTAAACGCGCTCACTATCACCTATGTCAAATAAGAAAGTCGGAGAGCAAGAGGGAACGGGTGTCAGTCAACCAATAAATCTACGAATCTACAAGGAGTGGAGTCATTACGGAATAAACACACTGAGAGCACTTGTTAATATCACGAACAGAACCTTTTATTATTTATCAAATGCTACATTAGATCGGCCCGCGTGTTTATGTTTACATCGGCGCTCGCTCGACAACAACATGCAGTGTCGGAACGCTCGCTGCTCTTTGTTCGAAGAACTACTACATGCACGCTTCGGACGCTGAAAATTAGTCGTCACACATGCAATCGTATCGCGACCGCGAAATTAAGCTGGCCAGCTTACCTTTATTCTGTAGACGACGGTGACAACTATTCGTGCTGCGGGAAAACTGTTTATTGTTTCGTGTCGCGGATCGCGAATTCGCGCACACGTGGCTTCGCCCTCAATGGCGAAACCTCACACACACACTGTCGATCTCGCGGAGGACGACGATTTTCCGTCGGCTCAGGTCTGCCCCTTTGGTAGCTGTACGGCACCTCGGCAACAGCGATCACTCCAAGTTATCACTGGTACGGCGTTCTCCTTTTGGTTTTCGGTGTTTGCGGCTCGCAGATCGGTAGTTGCTAGCGAAAAAGCGGACGAGCGTGATGATGGATGAACCCTCACTGGTTCGTTTTCAATCGCGCGCGTTCCGTCTGCTCGCGCGCAGAATTCCTTCGTTTCAGTTTTCGTCTTCCCGGTCGGTGCTGCCCCCGCAGGCAGCAATTAGGTTATATTATCAGCGCTAATTCGACGTTTACCGTCACAGCCCCCTTCCAGTCTGGACCCGAGGTGGAGAGGGGAAAGGATAATAAAGGGTCATAGTCCATGTGATATTTAGATCAATTTTTATTCGGCGGAATAGTGTAGATGTGGCCCTGCCCACGGGGGCAGGGATAGATCACCTGGCTGGTCTCGGTGATTTCTCCTGGCCTTGGTCATCTAATGGAGGACGACCGCGCGCCTCCCATCCCAGCCTCTCTTGGACCAGGTCGGCGTGCCCTCGCACATGGGGGCAACGGTCCGTGCGGGTCACCCCGGGGTAGTGGCACACGTTGCACCCCTCCCACTGAGCGCGGGATAGGGTGCCCCGTGGGAGTCCTCATTCCCTGGGGGTTAGTTGCAACCCGTCCCTACGGTTCGGGGTGGACCACAGCGGTCTTTCGACCGTGGGATCCTCACCCGCGGGCCGTACTACCACATTGATGTGGATGGGCCCCGTTGCATGACCTTCCTGGCTGCCGTCTACGTTCACCACCAGGTTTACCCCGCACGTTTGCGAGCCCTGGCGTGACGTGGCCCCCGACCTGACCTCTGGAGCCGCTGATCTGGCTCCGACGATCGGAGGCTGGGAGAGGCCCGTGGGTATGTCACTCGCCGGGCCCTCGAGAGCCTGGCGGTGACGCCGCTGGACTTCTTTGAGCTCCGACGCGAACTGGCGACGGCGGGACACCAGCTTACCCCAGTGGTCCATGTTATCGGGGCGGTGTCCCGCAGCCGTGTACGCGTCATACTCGGCGTACACGGCTCGTTGGAGGGCGTTGAGGGTCGCCCAGCCTTGCTCGACTTCCCTCAACCCCTCCACTATCTCCTCCCAGGTTCGTCTGCCAGACGGGGGTGTCTGGCTGGTGAACCTGGGGCGCCAGGTCGCGTCGGCGAAACCCCCCTCCGTCTGGGTTCCAACGGAGGTTGTTGGGGCCTTCAGCGGGATGGATTCCGCTGGGGGTCCAGGCAGTGGCGTGGTATCGCCGCGCGCAATGCCGGGTGTCGTCGACGTGCGCGTGATGGTCTCCTCCGCGGGGAGCTCTTCAATAAGCACGGATGACGAGCTCTCGTGAGCTCGCACCCGTGCTTGTTCCTCCTCCTGCTGTCGGGTGCTTAGGAGGTGCAGAGCGGCATGCACCACTCCTTCCCCAAATCTAGGCCGATGAGGGCGGCCGCCGCTTTCTCGAATTGTTCGAGGGTAATCTGCATCCTGTAAAATTCTATACATCAGTATCCCTAATATTTTCCTCGGATATCGAAGGTGGGCGCCTATTCGGCTGCCCAGGGCCTTCGTCGCCGGGGTCGAAGGTGGGGTCCTTGGCGTCGGTCTCCCAGGTCCTTCGTTCGCCGGGCCTCATGCATCTACGGTTGGCGTTCTCGGTGGTCTGCCGCTCTTCCTTTTCCCGACGATGGGAGGAGGGGCTCGAGTAGCCTATCGATGCTGTGTAGTGTGTGTGGTTAGTGCGTACTTGCGAGGTCTCCCTCATGATCGCTTCGCCACGTTAGTAGAAGAGGCGTTTAGTGGGACTTAGTTGGGGAGATTAGGTGTGACGAGGTGAGCTCGGAGTTGTCGCGTCGTTATTCCAGAGTGTGTTGTCCGGAATGTCGGCGCGCGCCCGTTTCCGCGAATCGTAGTATCACTCGCATTAGGCGGAACGCTCGTCGCCTTGGTTCCCTCGGTGGTAGAGGACTCGTCGTCATCCCGTCGTCGGGTCCCACCTTCCGGTAAGTCGTCGTCTTGCCCATAGTAGGGTTTGAGGTCTTTGGCGTGTATTAACTCCGTGATCTCTTCTGTTGATTGGCAAGGCGATACGAGATGGCACCGAATACCCTCGTGACGATAAAGGGACCTATGAACTTGGGTGCTAACTTCGTGGAAATGCCCTGCGCCGCGCAGGACAGCACGCGATTCTTCTTTCCACACCCCAGCCCCCTTCTTTAAACCTGTGGGCCCTGCGCTTGGCGTTGTAGTACCTTGCCTGTCTCAGGGATTCATCGGAGGCGCTCTCGTGAGCTAGCTGAATGGCGGAACGGTTATTCTGCATATGCTCGTTCCATTGCCCGATTTGAATTAAACTCTCCTCTCGCGCAACAAGCTCGTCCATTCGTCTCGAAGAGTAATTCGGGGCTTCCGGTTGCCTGCCGTAGTTGAGCATGGTAGGGCTGGTCTCCGTGGAACTATGGACGGCCGTGTTCAACGCGAACATGAATTCGGGCAGCGCTCGGTCCCATTCCCTGTGATTCCCTCGCAGGTACGAGGTTATCATCGTTTTTAAGGTACGTTTTTTAACCCTTTTCCGTAGGGTTAGCCTGCGGGGTGTAAGTTGGGGTGAAGGTCCGTTTTATCCCCTGGTCTCTTAGGTACCCGTCTACCAACTGGTTGCGGAACTCGGTGCCATTGTCGGACAAGAAGATCTTTGGCGTACCGAAACGTAGGATTATACCCGCTCCCGGAGTTCCTTCACGATCGTCTTGCCATTGGGCACTACGTATGGGTATGCATTCGACCCATCGTGTGAATACATCAATGAATACCAGGACGTATCATGCCCTCGAGGGCCTTTCGGAATGGGCCCGGCGATGTCACCCCGCGACCACTTGCCAAGGCGTGGACAACGTTCGATCCTGCATGAGCCCGCGCGACAGTCGCTGCTCAACCTTGCACTGTTGGCAGACCTGGCACTTTTGGACGAATCCCTTAACGTCCGCGTACATTCCCGGCCAGTAATAGGACTAGGCGATGCGGGCGAAGATCTTCCTCGCGTCCCAGGTGTCCTGCAGTTTCTAGGTCGTGGCTCTCGAACAATACCGCCTTGCATTCCTCCGGAGGCACGACGAGTTTCCATACGTCCCCGTATCCATCTTCTTCTTGGTGGTCGTAGTTCTTGTTCTTGGTCCTCTTCCCACACATATTCGCTCTTTTTTCCCCATCAGCTTCGTTAACGGCTGAAGCGTGCGTGGCGAAGTCACTCAAGAATCGGCGGTACCATAAGCGACCCCCAGGAAGGTGCGCAGCTGTGGCACGTTTTCCTGGTTGTGGGTACTCCAAGATAGAGCGCACCTTTTCAGGGTCTGGTCTGATACCCTCGCGGTTGATCAACAAGCCCAGGTACTTGGCCTCAGGCTTGCGGAAGACGCTCTTCTCTCGATTAATCGAGAGGCCAGCTCCGCACAGCCTATCCAATACGGTTTTTAGGTGTCGCAGGTGATCCTCGAATTTGGACGATACTACTATGATATCGTCCAAATAGGCGAAGGCGAATTCGCCTAGCTTGGGGCCGATCACGCTATCAATCAACCGTTGGAAGGTGCGCCGGCGTACGAGAGGCCGAACGGCATTCGTACGAACTGAAAATGCCCCCCGTCCGGGTACGGTAAAGGCTGTGATTGGCCGGGATTCGGTCTTGAGTGGAATTTGGTGATACGCGCTGCTGAGGTCGAGCGTCGAGATATAGCGTTCGTTTCGCAAACGCCTCAGTATATTTTGCATAAATGGTAGGGGATACGCATTTGGCTCGGTGACCTTGTTGACTTTTCTGAAGTCAATACAAAACCGATACGAGTCGTCCTTCTTGCGTATCATAACCACCGGGCTCGACCAGCCGCTGTCTGCTGTTCGATCACCCCTTGGGCCAACCCTTCTCCCTTACCAGTTTATGCATCTCTTGCTCGACCTTGTGCGATACCGGATAGTAACGCTGTTTGATTGGCTTTGTATCGCCGACCCGAATCTCGTGGTCAATGCCTGCCGCACATCCCAAGCCCACAGGGGCTTGCGATAAGGTCTCGTCTATGGTCCTCTGCAAAGACGCCTATTAAGTGGCCGTCATCTCGGCTAGTCCGATTGTAGCTAACCTCGGACCAGCCTCCAAGCTAGCTACCTCTAGCTTCATTTTGGCTTGCGATTCCTTGAACAGCAACGTATTGTCGTCGGGGTCAAGTACCGCTCTGAATAACCTGACGAAGTTCACTCCTAAAATTCATTCCTTGACGAGGGTTGGGAGGATAGCCACCCTCGTCGGCATCATCATCTCCCCTACGGTGAACGGTAACCAGGCGTGGCCGACGATCGTTAACTTACGGCCATCGGGTAGTCCTGCCGTACCCGCGTGGGTAGTATCCAATCTGACGCCTAGCACAGACGCTATCTGCAGAATATTGCTACCCATCGCCGTTATGGAAGCTCCCGGATCATAGAGAGCCCGTAAGCGGAAATCTCCTATTCTCACCGGTAGCCAGTAGCACGTTTCCTTTTCCGGGGAGTATTGGGAAGCAGTTTCGGCGACTCCACGGCTCTGCTCCTGGCAGGTCATAGCGCTAGCCACTGTGCTCTCATGTGATAGAGTGACGTCACTTGTCGTCGAAGCCACCTTGGTTCGGACGATTGGAGTTTTCATGGGATTACGTTTCGACGGTTCATCTGCCGCTACCCGTGCCCCCGAGGGCGTGTGCGATCCATTCGCCACCACCTCGGCCGGTCCAGGGTCTTGGGCTTTACTAACGTCGATTCCCTTCGACGGTTTATCTGCCTTTGCCCGTGCCCCCGAGAGCGTGTGCGATCCATTCGCCACCACCTCGGCCGGTCCAGGGTCTTGGGCTTTACTAACGTCGATACCCTTCGACGGTTTATCTGCCTTTGCCCGTGCCCCCGAGGGCGTGTGCGATCCATACGCCACCACATCGACTGGTCCAGGGTCTCGGGCTTTACTAACATCGATACCCTTCGACGGTTTATCTGCCTTTGCCCGCGCCCCCGAAGGCGTGTGCGATCCATACGCCACCACCTCGGCTGGTCCAGGGTCTCGGGCTTTACTAGGGTCATTATCCTTCTTCTCCGCGTGCACTCTATCGCCACGTTCATCATTGGCGTCACTAGGGAGGACCTCGTTCTCATCGCGTCAACACGCTCGCCATTAATAGCGCGGGCCGTGTTGACGAAGGCCGCGAGATCTCTTTAACGGGGTTTGGATTGGGGGGCGAAGGAGTGGGGTCAACCCCACCTATCCATTCCTTTCCCCGTTTCCCTTATTACGTTGGGGACAGTACTTCCTGCTGTACCCCAATAGACCACACTCGGCGCATTTGATCGGCCTGGAGAAATCCCTTTCTCGTCTGCGGGGAACATCCGGTTTCTTGGCCCGGTCCTCGGAGGTCAGGTTTTTGTCGGCGTGGTTATTCTTTATCTCCGCCGATATCTCCCTGAAGGACAGCCGCACATTTGGTTTAATATGTCGGTAGGTAGAACTTTCTTCTCGCCATCGACCGACTCCAGACTCGGATTAGGTGTCGCCCCCGAGGGCGTCGGCGTGTATACGACCTGGTGCGTCACCTTCTCGAGTACCTTCTCCATGCGGTCCAACCTGTCGCTGACCTCCGGTTTGTCGCCGGACATGGCTGCCACTTTGCCCTTACGACCCTTGCTCGGGTCGGTGCGGGGGTGGTACGCTAACTCAGGGTACAGAGTCGACTGAGGGTCTGGTACCGTCCGCTCCATCCTTCGCTGATGCAAGCTATTCTGGGCCGCCGTGGCCAGGACGTTCAGGGTCCGTATGAAGTCTACTTCTGACCTCCGTATTTGGCCCTGGATGTCCGGGAGGAGGTTGGCATGCAGCAGGTCTAGTTGGTTCTCGTGCGTCATCTTGGGGTTCAGCCGATTCATTAGGCCCATCATATTAGCGACGTAGACGTTCACTGGTTCGTCTGGGCCCTGATATCGGCTTTGAACTTCCTTCATTAAACGCTGCTGTTGCTGCACGCTGGTCCCAAACCATGCTCTCGCGTCTGCTTCGAAGTCCGCGTAGGAGAACCATTCATTCCTCATTGCCTCGCACCAGACGAGGGCAGGACCGACGAGTAGCTCGGATACGGCCAGGAGCATCTCGTCCTCCGTAAGTCCTGCGCTGCTTCTCGAGTTGTCCAGCCTTGACAAGAAGGTGTCAATGCTCGCATTGCCCTGTCCGGAGAACCTGAGTTTCCATCCTCGGACAATGCGGCCGACGTCTCTCGTTGTCGACCACGTGTTTGACGTCTGTTGGGATGACCACGTGCCCGGCGGGTGGTTGTCCACTTCAGCATTAACTCCACTGAGTTGATGCTGTCCACCCTCTCCGAAAGGGAGCTTCCGGCGGGGGGTCCTGCCGGTGGCCCCCGTGGACCTCTGTCCGGGTTCAGCTGGAGTGCTCTGGGGTAGCCTGGTGTCGTAATGGCATGTGAAGGTGTCCTGGAATGCTACGCTCCTGCGCGTGTTCTTCTGTTGCCGCGCTTCGTTGGAACTGTTCGCATCGTCTTGCCGTATATTTCTGTTTTCGGCGTTTTCTAATGCGTTGATCTATTCAATTCCTGGCGGATTGATTGTCCAGTTGGACCTTCACATTGATGCTGTTGCTGAGGATTTGGACTAATGTTTTTGTTAGATTCGACATATTCAAACTCAGTGAGTCTAGTAGCTCCAGTTTCTTCTCATTTTCTCTGGACCGGAAAATGAGGTCTTGGATCATTACCGCGAATGCCGGCGGGAGTTTGAACTGGCTGCCATCATCAGCCGTTATAGTAATACTATTATTACTATTTGTGTTCTCTCCGCTGTCCAGGACATTCGCGATGTTTATCGCGGTTTTCTGCACTCGCGATATTTCCTCTGCACTCTGCATTAATTAGGCTAGCGGGTGTTCTCCCTCTTGCTCGGATGCTGTGTGTTCCGTACTTAGGGATACAATCAGTTCCGAGCGTAGGACAGCTCTTTTTGCTGGATTGCTGTGCTGGTTGTCGACTTCCGCGAAATCTGCTGCGGAGTAGTCGCCAAGCAACCAGTTATGCAACCAGTTAGATTTCCTCCTCCTGGAGCGTCAACACCCATTTTTCTATATCTGTCTGAGTGCGGTCCATATTCTTCTGTTAGTTGTCTTGCGGCTTGTTTCACGCGAAATTTACCTGCTTGTTACGCGTGGTGCGAGTGCTAGTGCTGTTTTTAAAAAAAAATGGTACGCAAGTTAAAATTTTATTAGCCGATACTAGGCTTGTCACGGGCGTTTAATGTTATGTCTGCCGAAAGACTCTTCGCTCGTTATTACGCAATATAATGATCCTGCCTATCAGACGCACTAACTCTTTGTTAGCGCGGCTGTTTTAGTTAGTGTCTAAAATATTTTAACGAGCGTTGCGCGTAGTCACCAATAACCGCAGCTAATAATATTAAAAAACGTTTATTTTAAGACAACACGATATCAAATAAAATTATCAAATTGAAATAATTTCGTTTGAAAGTTGCCGGTGTTAGTTTTCCCCGAGCCAGCGGGTACAATATTATTGATTTGCGGCAACTTTCAAAGTTTATTGGTGTTTACGCTTCTAAGAGTCTATCGGTCGCACTCGCACGCGCTTACAGTTACTATTTACAATTTTACGTCGCGGCGGGCCTTCGCAAGCTAACTAACAGGCTATGTTTACTGTTGTGGCCTTCGATATCAAAGTGCACAACAACACTTGATTGCCACCTAAGTCGCTGGTTGACTGAGCGCAAGGTCACTAGTGAGAACCGGTGTTTTGAACAATCAGAAACACCGTAGGTTCTTTTGCGTTGGGCGCCATGTAACGGGGTTGCTTACCGTTTAATTATTTTAATTACGGTGATCACGTAAACGCGCTCACTATCACCTATGTCAAATAAGAAAGTCGGAGAGCAAGAGGGAACGGGTGTCAGTCAACCAATAAATCTACGAATCTACAAGGAGTGGAGTCATTACGGAATAAACACACTGAGAGCACTTGTTAATATCACGAACAGAACCTTTTATTATTTATCAAATGCTACATTAGATCGGCCCGCGTGTTTATGTTTACATCGGCGCTCGCTCGACAACAACATGCAGTGTCGGAACGCTCGCTGCTCTTTGTTCGAAGAACTACTACATGCACGCTTCGGACGCTGAAAATTAGTCGTCACACATGCAATCGTATCGCGACCGCGAAATTAAGCTGGCCAGCTTACCTTTATTCTGTAGACGACGGTGACAACTATTCGTGCTGCGGGAAAACTGTTTATTGTTTCGTGTCGCGGATCGCGAATTCGCGCACACGTGGCTTCGTCCTCGATAGCGAAACCTCACACACACTATCGATCTCGCGGAGGACGACGATTTTCCGTCGGCTTTTGTCTGCCCCTTTGGTAGCTGTACGGCACCTCGGCAACAGCGATCACTCCAAGTTATCACTGGTACGGCGTTCTCCTTTTGGTTTTCGGTGTTTGCGGCTCGCAGATCGGTAGTTGCTAGCGAAAAAGCGGACGAGCGTGATGATGGATGAACCCTCACTGGTTCGTTTTCAATCGCGCGCGTTCCGTCTGCTCGCGCGCAGAATTCCTTCGTTTCAGTTTTCGTCTTCCCGGTCGGTGCTGCCCCCGCAGGCAGCAATTAGGTTATATTATCAGCGCTAATTCGACGTTTACCGTCACAGCCCCCTTCCAGTCTGGACCCGAGGTGGAGAGGGGAAAGGATAATAAAGGGTCATAGTCCATGTGATATTTAGATCAATTTTTATTCGGCGGAATAGTGTAGATGTGGCCCTGCCCACGGGGGCAGGGATAGATCACCTGGCTGGTCTCGGTGATTTCTCCTGGCCTTGGTCATCTAATGGAGGACGACCGCGCGCCTCCCATCCCAGCCTCTCTTGGACCAGGTCGGCGTGCCCTCGCACATGGGGGCAACGGTCCGTGCGGGTCACCCCGGGGTAGTGGCACACGTTGCACCCCTCCCACTGAGCGCGGGATAGGGTGCCCCGTGGGAGTCCTCATTCCCTGGGGGTTAGTTGCAACCCGTCCCTACGGTTCGGGGTGGACCACAGCGGTCTTTCGACCGTGGGATCCTCACCCGCGGGCCGTACTACCACATTGATGTGGATGGGCCCCGTTGCATGACCTTCCTGGCTGCCGTCTACGTTCACCACCAGGTTTACCCCGCACGTTTGCGAGCCCTGGCGTGACGTGGCCCCCGACCTGACCTCTGGAGCCGCTGATCTGGCTCCGACGATCGGAGGCTGGGAGAGGCCCGTGGGTATGTCACTCGCCGGGCCCTCGAGAGCCTGGCGGTGACGCCGCTGGACTTCTTTGAGCTCCGACGCGAACTGGCGACGGCGGGACACCAGCTTACCCCAGTGGTCCATGTTATCGGGGCGGTGTCCCGCAGCCGTGTACGCGTCATACTCGGCGTACACGGCTCGTTGGAGGGCGTTGAGGGTCGCCCAGCCTTGCTCGACTTCCCTCAACCCCTCCACTATCTCCTCCCAGGTTCGTCTGCCAGACGGGGGTGTCTGGCTGGTGAACCTGGGGCGCCAGGTCGCGTCGGCGAAACCCCCCTCCGTCTGGGTTCCAACGGAGGTTGTTGGGGCCTTCAGCGGGATGGATTCCGCTGGGGGTCCAGGCAGTGGCGTGGTATCGCCGCGCGCAATGCCGGGTGTCGTCGACGTGCGCGTGATGGTCTCCTCCGCGGGGAGCTCTTCAATAAGCACGGATGACGAGCTCTCGTGAGCTCGCACCCGTGCTTGTTCCTCCTCCTGCTGTCGGGTGCTTAGGAGGTGCAGAGCGGCATGCACCACTCCTTCCCCAAATCTAGGCCGATGAGGGCGGCCGCCGCTTTCTCGAATTGTTCGAGGGTAATCTGCATCCTGTAAAATTCTATACATCAGTATCCCTAATATTTTCCTCGGATATCGAAGGTGGGCGCCTATTCGGCTGCCCAGGGCCTTCGTCGCCGGGGTCGAAGGTGGGGTCCTTGGCGTCGGTCTCCCAGGTCCTTCGTTCGCCGGGCCTCATGCATCTACGGTTGGCGTTCTCGGTGGTCTGCCGCTCTTCCTTTTCCCGACGATGGGAGGAGGGGCTCGAGTAGCCTATCGATGCTGTGTAGTGTGTGTGGTTAGTGCGTACTTGCGAGGTCTCCCTCATGATCGCTTCGCCACGTTAGTAGAAGAGGCGTTTAGTGGGACTTAGTTGGGGAGATTAAGGCGGGTGTGACGAGGTGAGCTCGGAGTTGTCGCGTCGTTATTCCAGAGTGTGTTGTCCGGAATGTCGGCGCGCCCGTTTCCGCGAATCGTCGTATCACTCGCATTAGGCGGAACGCTCGTCGCCTTGGTTCCCTCGGTGGTAGAGGACTCGTCGTCATCCCGTCGTCGGGTCCCACCTTCCGGTAAGTCGTCGTCTTGCCCATAGTAGGGTTTGAGGTCTTTGGCGTGTATTAACTCCGTGATCTCTTCCTGTTGATTGGCAAGGCGATACGAGATGGCACCGAATACCCTCGTGACGATAAAGGGACCTATGAACTTGGGTGCTAACTTCGTGGAAATGCCCTGCGCCGCGCAGGACAGCACGCGATTCTTCTTCCACACCCAGCCCCCTTCTTTAAACCTGTGGGCCCTGCGCTTGGCGTTGTAGTACCTTGCCTGTCTCAGGGATTCATCGGAGGCGCTCTCGTGAGCTAGCTGAATGGCGGAACGGTTATTCTGCATATGCTCGTTCCATTGCCCGATTTGAATTAAACTCTCCTCTCGCGCAACAAGCTCGTCCATTCGTCTTCGAAGAGTATTCGGGGCTTCCGGTTGCCTGCCGTAGTTGAGCATGGTAGGGCTGGTCTCCGTGGAACTATGGACGGCCGTGTTCAACGCGAACATGAATTCGGGCAGCGCTCGGTCCCATTCCCTGTGATTCCCTCGCAGGTACGAGGTTATCATCGTTTTTAAGGTACGTTTTTAACCCTTTCCGTAGGGTTAGCCTGCGGGGTGTAAGTTGGGGTGAAGGTCCGTTTTATCCCCTGGTCTCTTAGGTACCCGTCTACCAACTGGTTGCGGAACTCGGTGCCATTGTCGGACAAGAAGATCTTTGGCGTACCGAAACGTAGGATTACCCGCTCCCGGAGTTCCTTCACGATCGTCTTGCCATTGGCACTACGTATGGGTATGCATTCGACCCATCGTGTGAATACATCAATGAATACCAGGACGTATTCATGCCCTCGAGGGCCTTTCGGAATGGGCCCGGCGATGTCACCCGCGACCACTTGCCAAGGCGTGGACAACGTTCGATCCTGCATGAGCCCGCGCGACAGTCGCTGCTCAACCTTGCACTGTTGGCAGACCTGGCACTTTTGGACGAATCCCTTAACGTCCGCGTACATTCCCGGCCAGTAATAGGACTAGGCGATGCGGGCGAAGATCTTCTCGCGTCCCAGGTGTCCTGCAGTTTCTAGGTCGTGGCTCTCGAACAATACCGCCTTGCATTCCTCCGGAGGCACGACGAGTTTCCATACGTCCCCGTATCCATCTTCTTCTTGGTGGTCGTAGTTCTTGTTCTTGGTCCTCTTCCCACACATATTCGCTCTTTTTCCCCATCAGCTTCGTTAACGGCTGAGCGTGCGTGGCGAAGTCACTCAAGAATCGGCGGTACCATGAAGCGACCCCCAGGAAGGTGCGCAGCTGTGGCACGTTTCCTGGTTGTGGGTACTCCAAGATAGAGCGCACCTTTTCAGGGTCTGGTCTGATACCCTCGCGGTTGATCAACAAGCCCAGGTACTTGGCCTCAGGCTTGCGGAAGACGCTCTTCTCTCGATTAATCGAGAGGCCAGCTCCGCACAGCCTATCCAATACGGTTTTTAGGTGTCGCAGGTGATCCTCGAATTTGGACGATACTACTATGATATCGTCCAAATAGGCGAAGGCGAATTCGCCTAGCTTGGGGCCGATCACGCTATCAATCAACCGTTGGAAGGTGGCGCCGGCGTACGAGAGGCCGAACGGCATTCGTACGAACTGAAAATGCCCCCGTCCGGGTACGGTAAAGGCTGTGATTGGCCGGGATTCGGTCTTGAGTGGAATTTGGTGATACGCGCTGCTGAGGTCGAGCGTCGAGATATAGCGTTCGTTTCGCAAACGCCTCAGTATATTTTGCATAAATGGTAGGGGATACGCATTTGGCTCGGTGACCTTGTTGACTTTTCTGAAGTCAATACAAAACCGATACGAGTCGTCCTTCTTGCGTATCATAACCACCGGGCTCGACCAGCCGCTGTCTGCTGGTTCGATCACCCCTTGGGCCAACATCTCCCTTACCAGTTTATGCATCTCTTGCTCGACCTTGTGCGATACCGGATAGTAACGCTGTTTGATTGGCTTTGTATCGCCGACCCGAATCTCGTGTTCAATGCCTGCCGCACATCCCAAGCCCACAGGGGCTTGCGATAAGGTCTCGTCTATGGTCCTCTGCAAAGACGCCTATTAAGTGGCCGTCATCTCGGCTAGTCCGATTGTAGCTAACCTCGGACCAGCCTCCAAGCTAGCTACCTCTAGCTTCATTTTGGCTTGCGATTCCTTGAACAGCAACGTATTGTCGTCGGGGTCAAGTACCGCTCTGAATAACCTGACGAAGTTCACTCCTAAAATTCATTCCTTGACGAGGGTTGGGAGGATAGCCACCCTCGTCGGCATCATCATCTCCCCTACGGTGAACGGTAACCAGGCGTGGCCGACGATCGTTAACTTACGGCCATCGGGTAGTCCTGCCGTACCCGCGTGGGTAGTATCCAATCTGACGCCTAGCACAGACGCTATCTGCAGAATATTGCTACCCATCGCCGTTATGGAAGCTCCCGGATCATAGAGAGCCCGTAAGCGGAAATCTCCTATTCTCACCGGTAGCCAGTAGCACGTTTCCTTTTCCGGGGAGTATTGGGAAGCAGTTTCGGCGACTCCACGGCTCTGCTCCTGGCAGGTCATAGCGCTAGCCACTGTGCTCTCATGTGATAGAGTGACGTCACTTGTCGTCGAAGCCACCTTGGTTCGGACGATTGGAGTTTTCATGGGATTACGTTTCGACGGTTCATCTGCCGCTACCCGTGCCCCCGAGGGCGTGTGCGATCCATTCGCCACCACCTCGGCCGGTCCAGGGTCTTGGGCTTTACTAACGTCGATTCCCTTCGACGGTTTATCTGCCTTTGCCCGTGCCCCCGAGAGCGTGTGCGATCCATTCGCCACCACCTCGGCCGGTCCAGGGTCTTGGGCTTTACTAACGTCGATACCCTTCGACGGTTTATCTGCCTTTGCCCGTGCCCCCGAGGGCGTGTGCGATCCATACGCCACCACATCGACTGGTCCAGGGTCTCGGGCTTTACTAACATCGATACCCTTCGACGGTTTATCTGCCTTTGCCCGCGCCCCCGAAGGCGTGTGCGATCCATACGCCACCACCTCGGCTGGTCCAGGGTCTCGGGCTTTACTAGGGTCATTATCCTTCTTCTCCGCGTGCACTCTATCGCCACGTTCATCATTGGCGTCACTAGGGAGGACCTCGTTCTCATCGCGTCAACACGCTCGCCATTAATAGCGCGGGCCGTGTTGACGAAGGCCGCGAGATCTCTTTAACGGGGTTTGGATTGGGGGGCGAAGGAGTGGGGTCAACCCCACCTATCCATTCCTTTCCCCGTTTCCCTTATTACGTTGGGGACAGTACTTCCTGCTGTACCCCAATAGACCACACTCGGCGCATTTGATCGGCCTGGAGAAATCCCTTTCTCGTCTGCGGGGAACATCCGGTTTCTTGGCCCGGTCCTCGGAGGTCAGGTTTTTGTCGGCGTGGTTATTCTTTATCTCCGCCGATATCTCCCTGAAGGACAGCCGCACATTTGGTTTAATATGTCGGTAGGTAGAACTTTCTTCTCGCCATCGACCGACTCCAGACTCGGATTAGGTGTCGCCCCCGAGGGCGTCGGCGTGTATACGACCTGGTGCGTCACCTTCTCGAGTACCTTCTCCATGCGGTCCAACCTGTCGCTGACCTCCGGTTTGTCGCCGGACATGGCTGCCACTTTGCCCTTACGACCCTTGCTCGGGTCGGTGCGGGGGTGGTACGCTAACTCAGGGTACAGAGTCGACTGAGGGTCTGGTACCGTCCGCTCCATCCTTCGCTGATGCAAGCTATTCTGGGCCGCCGTGGCCAGGACGTTCAGGGTCCGTATGAAGTCTACTTCTGACCTCCGTATTTGGCCCTGGATGTCCGGGAGGAGGTTGGCATGCAGCAGGTCTAGTTGGTTCTCGTGCGTCATCTTGGGGTTCAGCCGATTCATTAGGCCCATCATATTAGCGACGTAGACGTTCACTGGTTCGTCTGGGCCCTGATATCGGCTTTGAACTTCCTTCATTAAACGCTGCTGTTGCTGCACGCTGGTCCCAAACCATGCTCTCGCGTCTGCTTCGAAGTCCGCGTAGGAGAACCATTCATTCCTCATTGCCTCGCACCAGACGAGGGCAGGACCGACGAGTAGCTCGGATACGGCCAGGAGCATCTCGTCCTCCGTAAGTCCTGCGCTGCTTCTCGAGTTGTCCAGCCTTGACAAGAAGGTGTCAATGCTCGCATTGCCCTGTCCGGAGAACCTGAGTTTCCATCCTCGGACAATGCGGCCGACGTCTCTCGTTGTCGACCACGTGTTTGACGTCTGTTGGGATGACCACGTGCCCGGCGGGTGGTTGTCCACTTCAGCATTAACTCCACTGAGTTGATGCTGTCCACCCTCTCCGAAAGGGAGCTTCCGGCGGGGGGTCCTGCCGGTGGCCCCCGTGGACCTCTGTCCGGGTTCAGCTGGAGTGCTCTGGGGTAGCCTGGTGTCGTAATGGCATGTGAAGGTGTCCTGGAATGCTACGCTCCTGCGCGTGTTCTTCTGTTGCCGCGCTTCGTTGGAACTGTTCGCATCGTCTTGCCGTATATTTCTGTTTTCGGCGTTTTCTAATGCGTTGATCTATTCAATTCCTGGCGGATTGATTGTCCAGTTGGACCTTCACATTGATGCTGTTGCTGAGGATTTGGACTAATGTTTTTGTTAGATTCGACATATTCAAACTCAGTGAGTCTAGTAGCTCCAGTTTCTTCTCATTTTCTCTGGACCGGAAAATGAGGTCTTGGATCATTACCGCGAATGCCGGCGGGAGTTTGAACTGGCTGCCATCATCAGCCGTTATAGTAATACTATTATTACTATTTGTGTTCTCTCCGCTGTCCAGGACATTCGCGATGTTTATCGCGGTTTTCTGCACTCGCGATATTTCCTCTGCACTCTGCATTAATTAGGCTAGCGGGTGTTCTCCCTCTTGCTCGGATGCTGTGTGTTCCGTACTTAGGGATACAATCAGTTCCGAGCGTAGGACAGCTCTTTTTGCTGGATTGCTGTGCTGGTTGTCGACTTCCGCGAAATCTGCTGCGGAGTAGTCGCCAAGCAACCAGTTATGCAACCAGTTAGATTTCCTCCTCCTGGAGCGTCAACACCCATTTTTCTATATCTGTCTGAGTGCGGTCCATATTCTTCTGTTAGTTGTCTTGCGGCTTGTTTCACGCGAAATTTACCTGCTTGTTACGCGTGGTGCGAGTGCTAGTGCTGTTTTTAAAAAAAAATGGTACGCAAGTTAAAATTTTATTAGCCGATACTAGGCTTGTCACGGGCGTTTAATGTTATGTCTGCCGAAAGACTCTTCGCTCGTTATTACGCAATATAATGATCCTGCCTATCAGACGCACTAACTCTTTGTTAGCGCGGCTGTTTTAGTTAGTGTCTAAAATATTTTAACGAGCGTTGCGCGTAGTCACCAATAACCGCAGCTAATAATATTAAAAAACGTTTATTTTAAGACAACACGATATCAAATAAAATTATCAAATTGAAATAATTTCGTTTGAAAGTTGCCGGTGTTAGTTTTCCCCGAGCCAGCGGGTACAATATTATTGATTTGCGGCAACTTTCAAAGTTTATTGGTGTTTACGCTTCTAAGAGTCTATCGGTCGCACTCGCACGCGCTTACAGTTACTATTTACAATTTTACGTCGCGGCGGGCCTTCGCAAGCTAACTAACAGGCTATGTTTACTGTTGTGGCCTTCGATATCAAAGTGCACAACAACACTTGATTGCCACCTAAGTCGCTGGTTGACTGAGCGCAAGGTCACTAGTGAGAACCGGTGTTTTGAACAATCAGAAACACCGTAGGTTCTTTTGCGTTGGGCGCCATGTAACGGGGTTGCTTACCGTTTAATTATTTTAATTACGGTGATCACGTAAACGCGCTCACTATCACCTATGTCAAATAAGAAAGTCGGAGAGCAAGAGGGAACGGGTGTCAGTCAACCAATAAATCTACGAATCTACAAGGAGTGGAGTCATTACGGAATAAACACACTGAGAGCACTTGTTAATATCACGAACAGAACCTTTTATTATTTATCAAATGCTACATTAGATCGGCCCGCGTGTTTATGTTTACATCGGCGCTCGCTCGACAACAACATGCAGTGTCGGAACGCTCGCTGCTCTTTGTTCGAAGAACTACTACATGCACGCTTCGGACGCTGAAAATTAGTCGTCACACATGCAATCGTATCGCGACCGCGAAATTAAGCTGGCCAGCTTACCTTTATTCTGTAGACGACGGTGACAACTATTCGTGCTGCGGGAAAACTGTTTATTGTTTCGTGTCGCGGATCGCGAATTCGCGCACACGTGGCTTCGCCCTCAATGGCGAAACCTCACACACACACTGTCGATCTCGCGGAGGACGACGATTTTCCGTCGGCTCAGGTCTGCCCCTTTGGTAGCTGTACGGCACCTCGGCAACAGCGATCACTCCAAGTTATCACTGGTACGGCGTTCTCCTTTTGGTTTTCGGTGTTTGCGGCTCGCGGATCGATAGTTGCTAGCGAAAAAGCGGACGAGCGTGATGATGGATGAACCCTCACTGGTTCGTTTTCAATCGCGCGCGTTCCGTCTGCTCGCGCGCCGAATTCCTTCGTTTCATTTTTCGTCTCCCCGGTCGGTGCTGCCCCCGCAGGCAGCAATTAGGTTATATTATCAGCGCTAATTCGACGTTTACCGTCACAACACTGATTTTCCCGCTTATTTTTACAGGAGAGATGTTATCGAACATTCGAGAGACATTCGCGAATTTTGAGAAATGAGTTTTCTTAATTTACAAGTAAATAACCATTAATAGTAAACTTTTAACACATGTAAATTTTACAGAATTTGTTATTTGTTGATTTTATACAATATACAATTATCGCAAACAGTGTTGTCAAAAGTTATTAACTAATAAAGTTAATTAACGTGATATTTTAATATTTACAATAGAAAATTATTAAATTTTTATATAACTTTATAGTTGATTAATTTTGGAAGTATTTTATAAAACTAAATATTTGAATTAGTTAATAACATTTGAATTATAACTAATTTTTCATATTTGTAATGGTTTTTCCTAATCTTATAATGCAATTATTAGATTAATTATCTAAGATTCCTAAATCATAAAGCTATCATTATTAAGTATAAAATTAATACTTTCGTTTTATATACAGCTTATTGTTTAAATAAATTATTAATTGTTTATTTACTAATAACAGTTATTATTCAGCTGTTATTAATGAAACCAATTCTTACCCATATACTATACTTATTTATTTTGCATATGGATTATTTACATTTTGCTAATATTTCATATTGTTAGCATAATAAATAAATCAACTTTGCATATTGAAATTCATTATTATTTCATAATTAAATGCAATTTGTGTTATTATATTCTGAAACTACGTACTAAAATCTATATAATAAATACTTTATTATATTACAATTATCTCTAATTAACATATTTTTCTTAATATCAAAAATCATTATATCTATATCTATTACTTTGTGACGTCACGCTATTTATTTTGATTTGACTCTTATATGAATACAATCGAGTAAACAGTGAGGTAGCGCCGCTTAATGTATTAATTTGAACCAACAGATAGATACGTTAGACTAGTTGCAGTAATTCAGTGATTTAAGAAATAGCCCATAAATAAGACCGTTACAAGATAGATCGAGTGTCACAAGTCAAATGACTTAAGGTGAGTTCAACTTAGTTGGAAAGAAGACACTGAAACGAAAGTATCAAACGTAAAGGCGAATACAGGTATAACTATACGTGTTTAACGGACGGTTGTTAGCTCTGCATCGTGGGAGTTTGTTCGTCAATAAACTCCTATTTTACTAGCTATCCACCCCGTTATATTTTTTATAATATAATTATCACGTATATATTTTTTCCTTTCTTCAAGTACATTACTAAAATTTTCTATCGAATGTTTTATACTAAATTGACAGACTGATTTTGTAAATTTTTTAACCTTTTTAATTATATTTTTTTTGTTATTCTATTTTTCTATCACATTTATTGTTATTGGTTATTGTTGTATATCATCGTGTATTGTTACCTCATTTTCTTTTTGTGAAATTTCTTTATTTTCTATGGTTACTTCTGTCTTTCTTTCCTTTTTTTAGTTTTCTATATATTGTATTTTCTTTATTCTTGTTGATTTTTTTTATGGCTCTACCTACCAGTGAATTTTTGTAATATTTATTATCTGTTGACCTCAGTTGTAAATTTTCTTCCATTAATTTCTATGTCTAATGTTATATCTAATCTTAATTTATTATCTAAGAAGGTTTTTATACCTAGTATTCCATTTAAGGGTATGGACAATTCTTCGAGTGCTATATGAAAATTAGAATAAATATTATGTACAGATAACTTTGTTGATCCTATAGTCTTCTTAGAATTATCCGTTCTTCGCGAAATAAGTATTTGCTCATTACTGTTGATGTCAGCAGTTGAAATACTACGTTTTTATATTATATTCAATTATATCCATCTATCTATTATAAGCTGTATTAACTATTTGAGAATAAATGATCTATTTTTATATATTTTTAATAATAAAATAAATAATTTTTAATAATAAAATAAATAAGATAAATAATAATAAAATAATAATAAATAAATTTTTAAATATTAGTACGTACTCGTAGTTTAATGATTCATCGATACTTTTTACTGTTCTATCTGTACAATTTTAGAAGGTATTTGAAGTATTATTTATTATGCTATCAGTATTTTTATTTTCTGTTACATCTCTTAAATTTTTTGACTCATTTTGCATATCATTATGTAACTGTATGTTGACTTGATTTTGAGACATTTTATTGTAATTTTCTCTCTCTAAGGTATTCCCTTCAAAAAGAGCTATCAAGTTTCTTCATTTCTTCTTAATATATTTATCTGACGAGTATCCAATAGTTTTCCGAATTTCACAGAAAATGTCTACTTTTCTCTGTTTTTCTAATATTTTAGTGTATAGTAAGAGTCTATTATGAGGACGGTCAGATATGTACATAGCCTCACCACCCGATAGCGCCACTATCGCAAAAATATTTACTATCATGTAGTACATTTTCGTAAACGGCTATTGGAACAATTTCAGCTGGATTGGACTCGTTTTGGTTTGACCACGTGTGAAAGTGGGCGTATCCAGGGATGTTAGAAAAATGGTAAAAAAGCAATATCGGTTGTAGATTCGATTCTTGTTTTTGGAAGAGAAATTGCGTAGTGAAATCAAAAAGCGCTTGGATACTGTGTACGGTAACTCTTCTCCTTTGATAGTGACGGATAAAAATTGATTTAACGAGCTTTAACGTGGTAGAACGTCGGTTTTTGATGTGCCACACCCAGATGCTTCGACAACGGTTACCATGAAGAATCCACGATCTTATATTGGTAGACCAATGATTGAAGATATGCGAGATAGCTGAAACAGTAAGTATTTTATATGAAATTTTAGAGATGAAAAAGCTATTGGCGCGATAAGTGTCACATTTGCTCACTTCGGACAACTAGCGCAACCGTGAGACAACTTTAGAGCAGTATTTGACGCTGTTTAAGCGCAATTCAAAAGAGCTTCTGCGTTATTTTGTGAACGCTGATGAAATATGGATCCATTGGTATGCATTAGAAACAAAGGAAGAGTCTAAATAATGGATTTCATCCGGCGAAAATACTCCGAAAAAGGTAAAGACTGCCCCATCGGTTGGAAAGTTGATGGCCATCGTTTTTTGGAATTCACAAGGTGTGTTTTTTGGAATTCTATATCAACTACCTCGGGAAAGGTAAAATGATCACAGAGTTGTACTATGTCAAATTATTGGGCCGATTCACCTCGTGCAATTTTTTTTCTTTAGATACTTAAAAATGTCACTCGCCGAGTAGAAATTTGAGTCGAATGAGAAGGTATTTGCCGCCGTGGAGAACTATTTTGCAAACTTCGAGAAAACGTATTTTTCAGACGAATTAAAGAAGTTGGAGCATCACTGGAACAAATCTATTGAACTAAAAGGAGACTATATTGAAATATAAATCACCATTTCTCCAAAATTTTTGTTTTTCTTTTATAGACGAAATACTTATCGGACCACCCTTGTGAATCATCTTTAGTGGCACAAAACTGGCAAAGTTTTTAGTACTTTTTAATTTGTAATTCATTAGTGCTTCTAATTTTCTATAACTTTTTATCACATGTCAGGAATATTTGCAATAATCTATAAACTTTTTTCGAAACTTATTAAAATTGATATTGTTTATGATTGGTTGTCTTGTCTATACTATTTTTAATGTTAGGTAAAATTTCACTGTGAATCCTGATTCTTCACATAATTGGCATTTATATTCTTGTTTAGCTCTATGTTCCGTTACTAACTTTTCATTTATTTTATGTAAAAAATTAATTTTACAATTTTTTTTATATGAAATTATCATATATTGGAGGGATTGATACAAGCTTTCAAATGTACTCTGAATTTATTATATTAACCGATTTTTCATTTGAATTCTGTGAACAATACCGTAAATTCTTTATATTCTGTTTCTTTGTCAACAATTCTGCCAAATTGTGCACATTTAAATTTGATACAGTTTTCTTCTGTTCTGCAATTTTTTTGTATGACCTTTATTATTAAATTTTCCACAAAATCGCGTCTGGAGCAAGCTTATCGAAAAATTCACATTTGATTTCTTTTACCTCCGGTTTTCTTGACTCCAACACGCCTCGTAGTCCTTTACTATTGGTATTGACCCATATTATGTCCTAAATCTTGACAATGTTGCCAATGCATGTTTTACTGTTTATTTGGTCTGCATTCACTAATTGAGTGACTGGATTGATTATAAAATTTACCGATTATTATTATTTTATTTTTGTAGATATTAGAAAAATGATCTTGTCCTTTCCTACTAAAAAAATCCAGTTAGAAATCCACGATAGATTTCCAGCTAGAAATTCGGCTGGATTCCTATGTAAATTTTTATGGATTCTTTATGGATACTTATAGATTTTCAGGATAGATTTCCTGATGAATATTATGGATAATCCAGGTAGAAGAAGAAATTCCAGATGGATTTTTTAACGAAATCCAGATGCATATTTGTGAATTTTCAGGCGGATTTCTTAAGAAATTCAGATGGACATTTTCAAATTTCAGATAGATTTTTTAAAGGAATCCAGATGCATATATTTAAAATCCCACATGGATTTTTTAGAATATGCAGGTAATTTTCATAAATAATTCTAAGTGAATTTCTTATAAATTCTAGATATATCTCGTGCAACGGTAGTCGATTCAATTAATCGCACCGTTCGCGATTCTGAATTTCGCACGTTAGTTCTAAGTATTGAGAGAGAGAGGGGGCGCGCGATCTTTCAAATTAGCAGTTACGCCTCAGCTGTTGATACGAGAGGATATCGCCGGAATTTCGTTTGCACTGTTTTCTCACCGAGTGATAGTTTGATCCAGAATAATTACGCGCGCGAGTGCAACAACGTGATTGGCAGATTGCAGTATCACGGTAGCAGCATATTTGCAGCTGATAGGCGGTACGAGACAGCGCAGCTGATATAACAGAACCGGAGGCAGTTGATACATTCTATTGACATCAACAATTACGGCTGATCACCGTAATTGCACCGCAGGGTAGGTGCACCTCCCTTAATTATCGCGAGACAAAATATATTAAGTATTTTGTTCAACCGTTTAGCGTTAATTTTTTGTATTCGCGCCGAGCGTTAGATCGCGCCAATATTCGAATCTTCTCTCTCTCTTTCTCACCGGAAAATTATTTAATTGTAAATCCTATTCGCGTGCGTCAGTCTTTCGGCCCGACAAAGACTGTATAGATTTTTTATGAATAAACTTTGTTAAACTTATTCGCCGATTTCGTCATATGATTTTCCTAATAGTTTAAGAAATTGAAATAGGCTTAGGTGTTAATCCTATTACGTCTAGGGGATTAAGCGGAGAAGGAGTAAAGTCGCTCACACTTCAAACTCATCGAGTATCACGATACATGTGACTTAAGGTGAGTTCAACTCCGTTTGATAGAAGACAACAAAGAGAAATCATCTGACGTTAAAGCGAATACACGTATTAACATACGTGATTAACGGAGCGGCGGTTTGCTCTGCATCGTGGGAGTTTGCTCTTATATAAATTTCTCATTTTTGCAAGATTCCCCCCGTTACATGGCGCCCAACTGGTATTAAGACCCGTGTCGTGCGAATAGGATTGTGCGTCGAAAGTAATCGACGCACGAGAGAGAGAGACGATTGCGCGAGCGCTTAGGGAGGTTTGAGCGGGTGGTAGAGCGAGATCGTGAGCGGTACGCCCTCTGCTGGGGAAAAAAACGAAACCACTTCGAACCTTTAGCTAAAAATTGTTAAGAATATTGTAATAAGGGCCGAAAGCGATAATTATTGATAGGTCGAAGTGATTTCAGGTCGTACGGGATAATCAGGTGTTAACCCATTTCAGCCACAGTTTGGTGGATAAAGGGGGGTTGGTAGCACCTGATCGACGATAAAGGCAGAGAGCGCGACCCAAGCGTGCAGTTCAATTATTAGCCAGGCGGAGCAAGCAAACAGCAGGCTCCGACCTTAGGTAGGATATTTTTATAATATTTATAGAAAGTTTGCGGAACTGCACGCGCTCATAATCTCGCGAATTTGAGCCTTATAAAAGGAGGCAATAAGGGTAGTTACACTAAATAGTGTATACCCCGCTCATACCTTGGGTGATAGGAAGCGGTAGTGGTCGATTAGGCCGAAAATTTTAAACCTCAACCGCGTCCTACACCCGTGCGGAGGGAAGATGGCTCTGTTGTCAGCTCAAATTGACAATTGGGCATTCGAGCTGACCTCCGTACAGCGCGAACGCTATTTAGCGGAATTAGAGCTGCGCAAGGATGGAAGTATCATCCAACAGGCGGCTAGGCTTGGGAGATGGTTGCTGGGTGAGTACACCGCCACAGATTTTCAAGAGACCACGCACAGCAAAGAGGTGGCGGGACGCAGGAGGCGATCCCGACAAGCGTGGCTCGACACAGTCTGTGACGAGTTGGAAAACTCCAACGCGGATGATAACAGCGACCATCCCCTCAGAATCATCAATAGGGAGGGAGTATCATTGATTGATATGTCAAGAACATTCACCTGCCTGGACCAGGACTCTGAAGGTGAAGCCAGCCGCCATGAAGAGGATGAACTCGTCCAAAAGGCCCTCCACACGCAAGAACAGAAGGAGAGGGAAAGGAGACGGAGCAATCCGGATCTCAGGTCGCAGGAAACCTGCACCCGGAAGGAGCCTCAGGAAGAATTGTCCTTGAGAGAAGCCTTCCGGGAAATAGAGTACCTGAAGGAAAGAGTCGACCGTAACCACAAACTGGTAGGTCGAATCCTGGAAACCTTACAGACTCTGCAGGGAATACAGGTGTGTGCGGAGCGCGAGGCGCAGGATATGCGTCTGCGAATACGAGAGCTGGAAGAGACAATGCATGATATGGCCAATGCAAGTCGTTCTTCTCCGCGCGACTCGGTTCAACCACGTTCCGCACGTAATGTGGACTTTCAGGACACATACACCTGTCACTACGACTCTGGGATCCCGGAAAGCACACCGGCTCCTCCAAGACCACAACCCAGAAGGAGGGAAGTCACCCCACCGGAAGTCCTCCAAAGAAGAGGAGATGAAGAGGATCCGGAAGTTTATGGGAGATCCGCACCCGTTCGACAGAGGAGTCGAAGCGGATCATCTGGCACCGGACATCAGATATTCTCAGGGCTCTCCACAACCCGAGATGTTGGGAAAATTGTCCGCGGATGGAAATTGAGGTTTGCGGGCAGTAGGGCACAGAGCGTAGATACGTTTCTGTCGAGGTTGGAGGATCTACGCGTAGGTGCAGGACTAACTGACGATGAAGTGCTTTGTTCCGTATCAGAGATCCTCGAAGGTAACGCGAGGACCTGGTACGATAACAACAAGTACCAATGGCTCAGTTATGACGAGTTCGTCGCGGACGCTCGGGATTGGTTTGGCACAAGTACGCAACAGCAACAAAGGCTGTTGCAGGAAGCCCAGAACCGGTTCCAGGGTGAGGACGAACTAGTGCGAGACTACGTGTCCAACCTGGTGGCTCTGGTCAATAGACTAGAACCGCCCATGCCCTTGGAGAGGTTATTAGACCTACTCCATGCAAACCTCCTTCCAAATATCCAAATCCAGCTGCGTCGGAGCGAGATAAGGTCGATTCGCGAATTCAACAGGAGGGCGACCGAGGTACAGAACACCTTATCTTATGGTCGCCGCCCACGTGTATTCACTGACCCCAATTCGACGATCTTCCCTCAGCACGCCTACCAGCCGAGCAAAAGAACGGCTGGTAGTAAATCCCAAACCGCTGCAATGGCCAGCGAAGGGAAGGCGCGTGCGAAGAAGGAGGGAGATCCGCAGCGCGGACAGGGCGTGGAGAACCCTGCCAGGAGGCCTAGCGAACAAGCGTCGGTATCGGCTGCGCAAGCTTCCACTTCAGAAACGAAGATGGAAGAACGTCTGGAGGGCATCGAGCGGATGTTACGCAAGCTGGCCACTGACAAGCAAGGCAGCCCTCCAGAACAGCGTAAGAGCCGATGGCGTGGGGGAAGGAAAAATTCCCCTTCTCCCAGGTCTCCTGGCGAGCGGCGAGATGGGCAGAGGCGGAAGATCGACTTCACCAAGCCTCTCCAGTGTTCCGCTTGTGGGAAGCTGGGATTCAGTCGCAAGTTCTGCCCAGATTGCAACAAGGGAAACGGCAAGGAGAGCGAAGAGAAGAGGTCATCTTCGCGCCGCCACTAGATTCGACCTCTCGCCGCGGGTCGCCGATGGGAAACAGCAAATTGTCGGCGACTCAGGGATCCAAACAGGTCCTGGAAGGGCATCAAGAGAGTCCAGGACCTAGCAGTACGTTAGAGCAGAAGGCGATCGAACCCGATGCCAGCCCTCGGCAGAATAGAGCAGTGGTCATTCTGGAAGGACCAGATGGCCATATACAGGTTGTGGAGGAGGGGGAAGATTCCAGGGAAGGCCTCTCCACACAAAAAGCTCCTATGCCGAAGAAATCCACGAGTAAAAGCAAGTCTATCGTCATCGCAGCAGCGGAAGGAAAAAAACTGCTGAAAAACACGACGAAGGGAGGCAAAGATGCAACTCGTGGATATGACCCAGAGGATGAGACCAGATGGTGGTTGCGGGTAGACATAGGTGACTTTAAAATTAGAGCACTCTATGATACCGGTGCCTCATCCACGGTCATGGGTCAATTAGGGCTGAGATTGGCATCGGAGATGGGACTCGGGTTGAATGTGACAAGGGCGGGCGATGCAAGGCTTGCTGATGGACGCCCGTGCCCTATAATTGGTCACGTGATGTTCCCTTTTAAAGTAGGGGGAATCACGAAGGCAATCAGAGTCGCCATTACGCCGCTGCTCACAGATGACTGCTATGTAGGCGCGAACTTTATAAGAGAGTTCCGCGCAGTTTTGGATCCCGATGAGGATGAATTATGGCTTAAGGACGCCCATGTGAAAGTACCAATGGAAGTGGCTGGAATTGATGGTACGGCATTTCTCGCACCGGTAGGACTATGGGAAGCCACGGAGTCACAGCGTGAAGAAATTGAAGACCTCGTCAGAAGATTGATTCCTGACGGGGGTCAGGCTTTAGGTTGTGCCGTGGGGGTTAAGCATGAAATAGATGTTGGAAATGCTCGACCCATCAAACAGAAGTACTACCCAGTCTCAGATAGAGTGCGAGAGGAAATGCACACGCTGGTCAAAGATATGCTGGAAAAGGATGTTATCGAACCAGCGACCAGCGGATGGTCAAGTCCAGTAGTAATGGTAAAGAAGGCAGATGGAAAGTATAGGTTTTGTGTGAACTATCAAAAGGTAAATGCAATTACCAAACCTGATGCCTATCCTTTGCCATATATGAACGACATCCTAAGACGAATAAGGGATGCATGGTTCATATCTACTTTGGACTTGAGCAGTGCGTACCATCAAATTCCCTTAAAGGAAGAATCGCGTCCAATATCGGCGTTTACAGTTCCTGGATTAGGGCACTTTCAATTTAAGAGAATGCCCTTCGGACTGTCATACGCAGGAGCGACCTTCCAGAGGTTGATGGACAAGGTGATAGGCCCGGATATGGATCCATTCGCTTTTGCTTACCTTGACGACGTAATTGTGGTTTCGTCGTCCTTTGAGGAGCATAAGCGGCACCTAGAAATGGTATTGAAAAGAATTCTAGGTGCGGGCCTAACCATCAACAAAGCCAAAAGTCACTTCTGTAAGACGGAAGTCAGGTACTTGGGAGTTCTTGTGAATCAGGACGGAGTAAGACCAGATCCCGAGAAAATACGCCCGATATTAGAATATCCAACACCCCGGACTGTCAAACAGGTGAAGCGATTCATGGGAATGACCTCGTGGTATAGACGTTTTATACCCGACTTTGCCATGATCGCTGAACCTATAAACCGCCTGACAAAGAAGAATGTACGTTTCTCTTGGGAGGAGGAGCAAGAGCGAGCTTTCACGAGATTGCAGGAGGCGATGACTTCCGCCCCAATACTGCAATCACCCGATCCGAACGGTCAGTTTGTATTGCAAACTGATGCCAGTGATAGTGGGATCGGGGCGGTTCTCGCACAGGATGTCGATGGAGTGGAGCGCGTAATAGAATACGCCAGCCGATCACTCAACAGTGCTGAGAGAAATTATACGGTCTCCGAGAAAGAGTGCTTGGCAGTAGTATGGGCCATTGGAAAGTTCCGGCCGTATATTGAAGGGCATCACTTCAGGGTCGTCACCGATCATAGTTGCCTGAAATGGCTCCACAATATGAGAAATCCCACTGGAAGATTAGCGCGATGGGCGCTAGCATTGCAAGGTAATGTCTTCGATATCGCATATCGAAGGGGGGATCTCAATGTGGTGCCAGACGCTTTATCTAGGGCCTATGAGGAGGAGGAGATTGAAGTGAGTGCTATAAATAGTCGGCCGGAGACCACTGACGCCTGGTATTTGCAACAATACCAGGAAGTATGCCAGGATCCACACTCTTACCCCACTTGGAAGGTGGTGGGAGGGAGACTGTATCATTATCAGCCTGATGAGGATGGTGAAGGGTCCATCGACAACGATGAAGCGTGGAAGCTTGCGGTAACTAGGGAGAAAAGGTACCAGGTGCTCCAGGAAGTCCATGATGCTCCTACAGCAGGACATCAAGGACGAGAGCGTACGTTCTCCAGGGCTAGGCGCTTGTACTACTGGCCTAAAATGTATGATCAGGTCAGGGTGTACGTAAAGAGTTGCCCGGTATGTCAGCAGTGCAAGGTGGAACAAAGAGCACCTTGCGGGCTGATGGGTCGTAGACAAGTGTCACGACCCTGGCAGGTGGTAGCCGGTGATATCACTGGTCCATTTCCCAAAAGCTCTCGAGGTTTTGAGTATATCCTAGTCTTTGTAGACTTGTTTACTCGCTGGGTAGAGTGCATTGCAATACGCAAAGCCAATGGGAAGACAATCGCAAGGGAATTACACGAGAGGATTGTCACTAGGTTTGGCGTGCCAGAAGTATTCTTATCGGATAATGGAACCGAGTTTAAGAATCAGGAGGTTGTTTCATACCTCCAGATGAACGGCATCCAGCGCGCCTTAACTCCCGTGTATCATCCCCAAGCGAATCCCACAGAGCGAGTAAACAGGACACTCAAAACCATGATCACGTCTTATGTAAGCCGTGATCACAAGAGCTGGGAGGAACACCTGTCAGAGTTCAACTTCGCGTTGAACTCGGCAACTCATAGCGCCACCGGATATAGTCCTGCGATGCTCATGTTTGGGCGTCAGCCGGTACCTCCTTTGACGTTCAGAAGAGCCCAAGATCAGCAAGCCCTTGAATGTTCGGAGGGTCAAGCTGTAGAAGATTGGGCCGAACATATGGGGAAGCTTCCTAATTTATGGGAGAGGGCTAACTCCAAGTCAAAGGAGGAAGCTGCGCGTCAGGCGGCTTATTATGACCGGAAGAGACGGCAACCCGAGTTTAAGGTCGGAGATTGGGTTTGGAAGAGGAACAGGATTCTATCTTCAGCTGCTCAAGGTATTTCAGCTAAATTAGCGCCGAAATATGCCGGTCCGTACGTGATTGAAGAGGTTTGTGGTTCCAACACGTACAGGCTAGGCAATCAGCTGGAGATCCTGTCTGAGCTCTTCCATGCCAAGGACCTTAAACCGTATTACGGTCCGGGTGAGGATGTGGAAAGCGAGGAGGTCATCGAACCTCGCGAACCGAAAAATGAACAGACGCAGGAGGAAGCGAACGATTCCGCGAATGTATACGAAAATCCGGGAGGGGATTTATCGGATAGCGAGCGGATCGAATTAGCAGCCCCCACGGTCGTAGATAAAGATCCCACCGAGACGTCGGATTTACCGGTATCTGCCCCAACCAAGAGAGGTCGAGGTCGACCACGAAAGGTCCCGGCGACGGTCACCGGTCCAGTAAGGGATAACAACTCTCCCGTGAAGGAAAATAGAGGGAGAGGTAGACCTCGAAAGACCGTGCCCGTCGTACAAAGGACGGTTGGGCCGATAAATCCGAGTGGTAACCGACGAGGACCAGGACGTTCACGCAAATAATAGCGAGGGAACGTATAACTCGGTGGGATGCGGTTCATCATAGGGTTTTCTTCGCGCAGGGAAATTCATCCGAGATCATTTCTTTTGGATGTTTCAGATAGACCGGAGAATCGTCGTCGAGGAGGAGACCTTCGAGGTGGTCACGCAGATGCTCGGGGAGTGGGCAGAGATGGCTCAGCGTCAGAGGGCCTACGGAGAGGCCCTGCTGCGGGTGGATAACGGACAAGAGTCCTCCGCAGCGCTCCCGGCGCCGGCTCAAGAGAAGAGAGCCCCGGGAGCTACTGACGCTGGACCAATGCTCACGGTCCACGTGGACGGGCGCATGGCTCCTGATACCACAATCGTGATCAGATCACAGGATGGACGTGCGACCGCCACGGTGGGAGGCGTGACCATTACCGCCTCCCAGGGAGTCAGTGCCCCGCAGTTCCCTCTGGCTGCTGAGCAGCCATCACAAGATCGGGAGGCTGCTCAATCTCGGTCGCAGCTGAGGGGCTGCTACATCTGTGGGGAGCCTGGGGTGACCAACTCCCAGCGGTGCCCGAAGAAGGCTACACACTGGCGCTACCCGAAACATCGCGCGCCAGGTGTAGCCAAACGATGATATATGCCCTGGTGGGCCAATAATAAAGAGGAAATAAATAAAGAGAGTTATTTATTTAATTCCTTTCCTTCTTTATTATTTTCAGGTTCCTGATGGCGGCGAATCGCGGGTATTCGTCCTGCCCGGGTAGTCAGGACTTGGAGGGGGCTGCAACGGTAGTCGATTCAATTAATCGCACCGTTCGCGATTCTGAATTTCGCGCGTTAGTTCTAAGTATTGAGAGAGAGAGGGGGCGCGCGATCTTTCAAATTAGCAGTTACGCCTCAGCTGTTGATACGAGAGGATATCGCCGGAATTTTGTTTGCACTGTTTTCTCACCGAGTGATAGTTTGATCCAGAATAATTACGCGCGCGAGTGCAACAACGTGATTGGCAGATTGCAGTATCACGGTAGCAGCATATTTGCAGCTGATAGGCGGTACGAGACAGCGCAGCTGATATAACAGAACCGGAGGCAGTTGATACATTCTATTGACATCAACAATTACGGCTGATCACCGTAATTGCACCGCAGGGTAGGTGCACCTCCCTTAATTATCGCGAGACAAAATATATTAAGTATTTTGTTCAACCGTTTAGCGTTAATTTTTTGTATTCGCGCCGAGCGTTAGATCGCGCCAATATTCGAATCTTCTCTCTCTCTCTTTCTCACCGGAAAATTATTTAATTGTAAATCCTATTCGCGTGCGTCAGTCTTTCGGCCCGACAAAGACTGTATAGATTTTTTATGAATAAACTTTGTTAAACTTATTCGCCGATTTCGTCATATGATTTTCCTAATAGTTTAAGAAATTGAAATAGGCTTAGGTGTTAATCCTATTACGTCTAGGGGATTAAGTGGAGAAGGAGTAAAGTCGCTCACACTTCAAACTCATCGAGTGTCACGATACATGTGACTTAAGGTGAGTTCAACTCCGTTTGATAGAAGACAACAAAGAGAAATCATCTGACGTTAAAGCGAATACACGTATTAACATACGTGATTAACGGAGCGGCGGTTTGCTCTGCATCGTGGGAGTTTGCTCTTATATAAATTTCTCATTTTTGCAAGATTCCCCCCCGTTACACTCGTCAAAATGGATTCTAGATAGTTACTTTTGGTACATAAAATGTATATTATGTATTATGAATAACTCACGTACAATTCGCATATAAAATACATTTTATTTTGTATCAAGTTGACAATAATGAATTTTTAAGGCTATCGCAATATAAAATAAAATGTGGTATAAAATGAAAACCATGTGGAAATATAATTTGAAAGTATTAATACATGTTTTAGAACTCGTAGATGGATTTCGGAGAATATACAGGTAAATTCTGGTTAGAAAATGAATTATTTCTTGTCATTTTTATATATAAAAATAAAAAAAGTAATAAATATAGTAAATAATAACACAGGCCGCCAAAATTTAAAAAAAGTCCTCACCTACAAATGGGACCTTATGTACCCAAAGGATTTTGGTACGCTGAATCCGAATCCGCCCTCAGAATCAACCCAACCCTATACGTCAGGTTTTCATGATATTCTAACCTCAAAGTGCGAAAAACACAATTTTTTGCAATATTCGAGGTTATGTGATACTGTGAATAATTTTTTTTTTCAAAAACGGGTAGAACCATCATACAGGAGCGAATTTGCCCTTCGAAATACATTTTTCAGATTTGAGATATTTTTTTTTTATCGAGATATCTTGTTACATCATAAATTTTCATAGATCATTCTTAACAATAGCGCGGCTTACATAATATCTAAACATATTTTATGCGAAAATCTTTAATTGTACGTGTTTATAATTTGTAACTTAATTAATTAACTAAATTTGTTGTTTAAATAATAAGGGATGAGAAGGGAGAAATTGTGCATTATTTATGAGTCGTACTAGAGTCGTTTACATGAAACTTAGTATATTATCGAGTGTGAACTATCTAATTAATTTATTGTTTGGAGATTGTTTTTTCGAGTTTTGTTGGCCCTTTGATTTACTTAATTTCTGCACAATAATTAAAAAACTTGAACATAAAAGGAAAATCGTTAAAAAGTTATATTTGTTATTTTATTTATTGAAATCAATTTTGTTTTTTTACAAACACAATTTTAATTTGTGTCGCACAATGGACAAATATACTACTGTTCATTTATGTAATTGTCTCTTGAATATTTATTAAATTTTCTAACTTACGAGTATTTAGGAAAAATAGTTTCAAAACTTTCGGATATTTTCGTTAATTGTGTTGAAATTAAGTCTCTGATCAAAAAACGTGCGGGAAGTTTCAAGGAGCTGCGAATTTTTCCTATCACTCTGTTATTTTCTTAATTCATTTATTTAAAAATTATTGTCGAATTTTCTTTCCTATGATAAATTTTTGGCTTCTAAAAGTGGAAACTCTTGGGAGAAATCGTGTAACAGGATGTAGATAAAATTCCGCGTCTCCCTTTCTCTATATCTAAACCTACTCAAAAAAAATTTTACGACTTTTCGGAGTAAAATTTGAAACGTGCGCGACAAAAGAGCATCTGTTTCGACTTTGAAACTTTCACCTTTTTATATTTCAGCTCCGAATGCTCTCCTTATACTCATTTCCAAATTAAAACCTAAGTTACCTGTTAAACGCAGACAAAAAAAACTTTTTCGCTAAATTAAACGGTCCGACTTTACACCTCTCTGCCCGCACTTAAACGGTTACTTAAGGAGCGCAGCGAGGTAAAGTAATCGCTAACTGAAATTAAGGCATAGTTGCAAAGTATGGTAACCAAGATTTACTTGCATTCATTGTCGAGAAAAGAGTCTATTGGTAGCTTGAATCGAGGACACTGGACTTCCTTTTGGTACGTTGGCATCGGTATCTTGTGTCTTGACTGGTATATAGCTGGATATCTGCATTGGTATAGGAACCTACTTATTCCTTCCTGGGATTTTTCGTCTCCTTTCTGCATTGAGTGGCCTAGGTGGATAAGGAAAGTTGTGAGACTATTCCATATGGCTCCAAAGAGTTGGTAGGATTACCCGTAAATTCTATACAATGCCATACCATTGATGAAGGTTTCTATCATTTTTTTAATCATTTCTTTAATAAAAAGGGTAGCTATTACTCCTGCACTGAATGTCCCAAACGTCATGAGTTTGCTCCACATTTGATTCCAAGTGGTGTGAACTCAACGTTCTAAAGTGCTTTCATTAAGTAATTTATCAATTACTTCTTCTTGATCTTTCATCGTATGCCCTTTGATTTCTCGAACAACATTATTGATGACAGCTGGTTGTTCGAGAGAGTACATAATTCGATTTAGAAGATCCTACAGATCTTGTTCAGAATAAATACCACTGGTAGCGAGAGTTGAGATATCCTGATATTTCCACGTCATTTGGATGAAAGGCTTCAGGATTTCAGGTTTTCTGACGTCTACGGGACGTGACATAAACTTATACCAATTCTCGTTGACATAAAAGTGAGTGGACAGAAAAGTGTTACAGTCTACTACCGTTCCTTGAGTCTTGAGTAAATGTGTTTTGAGTGTCATGAATTTGTTGTATCCAGGTCCTTTCATTAAATTGTACGCAAACTGATCAGGTGAATACGTGGCTATTGCTAAAGCATTTTTTTAAATTTCACGTTCTTGTCTACAACGCTGTACAACTACGTCTCTGCACATATTGTTTATTTGATTTTTAATATAACGCTCGACGAATACGAGTACAAACGTAGAATTAACATAGGCGAAGATGTCTAAATTACTTAATGATAGTTTTATCGCTATAACAAGGGTTGAAACTCCTCTAGTGGTTTCAAAAATGAATAATTTCGGATGTTCTGTTTTAACTACTTTATATTCACAAATTTGTCTCCTCCCTTTGGCTATTAACGCGAAGGTAATATCTTCTGTTATCATGAATATACGAGATTTTAATATTCGTCTACTATTTTACTGGCTATGCCTTCATACAGAATCCCGTAATGATTGAATTTACATGTCTCTCGGTATTGTTTTCCAGAATGTATACCTTCTTCCGGGTCTATGCAAGTTTCTTCAGTTAATGTACATTTGATACCTGAGCGTAGTCTTACTTGATCGTTATTTAAGTCAACTGTCGCAATATAATCTTGCACGATTATTTTTACTATACCTTGAACTACAACATTCTCCCAGGTATCATATGCATCAGAATATACAGCACCGTTGCAACTATCATCAGTTGTTAAACTACCAGCTAATGTTAATGGTCGGATTGTGGTCTGGTTAACTTTAATATCGCGTAATACACGTATTTCATCGAAATTGTACAGTGCCGCTCACGCACTTTTACCCCCCCCCACGGGCAAAATCAGTCTAACTTCAAAGTTTTATATCTCTGGTAGAAATTAACGTACAGAGACGCGCATGGATGCGTTTGAAAGGTCTTTCGGAGAGCTTTCAAATGATATGACTTACGGTTGCCATCGATTGTTTTTTTAAATTTTGCAACAATTATGCAAAATTGAAAATTCTGAAATTTTTTTATTATTTTTGACAATTAGCCAATTTGGGAAAAAAAATCGTACGAAAATTTGAAGTACACCATTTTTTAGCTATTACCAAGCCCTATCTGAATCACTCATCAAAAATTTATTTTCGTCAAATATGACGCGCGCACGGGCATTTTTTCCTGGAAGTAACAGTTTTTTTCAACATTTTTTATCTCCGTCAAATTGTAACAATCGAAAAAAATTTATAGGAGAAAAAATGTTTGTTTTTTCACGTAGAATACTGCAATAATTTTTTTGTTTGGTTTTTCGAAAAATTTTTTTTTTCGATTTAAATTATTTTTCAAGGTCGAAAAAAAAAAGATTTTTTTTTTATGTAATTTACTATACTTGTTATGTAGTATTATTGAATGGGTGGAAAAAAATTTTTTTTTTGTGGTTTCTCATCTTTTTAGCGTACCGACTGTGAGAAAAAAAAATTGAAAAAAACCGAAAAAAAAAATTTTTCGAAAAACCAAACAAAAAAATTATTGCAGTATTCTACGTGAAAAAACAAACATTTTTTCTCCTATAAATTTTTTTCGATTGTTACAATTTGACGGAGATAAAAAATGTTGAAAAAAACTGTCACTTCCAGGAAAAAATGCCCGTGCGCGCGTCATATTTGACGAAAATAAATTTTTGATGAGTGATTCAGATAGGGCTTGGTAATAGCTAAAAAATGGTGTACTTCAAATTTTCGTACGATTTTTTTTCCAAAATTGGCTAATTGTCAAAAATAATAAAAAAATTTCAGAATTTTCAATTTTGCATAATTGTTGCAAAATTTAAAAAAACAATCGATGGCAACCGTGAGTCATATCATTTGAAAGCTCTCCGAAAGACCTTTCAAACGCACCCACGCGCGTCTCTGTACGTTAATTTCTACCAGAGATTTAAAACTTTGAAGTTAGACTGATTTTGCCCGTGGGGGGGTAAAAGTGCGTGAGCGGCACTGTATATTGTACGAGTATATACAATTTTGATATCACGTATATTGTATTCGAATTTATGTATATTGTACCGCTATTATATAGGTCTGAACAGCATTTTTGGCTGACCTCGAGCATATATTCATGCATTCCATCTTTAAAAGCCGAACTATGGGAATGCATTCCGCTATGATAAATGTGACGTTGTAGTTGTATTTTGCATTGTATTACGTGTACTTCCTCGAATTGGTTTAGCTATAATAACTGTACATGGATATGAGTGCTATTAATTTTTCCGGGAGGTATATCACATTCTTCTACATCGAGCAGAGAAACAGTAGTAATGTTCAATGATCACGCTCCGTAATCGTACCCTATGATGGCTTGATCTTGATCTGGAATGGTAGATAAAATTAGTATGTAAAGTCCAAGTTTATTCATATCCATTGTCTGGAAAGTAAATAATGTTAATTCTTATGTTAACTACTAGTCGCTGAAAAGGAAAACCAATTATTGATTAATTAGATATGCTTGTTCCTAGTTCTGAATTATATATATATATTTTTTTTTTCTTCTTTTTATTTTCTTTTTTTTTTTGGTATTACTCTTATATTATCGATTTTATGTATTTATTTACCTATTTATTATTATTTACTGAAATAGATATTATTTATTAAATCTATACGATTTATTTATTTATATTTTCTAGTTTTTTATCGTTATTATACTGTTTCTACAAATTATTATTATTATTAATATACGATATCCTAAGCCTATTTGTGTGAACTACTTTGGAGCCTTTTTTCATTTGTATTTTGACGTTATTTTTTGGTAAAATTTCTATTATCTTAAAAGGGTCTGAGTAATGATCTTCTAGTTTTCCTGGTTTCGTATCACTTTTTAAGAATACATAATCCCCAAGTTTAAAATTTTGTGGGTGAAAGTGTCTATCGTAATATTTTTTTGGTTTTGCTTTTGATGCTATTAGATTGTCATATGCCAACTTTTGAATTCCTGTTATTTGGGTGCCTAACTCGGTAATGTATCCTTTATAAGTAGGTAATAAATCTCCTTCTTGCAATGGATAACTTGAGGGTAATCTAGCTAATTTACGAAAAACGACTTCCTAAGGAATGTGCTTGGAACTTTCCTGAACAAAAGTATTATAATTCAGTATAGCTAAGTCCAACCATTCGTCCCAATTATTATCGTTGTTGGTATACTATTTCTGGAATTCCGCCAAAACATAATGGGAGCGTTCAAGTAAATCATTAGATTGTGGATGGAAGGCAGTAGTTTTTAGTTTCTTAATTTTAAAATGTTTAGCTATTCAGCTCATCAGGTTACTCAAGAAATTTCTTCCTTGATCAGTAAAAACGGATTTTGGACAACCAAATATACAAATAAATTTCTCTATTAAGGCATCGGCGATTATTGTGAATGAAGTATCGGCTAGAGGTACAGCTAGGCAAAATTTACTTAATTGGTCTTGTATAGTTAGAATGTATTCATTGTTCATCGGGGTTTTCTTCAGGGATCCTACAATATCCATTGCTATTTTATCTAAAGTGGCGGCACAGGTATCAGTTATTACTATAGGTAGTGTGATCTGTAGGCGAGTTAATAATGACACTCAAGACATTGTTGTATTCCTCTTTGAATATCTTCCTTTAAATTCTCCCTATAAAAATTCTATCGTATCCGATAAAACGTCTTAAAAACATCACGATGTCCTCCAATTGGAGATTGATGGCATTCGTAAAATACTATATCACGTTTCTCTAAAGGCATATACTCAAGGGAATTCATACGTATTAGGATCGTTATCTAAATTTCTTATCTCTTTACTTTTGGCAATACATATTTCCGTCAGGTTTAGGCTAATCAACATATCTCTCAATACATACAAAGTTGCAAGTATATTGTCTCTTATATGGCTCAATGATTCCGGGCGTTCTCCGCATATACGAGGGCGGTTCGATAAGTACTTAGCCTACAAAAGAGAAACAAAAATTTTGGAAAAGTGGCGTTTTATTTTTCAATATCGTCTCCTTTTAGTTCGATACACTTGGCCCAGTGATGCTCCAACTTCTTTAACCTATCTGAAAAATACGTTTCCTCGAGGTCTGAAAAGTAGGCTTCCGTGGCAGTAATTACCTCCTCATTCGACTCAAATTTCTGCCCGGCGAGTGACTTTTTCAAGTTTGGAAACAAAAAGAAGTCGCACGGGGCTAAATCTGGAGAATACGGTGGATGGGGCTGCAGTTCGTAGCCTAATTCGACCAATTTGGCCATGGCGACGGCGGAGGTGTGAGCCGGTGCGTTGTCATGGTGGAAGAGCACTTTTTTCTTCGCCAAATGGGGCCGTTTTTTCTGCAATTCGACGTCGAATCGGCCCAATAATTTGGCATAGTACAGCCCTGTGACCGTTTTGCCCCTCTCCAGGTAGTCGATGTAGATCACACCTTGTGAATCTCAGAAAACGGTGGCCATCACCTATCCGGCCGAGGGAGCAGTCTTCGCCTTCTTCGGAGCACTTTCGCCGGGTAAAGTCCACTGTTTCGACTGTTCCTTGGTTTCTGGTGTATACCAGTGGATCCATGTTTCGTCGACTGTCACGAAACGACGCAGAAACTCCTTCGGATTGCGCTTAAACAGCGTCAGACATTGCTCTGAAGTTGTCTCACGGTTGCGCTTGTTATCCGGAGTGAGCAAACGTGGCACCCATCGCGCCGACAGCTTTCTCATGCCCAAAATTTCATGCAGGACGTGACCCACGCGGTCTTTTGAGATGCCTATGATCTTAGCTATCTCGGGCACCTTCAATCGTTGATCTGCCAATAAGAGATCGTGAATTATTGTCACGTTATCCTCCGTGGTAGCCGTTTTTGGAGCACCTGAACGTGGCTCTTCAAAAATCGACGTGCGACCACGTTGAAACTCATTAAACCAACTTAAGCGATTTAACCCCTGAGTTACTTATCGGACCACCCTCGTAATTCGATCGTCTTCATCTATCTTTTCCCTTTCAGTTACATATTGTTTGTTAATTATACTTTGTTCACATTGTGTATTAATCGAGAATTGTATCAGATATTCAAGATTACAAATGTGTGAATCCACTAATAGCAAATCATCTTTGACAATTTGTAAATCTATACTTCGCATTGCCCTGAATTCTGTCTCATTGTTTTCGCTACACACTAACTTCAGCGATTTGACAATTCCTGAGTGTGTTAACTGTAATTTATCAAAGTCTATTCTACTTCGTATTTCGTATAAAAATTTGGATCGTCATATGGCAGATCATATTCATTTCTATTGCATAAAATTCAAAAGTGCGTCCCAGTATAGCTAATTCTGTGTAGTGTGTTACTACGACATCGTCTGATAAAAGTTCTTGTAGTAATATTTCTTTATTCAAGTCAACTAATAATCCTTTGGGTATAGAACTGATTTTGATTATATTTACAGCGGAGATCGCGTCGATAAGAAATTCGAATTCTTTGTCGATCAAACTAATGGTAATATTTATTACTAGATTTCTTAATTCGATTTCAGGCATAAAATCTTGAGGTGAAGGTATTTTTTCAATAATATTTACATCTATTGGATTTCTTGAGAGTGTATCTCTCGCAGCATTAGATTTTCCTCGGTGTAAATTATTTTACATTTAAACTGTGACAGCCAAAATCGCCATTTTTTACTCGTGTGTTTAAATCTGCTGTTTTGAACAAAAATAACCGTTGATGGTCGGTAATAATATGGATAGGCCGGTCATATACATAGGATTTGAAAGCTTTGACACTCTGTATGATCGCTAAGGCTTCCTTTTCATATACTTCATAGCTTAGTTCTAATCCACGCAGAACTCTAGAAAAATATGCAATAGGACGATCGGATTTGATCGGGCCTTGGGGTAACATTCCAGCGATAGCAGTGCCAGAGGCATTGGTACGTATGTTAAACCCTTGGAAAAATGAAGAAATTGTAAAAGAGGTGCGTTACATAACATCTCTTTCAATTCAACAAATGCCTTTTCAGCTTTCTCATTCCATTCGAACTTTGTATCTTTTTGTAATAATTTAGTCAATGGTTTAGCTATCTTGGTAAACTCTTTGATTAAGCCTTTGTAGTAATCAGCTAGTCCTAAGAATTGGTGAACATTTTCAACGGTTTTTGGTCTTGAAAATCCTTGTATGGCTTCAACTTTTTTGGGATCTACTTCTAGGCCATCCTCGCTTATGAGATGCTCTAAATAGCTGACCTTTCGCATGAGAAATTTACACTTATTAATTTGTAATTTTAGTTTCGCTTCCCTTAATCTCTCCACTAGTAACTTAAATTTTCGATCGTGTTCATCAATACTGTGGCATAAATGACATATCGTTAAGATAAACAAACAAATCGAGGCCTTGAAGTCCGTGTAATAAGGTATCCATAAGCCGTTGGAAGGTTGCAGGTGCATTCTTTAAACCAAATGGCATACGCACAAATTCATAATAACCGAAAGAGGTACTAAACGCTGTTTTATGCCTGTCTTTTGGGTGCATCTTAATTTGATAAAATCCTATGGCGAGATCGAGCACGGAATAGAACTTAGCTCCTCCTACTTGGTTAAAAATTTGTGTGATGTTTGGAATAGGGTAAGAGTCGGCTACGATTTTTTCATTGAGCCCTCTCATGTCGAGCACCATTCTGCCGTTTGGGTCTGTAGTTTTTGAGACTATCCACACAGGTATATTATACGGTCAATTAGATTCCTTAATGATACCAGCTTTCAATAATTTGTCAACATGGTAATTAAGCTCATCCTGCATGAGAAAACAGTTATTGTTTGAAATTCACGGGAATGTCATCAATGGTATGTGTTTCATACATTACTAAATCAGTATCTGGTCATTTATCTCCTTGCAAATAGAAAACATCAGCGACTTTAATTCGTAACATACTGTCTTGATTGTCTTATAATTTTCTTAAATGATCAATTTTGTAATAATGGTAAATTGTGTAATAATGGATACAGTAGTAACTATACATAGAAAAACTCTCTCACACAAATTTGACTAGGAGAAAGCTAAGATATTCGATTATGAAAAGAATTATAAGAAACGCAGAATATCCGAAATGTTGCACATCGGCTTACATAAATACACTTTAAATAGAAAAGATGATATACAATATCTTAGTCATATTTATAAGTCTTTATTAAAATTGATGAGGAAGGGATGATAGTTGAAGAATATATATATGTGTGTGTGCGCGCGCGCACGCGCGCGTATGTGTGTGTGTGTATTGAAATACTTGATTTCTTACTGTATTGTAGCGTGACTGGCTACGATCTATTCCTTTTAGCCTATAATAATTTGACTACAAGAGAAATCAGCCTGAAGAGGTCAGCAAATGTGCTGACGAAACGTTGCTGAATATAATCAAAGAGCCCAGCCGGGTAAGCATGTGAAAAGTGCCCTTAGACCTTTCGAAAAAGTGACAAAGCCCAATGTTCCGGCTTATAATGAAACCCCCTCTGCCATATTTTCAGACCCATATTGACCCATAGGGCAAAATGGGACACTATTTTGTGGTTTTAGGTTTTTTGACAATAGCTCGGTTGGTTGTGAAGATACCTAAAAACTGTAAATACAAAAGTTGTAGGGTTTTTGAAGAGCTACAAACCTATCAACACCAAATTTTTTTTAGCGTGAAATTCAAATTTTTAAAAGCATTCGAAAATTCCAATTTAACGCCAATTTTGTCCATTCATACCTGCAACTCCGAAAAAAATCTTGAATGTTTCTCATAGATAGGAGTACATGTGTGAATTTTTTCAGATTTTTATAGGTGGTAGAAGGTACCTAAAAAAAATAAAAACCACTAAAAACGAATAAAAAATCCAGTTTTTCTGTTCTAGCTCTTTTTGGTTTCATTCCACGATAAAATCAATAGCGCCATCGTATTATACGTTAAAAAATACGTCGAAAACATGCATAACACTTTTATCATCAGACCCATTACACCTTAAGAAATCGACGACTAAACTGCCAATCTTAGCCTGCCCACATGTAATACATGGAAAATCGAAGGTCGCACGTTTCATTGTCGACTTTTCATTACGCGGTAGAGCTAACGATGAAAGTATGATACATGTTTTCGACCTATTTTTTAACGTAAACACAATGATGTAACTGGTTTTATGGTAGGCCTAATCCCGAAAACGATAAAAGCGAAAAACTAGTGGAAAGCAGCTGCTTTCCAGTAGTTTTTCGATATTTTTTTGAATATAGCACTTTTCAATTACATTCTACTATAAAACCAATCGCGCCATCGAGTTCTACGTTTAAAAATACATCAGAAACATACATCATACCTTTATTATTAGTATCATTATACGACGAGAAATCGACTATTAATCTCTGAAACTCCGTTGAAAGGCTGAACCCAATATTATTATTATTTCTGGCTACATGCATGACTTATGTTTACTACTCGTACCTTGATAATGATAAAAAAATATTATTTCCCTGTTCACGACGAAGTGCTAAATATTTTAGGATGTTCTTTGTGAAAAAAATCTGTAGGATTTTTCATCAGATTTTTGCACTATTTGGTACTGCGGCACTGTTGAATAAACCACGTAGTTTCAAAATCCTTTTTACTTACTTTTATTTTGCACCCGAATCTCCGATAAAAAAATATTATTTTCCTGTTCACGACGAAGTACAAAAAATTCTAGGATTTTTAAAAGTGATAGAAAACTATTAAATATTTCCAAAACTCAAAACAACGGTATTCCATCGACTATTCGATCGCAGTGCTGCCCTGGTGGCCATTTGCGAAACGATACCTTGCCACATTAAAATAACCTCCCCCTCCACGAGATAAGAAAAAATAAAAATAATAATAAGAAGATAAGATAAAACACAGAAAAGAAGTCAGAACTCACTCATGTCTACTCATGTCCATGTTTCATGTTTCTGACTAGACCTACAGACCGTGCTGCATACAGACCCAAGCGCTCGTAGCGCTATACGGTTTATGGCGAATTCATAAACTATCAGCGGTGAGAATCGAGCACGGTAGTATAGACAGGTCCGGAGTATCTCGTGGAGGGGGAGGTTCTTTTAATGTGGCAAGGTATCGTTTCGCAAATGGCCACCAGGGCAGCACTGCGATCGAATAGTCGATGGAATACCGTTGTTTTAAGTTTTGGAAATATTTAATAGTTTTCTATCACTTTTAAAAATCCTAGAATTTTTTGCACTTCGTCGTGAACAGGAAAATAATATTTTTTTATCGGAGATTCGGGTGCAAAATAAAAGTAAGTAAAAAGGATTTTGAAACTACGTGGTTTATTCAACAGTGCCGCAGTACCAAATAGTGCAAAAATCTGATGAAAAATCCTACAGATTTTTTTCACAAAGAACATCCTAAAATATTTAGCACTTCGTCGTGAATAGGGAAATAATATTTTTTTATCATTATCAAGGTACGAGTAGTAAACATAAGTCATGCATGTAGCCAGGAATAATAATAATATTGGGTTCAGCCTTTCAACGGAGTTTCAGAGATTAATAGTCGATTTCTCGTCGTATAATGATACTAATAATAAAGGTATGATGTATGTTTCTGATGTATTTTTAAACGTAGAACCCGATGGCGCGATTGGTTTTATAGTAGAATGTAATTGAAAAGTGCTATAGTCAAAAAAATATCGAAAAACTACTGGAAAGCAGCTGCTTTCCACTAGTTTTTCGCTTTTATCGTTTTCGGGATTAGGCCTACCATAAAACCAGTTACACCATTGTGTTTACGTTAAAAAATACGTCGAAAACATGTATCATACTTTCATTGTTAGCTCTACCGCGTAATGAAAATTCGACAATGAAACGTGCGACCTTCGATTTTCCATGTATTACGTGTGGGCAGGCTAAGATTGGGAGTTTAGTCGTCGATTTCTTAGGGTGTAATGGGTCTGATGATAAAAGTGTTATGCATGTTTTCGACGTATTTTTTAACTTAGAATACGATGGCGCTATTGATTTTATCGTGGAATGAAACCAAAAAGAGCTAGAATCGAAAAACTAGATTTTTTATTCGTTTTTAGTGGTTTTTATTTTTTTTAGGTACCTTCTACCACCTATAAAAATCTGAAAAAATTCACACATGTACTCCTATCTATGAGAAACATTCAAGATTTTTTTCGGAGTTGCAGGTATGAATGGACAAAATTGGCGTTAAATTGGAATTTTCGAATGCTTTTAAAAATTTGAATTTCGCGCTAAAAAAAATTTGGTGTTTATAGGTTTGTAGCTTTTCAAAAACCCTACAACTTTTGTATTTACAGTTTTTAGGTATCTTCACAACCAACCGAGCTATTGTCAAAAAACCTAAAACCACAAAATAGTGTCCCATTTTGCCCCATGGGTCAATATGGGTCTGAAAATATGGCAGAGTGGGTTTTATTATAAGCCGGAACATTGGGCTTTGTCACTTTTTCGAAAGGTCTAAGGGCACTTTTCACATGCTTACCCGGTTGGGCTCTTACGTGAATTTTCATCTCTTACTATTTCCATCTCTTTCCATTATTACAAAATTTATCATCAGCGACTTTATTGACTAAGTCCACTACATATTCTCTTTCTGTATTATCCAAACGACTCAAATCTATATGATCTTCTATTTTTTTTCAACATTGTTTGTTTCGTCTTCGACATATAACTTAGCTATGTTGAAATCGACATCGTCAAATTCTTTAATGTGAAGTTCTTGGAAGGTTTCGCTCTGAGATATGGTAAACACATGGCGTATTGCAGAACTTGGTTGTTCTATAGGGATCAATTCCTGTATTAATTTGTCGAATTCTGCCGGTGTGAGTTTTTTGTCTGATTTTTCTACAATTAGTGGCACTAAAAAATTCTTAACTTCAAAAGTATTATGTTTGAAATTTATTCTCGCTTTAGTATCTTCGAAAAACACTGCACCTAATATTCCAGCATGAACCATTTCAAAATCATCTTCAACTACATAAAAAATTGTATCTGTACCAAAGAGTTTAATTTCTGTTATTCCCAGAGTCAGTTGCATATTTCTACCTATTCCTTTCAGGTTAATGATAAGTGACGTGTCAATATATAGTATTGCAGGTGGTAATAAATCTTTTTTAATCAAATTACATTCTGATCCAGTATCTATTAAGAAATATTCTTTCGAGTCAGTAGGTGGATTCTTTACTTCAATTCTTGCAATAACTCGGTCTATTTTTGATTCATCTTTGACATTGTTCATATAACAGTTACCAGTATAAACTAAATCTTTGACTTCTTTTATTTATTTATTTATTGTTATTGTTTATTTATTTATTCATTTATTTACTTATTATTTATTTAAATTTATTGTTCTATCTGGTAAAATGAACTGTCGGGTTTCAAAATCGAGAATAACTTTGTTGGATGAAAGAAACTAGCTCTGAATACTATATCACAGGGAATTAGGAAATTATTCTCAACTATTAGGAATTCAGTCTTTCTTCCGTATACGTCAAGAGTAATTGTTCCTACAGTTTGAAAGCTTTCTAGGCCAATGTCTTTCAATGTGTGCCGCTTAGTCATATCTACATATTCTAAATAATGTCGTATTACTCCAATCTTCATAATATTGACTTCTGATCCGCTGTCTAGCATTGTATCATACATGATGTCAAAAATTCTGACACTTATAATGGGTACTTTGGCAGCAAATGGAGTTTTATTTATTATGGGAATAGTTTGATATCCTCTAATTCTTCGTTGTTGTCTATCCGAGTCATATTCGTTCTCTGTGTCGGAATCACAGAGGACGGCTTGTCGTTTCCCTGATCCTAGGCCATTTCTTTTTATAACAATCAGCCATTATGTGCCCTCGTTTTCTGCAGAAAAGACATTCTATTTTGGATCTGTCAAATTTATTAAGAGGAGATTGATTAGGTAGAAGTTGATTACTATTAAAATTGGGGGTTTTACTTTTTCAGACTTTTGCTGTATGTCCCCTGTTATTGCATAGTTGACATGTGATTTCGTTAATAACTTGCGTCTTTCCTACATCTCGACAACCTTGAGCACTGTGTCCCAAATTATTGCATATGTGGCATTTTATTTCATGTATAGTCCGTGTTCTGATTCTATTCCTGCCATCTTTAGCAGTGTGTCCAATTTTATTGGCATTGTAACCGCGATTTACATTCGCGCGCATTATGTCCTCTTTTCTCACATATTTGGCAACTTAAGCTATCTAACCTTATTTTTGCAAAGTAACTGTTTGTATCGTGTCCTAGATTTTTACAAAAATTACATAATTTTTGTTTGTTTACGAGCGCGTTACAGTTTAAGGGTTCATGTCCGTGTTCATCATAAATTTGGCATATTTTTATATGTTTCTTTGGTTGTAAATAATCTGAAATATAGTTAATTTTTCCTCTTAGATTTTTCTGCAATTCTAATTCCTTTTCTACTTTTATAGCTTCTTTTAAAGCATCGGTGGCATTGATTCCGAGTGGGAGATTTATTTTTATTTACGGTTTTAGGCCGCGTTTAAAGCATACAAATGCATTTTCTTCCAAAGCATTTTTCTCATCGCTGCTTATGGATTCGATATTGTCTTGTCCTTTCTATTTGCATCTATTATCCTGGCGGTTAATAGGCGAATTCTATTGGCATATATTAAGACCTTTTCATTATCTTTCTGATATTCATTTCTCAGTTCTCCTAACAGTTGATTCATGGTTTGAGGTAGCGCAAAAATATCTGTTAAATACGATAATAACTCATTTACTGTCTTAAAATTGGTGCCAACAATAGTTGATCTTGCTTCTCTTTCTAGTTTTCCTTTTATTAATTTTACGAAGTCATCTTCACAACTTGAAGGTAACATATTTTGGACCTCCCTACAACCTTCGGTGAACGATACCCATTGGTTGGAGCTTCCATCGAAGTTGGGTATAACATTTAATGCATCTTTTAGCTGGATGATTTGCTTTAAGGTCTTTTGTATTTCCTGATCCATTTTGGTAGAATTTGGTTTTCAAAACAGGTTTTCACGTTGTAGCACGGTGGTTTCTGCTAACTAACAGGTCACCATGGTACTAGTGGTTTAGGTAAGAAACTAAGAAAGATTAAGAGGAAATAAGGGCTTCAGGCACTTCTATGTCTAGGTATCAGTATTACTCGAATTACCTAGACCTCGGAGGGGTGCCACTCCATATAATTTTTCAGATCACATAATTTAATTCTAGATAATAAATTTGGTAGACGCGAAGTGCTAAGGCCAAGGCCGGCTTCGAATGATAGAGAGTTGAGCGTAATCAAGGTCGCGGTTACTCCGATAGCAAATAGTCGGATTAACTTGTTTTCTTCAACTTTCCTTAGTCTATTGTCTTTCGCGGGGATTATGGCGCACTTAGTAGGGGGTAAATACAGGAGAGGAAGGTGAAGAGTAGGAAACTATGATAGTTACACGGCTGATAAATTTTGATATAAAAGTTGAGCCTTTTATTGACCAATTCAAAACGTGTAATTGTTAGTGTAGAATTTACAAAATAAAAATTATATAAAGTGTAGCGTGTTGTATGAGTGTATTGTCTCGGTACTTAAAATTAATAACAATGATTAAGTTACGAAGTTGTTTATAATACGCTAATGAGAAATTACAAAGAAATTGATAATTTTAAATAAGTAATAAAGTTAATACTAGAGTCGCGTGAGTGCTAATCAGCACTCCATATTGCTTTTACGTTAACATTGAAATTCAATTGAGAACCGGCACGCAATACCTTCCGTTAAATAGTGAGAGGAATTGCTTAAAAATTACGGCTGGCTGAATTACAAATCTTGTGGTACTCACTCTAGGGTAATGAAGGTATAATTCCGAGTTTATAATAGAATCTCAGTCTCCCAGGGCTTCCAGTAATTAAATATAATTTTCTACAAATGTCCCGGCAATTCCACAGGCAATAATTAATTATGAAAATTATTCTGACAGCCCAATAAATTCCTGGATAGGTGTTTGACAATTTATAAAATTTATATAAATTACAATATACACGAGCGAGCTATGATGCTGTTAAGTGACAACTTTTAAAATTCACTTAATCCTGATATATGTATTAATGTAATGTAAAACTTATATGTATTAGTATTATGTATAATTGCGCCGCGCGTATTAATTGTACACGTTAAGCACGCGTGGGCGGTTCGGCGGCCGCGTAGTAATGCGGTGACGGCGTAGTAACACTCTCGCGCGGCATGACTGTATCGCCCACGCCTAACAAAGCAGTCTAGTGCCAGAGCTAATCACGACCAGTCGTACACACCATAATTCTCTTCAGATTTACGTACAGTTTTATTCAGTTCTTTTCATACAGTTTTGATCTCAGTTTTTTTTGTCAATCAGTTTTTATTTATCGTTAAATTCCTAATATCAGTATATTTATATCCTTTCTATCAGCGATTAACGTATACGCGCGACGAAAGTAACGGCGTTCATTAACGCATTATTATCAAATATATATATATATATATATTTATTGTAACAGGCTGCCGTTTAACCGGTAATTTCCCTAGAATGTACCTATTTGATGGCTAAATGACGCCTAGTTATCTATGTGCTCGAAGCACATCAACCTACCTTGTCCGGGAGTGCGCCTGCGCAGCGTCTCCTCGCCAATCCGAGTTGGGTTCCCCAACTCACCACTTGGCGGCGCTGTCGCTCCTGCTTAGCAGCGCTCCTGTGGTCGCTGCTTGAAACTTGACTTGCAATGCGCCTCTAGCTATCTCCACGCGGTCCGTGCCAGACTACCGGCTAATTCGAACCGAATGTAAACAAACGCGACCTCCGAACAAAGGATAGACGAAACAATGACTCGATTAAGAATCTCAGTTAAACGCTTTATTCGATAAAATAGATACACGGGGGATTTGCCGAGAGTCTTGCGCACACAAACACAACTGACAATACGCTGGGTGGGAGAGAGAGAGAAAACCGCGATCGACGTGAACTAACCGCTCGCGCGCTATAAACAATTTCTTCGCGCACGCTGCGCGGAATCGCACGACAACAACAAAATCGGAAATGGTGCACCTATCGCGAGATAGTTGAGGATACGGTGGCCAACCGTATCCGATACGCGAGTCGCAGATTCGCTGCTCCCCTGCTCGCTGCACTGCCGCTGTTATTGCTGTTGCTGTTGGTGTTGCTGCTGAGGTTGTTGCTGCTGTGGTTGTTGCTGCTGTGGCTGCACGCACACTCCACTCACTTCCACCAAGTTCTCCACTCTTTGGATCTCACCCGCGGAATACTCGCCAAGAGTTCGCACGATATTTCGCGGGATGATGACAGACTGAGTGTCACAGTCGTACTGGCTACCGAGCTCTCCCCTCCCGGTCATTGCCCCTACGCGCCCTCTCTCTCTCTCGTACCGATCGCGGCTATTCCGCTCAGCCGCTTATTAACCTACGCGAATCGAACGATTTTCGGTAATCGTTGCAATATATACGTATACAGCGTACGTTCAGACCAATTCCAGCACAATTATTTGTTACAAGGATAACAGTTATTATAAGGACCAGCAAAAATAAAAGGATTATATTTCTTGGACGAATATTTTAACAATATACACATTTATATAACTATATAATTTCAAGGACAAGTCTACTACTAATAATAATAAATAAACTTTTAACAAGTAAGTAACTCAAGGTTCATTAGTGTAAACTTTTTTTCTTCTTACCTATTTTTCTATAATAATAATAATACTTGGAATAATTACCATTTGGCAAATTTCCACATATTCATTTTGTGTATAACTACATATATATATATATATATGTGTGTGTGTGTGTGTGTGTGTGTGTGTGTGTGTGTGTGTGTGTGTGTGTGTGTATGTGTGTGTGTGTGTGTGTATATGTAGACGTGTATGCGTTCGTTAAATTCTTAATTATTTTGGCTTTGGTATTTTGCTCTCGCGACTCTTTCCATTTATTATCATAAATACCGGTCGTACCAGCGTAATGTGATATTCTCAATTACATAGCATTATAGCCTACGCTGACGAAGTATTTAAAAATTAAGCACGTCCCCAGATAACATGATATGCATGTGTACGGGATAAATAGTACGTCTACAATATTTTGACGAGCTCGGTTCCAAGTTGCTAAAACTCTTGAGTAAGCTTTAATTCGAACTATATAGAGAACCTCTATAAAAATATATTCCAGTTATTTGATTTTTTTTTAATAATTATGTACCATAAATATATTTATACGAAAAATATATTTAATAATTAACTTGCGAGCGTTAAGTGAACGGGGCCTCATATATGCAGCAATACACCACATCGAGTTATAGTGTCGCTCGTTTGCTAAAAAGACACTAACGACATGTGTGTCTATTAGAAAACACGTAACAGATGCTAACACTTTAATTTTTATTTACAAAATTGCAACAACAAATTAATTATAAAAACTCAGAAAATTGATAGCTGGAACCAGACGTCCAGTCTATCGTAAAGCCGTCGGCACACTCTCGGCCTTCCCTCTCTTATCATTTTTTCCTAGCCGTAGATCTTAGCAGTATCAATTCGAAGTAGCGAGATTTTATTAATTAGCGCTGTCCTTTTCTCATATGATTTGGCTATTAGTCTATCTCTCACTAGACCTCGTCAAAGTAAATGCGATGCGCCCTCCTTGTCTAATTTATTAAGCTTTTTTATTTCTAATTTCTTTACATACAGGTGGGCGTGGCTAGCGCAGCATACGCTTGCATATGAATAAGTTAGCTAGGAAATATTGCGATTTATATTTCGAATATCGTGTAATTTTTATTTTCGCTTATTTTATGCGATAAGCCTACAATAATATGGGTCGTTGCCGTGTTTACAATTAAAGGCTTTATTATCAGCTAATAAGATTTTTATTCTTAAATCTAGGTCCCTTTGAATCTTTAAATTTTTGAATCTCCCTTTAAATCTTTCCACTGTACTAGTAAGGAAAGTGGCATAATGAGCAGTCTAAAACTCGCTATTTGAAATGCAAACGGTCTTATGTGCAGAGGCACATTGGATTAAAAGCATTTTCAATCTATCAAAATATAGACATCATGTTGATATCAGAAACACACTTTACAAGTAAAAACTATTTTAGTATACTAAATTACACTGCACATTAAAAAAATTCGCCACTTAATAAAGTACACGGAGGTACTGTGATTTTAATCAGAACAAAAATGAAACACTACATCCATACTTACACTAGTGAAATCTATTTTTAAGCAATCAATATAATCATCAAGGATAATAATGGACCGATAACAATATCAGCTGCTTACTATTTTCCAAACAAAACAAGTACAAAATAAAACTGAATTTACTTTTTCAACACACTAGGAAATCGGTTTCATAGGAGAAGGCGATTATAATATGAAACATCCGTGGTGGGATCAAAATCATCAACTCCAACATACATGGGCAGAATACTCTATGAAATATTACAAAAAAATAACTATATTCCGATATCCACTGGAAAACCAACATACTAGTCTACAAATATAAACAAGCTTATGGACTTTGTTATAGTAAAAGGTATAAACAAAAATTATTTTGAAGTATCGTTATGCTTAGATTTATTATCAGATCATTCACCGATACTAATTACTCCACACCACCAATTATTTAATAAAGTAAAAAATAAAATAAAAATCGACTAGAAAACATCTGCTCTTTATATAAAGAAACACATAATGTGCAACTTTCCTCTTAAAATAGTTAATAATGTAGAAAGCAGCATCAACTCACTCAACGTAATTTTAACTAAAACTATTACCAAATGCTCTACTGCAGTAAATAGAAATAAAACACAGCAAATCACGTCCACTAAAATAATAAAAAAATCAAAGAAAAGAGTTTATTAAGAAAAAGTTATCAGGTAAATAGATCGAATCAAGACAAAACTAAAGTAAATAAATCATCCAACGATCTAAAAAATGTTATATGAAGAAAAAAACACACAAACGCAGAATTATCTGAGATAACTGAGTCCTGCAGAAGCAACAGAATACTCATTATGGAAAACTACTAAACGACTTAAAAGACAAACTATATTTATACAACTATTAGAAAACCTGGTGGTAACTAGGCAAGATCGGACGAGAAAAAAGCTGAAACTTTCACAAATCATCTTAGCTCAATATTCAAACTTCACCAAAGAATATTGACCGAAGAAAAAGAAAATATCTTACTAAAAGGGTCTGACGTCAAAGACAGTACACTAATCAAATCGACTAAAATAAAAGAAGTATTACAAACCATTGATAATAAAAGAATAGAAAAGCTCCTGGTTTTGATAATATCACAGGAAAAATGATCAAAATGTTACCCTCAAATTCAATGAGATACCTAACAATTGTTTTTAATGCATGCTTGCGTCTCTGGTATTCTCTTTCTCAGTGGAAAGTAGCAGAGATTGTCTTAATACCTAAACCCGATAAAGAATCAGAAGTGGTAAGTGTCATATACTCGTAGACAGATGAATCTTTTATCAAAACTTTCTAAGATCTTTGAAAAACTGCTCCTAGCTACAATTAAACCAATAATACTAAATAGAAAACTTCTTCCTAACCATCAATCCTGGAATGATTTCAATCGAAACTCCTACACAATATATTATAGGCCCATAGTTCGTACCGAATGAAATTATCCGAAATGACTTACAGATACCTACACTTAAAGAAGAAATTAAAAATTCTATACAAAATTTAATTCCAGACACCAAAACCACCTAAATAAACTTGTCAACAAACTTCTCAAGGCATCCATTGCCAATACCAGACTGAAAAAACATAAGCTAATGAATGCGCAAATAAATTAACATAATTATTCCAATCATACTGTAAAACAAAGACAGTATATTTACTCGAGTATACTGCTGTTTTTACATATATATATATATATATATATATATATATATATATATAATATTAACATTTGCTTATTGTCTCTATATGTGAGACAGACTGTAAATAAATTTAGGGTAATAATAAAAAATTTTTTTTCGATATAATAAATTGAAATAGGATAAATTGGCATTTTCGCAGATGTTCAAGCAGAAAAAAGTTTTGTTTAAAAATAATCTTCACTAAAAAATAAAATATAATCCTAAGTGATTTAACTAAAAACCCCCATACCCGGTTATGCACTAACCCCCGACTACTACATCCCATATTCTGTAACCAAAGAACTATGTAGCCTTTTAGGCAGGAACCTCAGTCTGCTATATCGCAATAACTTTAACCCAAGATCCCTGTACCCTGTAATAACCTCCGACTACTATATCTCAAGTTCCTTAACCCTAATACTGTACCTAGCTAGGTTTACCATTGTTATCTTTCAACGAAAGTTTCTTCTGTTTAAACAATATTTGTAAAATTGCAAATGTGTCATACTTCAATGTATCATGGGGGAGGGAAAGAGGGAGGGTAGTGGCAGGAGGAGGAGAAAGAGGGAGGTGTAGGGGAGGGACGGGGGCTAAAAGAGCGAGAGAGGGGGGGAGGAGAGAGATACACTAGTTACAGAGTTTGAAAACCGGCAAAAAATGTTTTTTTACGCTTTTAGGTTAAGATACCTCAAAAACTGAGAGTGATGGAGCAATTCAGCGCACCAAATTCCTTCGGAAAGACTTTGTTTGTTCTCTGTATGCGGGCTTTTTTTCTTTAGTAAGGTTTGAATACTGTTCCTAGGTGATTGGTAGAAGTTGCAAATCAAGAATCGCGACGAACAGCTCGTTCGCTTGTATCTCGATTTCTGAAGCTCCATTAAATTTTAGTTTGGGGTTTGTGGGTTTGTGGGTTTGAGGTTTAATAATTTGGGGTTTATAGCTTCAGGATTTTGGATTTGTATATTATAATTTTTATAACTTTTTCTAAGATTTAGATACATGCTGGGATATCCTAGATATCTTTTTTGATATCACTACCTTTTAATACATACCCTCTTTTCCGAAATTTCAAAATACGATATCTCAGCAAAAAAAAAATATTTAAGCAAACTCAAGAGCATTTAAAAGGGTAAGACTTCTACTTTAAAGTAATGTTTATAATTTTTGAAACAAAGAAATAAAATGAGGTGCTACATAACGTACATACGTAAAGAGGTAAAAAACGCTGTTATTGGACTTTTAGGTTAAGATATTCTGAAAGCACACTATTAAATAAATAGTCTATAGGTTTAGAACATGAATGTTTTATCGCTGTTCTTCTTGAACAAAAGGGTTCTCAATCTTCTCTTTGTATTATAATTTTATATATAGTAGAAGCATTCCAGTTTATTAGAAATTTTAATTTACCAACGATATTTTTAATATTATCATTCAGTATGTCAAATTTTTATCCGAAATTGATTCTATCTATTTAATTACTGTAAGATCTTATTAGTAATCATAGAATAATGTTTTCTGAATCTGTTAAATAGATATGGTATAAGGCCAGCTTAGAAGAAGAATTGAACGTACTGACTCTCACAGACGATCTAAAACTTCTGTCACAAGATCTTTGTGCTGTAAATTTATCATCTCGAACTTTAAAACTTCTGTCTCTTAAAGAAGATGTCCAAGAATCATTTGCTAAAAAATACTGGCATCTTCCAATTATCAAATCAAACGCCATTTCCATCATCGGTACAATAAGAAAAGATTCTTGGACTAACACTGCTTGCAGTTATCTTGTCGTTGGCACCGAATATGGAGAAATACTTATAATGGATCACAGGTTCGAATTCGTATGTTTGGTTTATTACGATATAGATTTAATAAAACTTTCGCTTTTTTTACAGGGCTTTTTTTGTTGTTGAAAGGCATATTATAGATTGGCCACCTGTGGCACTGGCTACAACTGGATTATGGACAGGGGATGGGCAAATAGTATTTGCTGGACGTGAGGGTAAAATAGGAGCAGTCAAACGATCAAGTAAATTTCAACATTGGGAAACATTACCATCGCCTGCTATGGCATTGACAACCTTGAGTTACGAAGGAATTGTCGTAGCTACAATGACGGGCTATTTGTGGGCATTTTCTAATAGGGTATCAGTATTTTATTTTTAATAAGAATGATTCTAGCTTAAAATCGGCTCATTTTTGTAATGATCCAAATCACAGTTTCTATGCCCTTGCAAGAAGCTAAAAAATTACAACCGTACACAAAAAAAATATCGGTAACAGAGCTGTCACATATTTATTCCTAACCAATAATCTTTGTCCATGTTTGTTTTTAAACAAAAATTTAAAATTTTAAATAAATCTTTAAACAAAAATTTTAAATTTTTGTTTAAAGATTTATATTATTTTGTTTTAAAGATTTGTCCAAGTCTTTTTTAATAATGTTTTAGGGTTAGATATTTTTTTTATATATAGCGAGGTAAAATCAAAACAAAAATTACGAAATTTTAAATAGCTCAGCCTGTTTAAAAAAATGGCAATAAAAATAGAAAAAGCTTTTATTTTTTTTATCTACTATCTAAAGCACTCATTTAAAAATATTTTTTAATCAAATTAATAATGTAACAGGCTGCCGTTTAGTCTATGATCCTGCAGACGTACCTTTAATTGCGACTAAACGACCCCTTGTTGCACCAGGCACAGTAACCTACCTTGCCTCGAAGTGCGCCTGCGCAGAGTCTCTTCACCGTTCCGAGTTGGGTTCCCCAACTCACCACTTGGCGGCGCTGTCGCCCCTTGTTAGTAGCGCTCGAACGGCCGCCACTGGAACCTAAGTTGAAGATCCGCGTCTACCTGCACTCGCACGGTTCGTGCAACGCAATCGGCGAATTCGAAACGAATGTAAATAAACACGGGCGCGACCTCCGGACAAAGGAAAGACACAAAAACGACTCTTTGATTCGGTAGAAACGGTAAAAATGCACTTTATTACTGCAATTAACCTACACGGGGAATTGGCCGAGAGACTTACGCACGCACGCGTGAATGTCAAGACACGCAAATTGCGAGAGAGAGAGAAAACCGCGATTCCCGCGAACTACCTGCTCGCACGCAATAAACAAATTCTTCGCGCTCGCTGCGCGGATTCGCACGCAAATTATGACAATAATTAAACAAGGGAAGAAGGTGCACCTACCGCGAGAACGATGAGGATACGGTGGCCAACCGTATCCGACAAACACGCTGTTAATCGACTGATCCGCTGCTTGCTGCACCGCTTCTATTGCTGTCGCTGCTGTTGTTGTTGTCGCCACTGATGTTGCTGCTGTTGATGCTGCTGCTGTTGCTGCTACTGCAGTTGCTGCTACTGCTATTGCTGCTGCTGCTGCTGCACACCCACCCACGCACTCCAGTCACAATGTCAATGGCAAAACACAAAACTCGGGAGGTTGGAGGTTAGCGCGACGCTGACGGACTGAGTAGCACAGTCATACTGACGATCGGAGCCTCCCCTCCCGGTCATCGCCCCTTACGCGCTCTCTCTCTCTCCCGCGGACCGAACGCGGCTCCTCTCGCTTAGCCGCTCGTTAACCTCGCGCGAGTCTACGATTTTCGGTAATCGTTGCAATAATTATATGAGTGTTTTTCTCAAAGAACAGTATTTATTTTCAATGCTTGTTATATCCATAGCTGTCACTCGTTTTACAGCGGTCATTCTGAACAGACATCGAAAAAATTAATATTGTTGATAATCTCCTTGATAATCTGAAAAACTTGTAGTAGTGTTTTCATATAATTTTCAAGTAAAATGTAAAATAAAGTTATCTACATATGCAAATATCATTATCCTTAAAACCAGTCATAATTGCTGAAAACGATTAAACGATGCCGATGCAAAATCTTCGTGGTGGGGATCAAAATACCAATCTAATACTAACTCTCAATCAAAAAAGTGTAGATCATATCACTCATCACCACGTTTTGTTGCGAAGTTTCGAGAGCTGTGGCCTCTTGATATAAGGACTTATGGTCTTCGGTTATATTGAGAATGTTGAATAAAGCTATTTTCGGTTCTTTTCGTTGGCTTACCAATTTCATAAGGGTAGAAACCCTTCCTCTAATTAATGGAAAAATTAATGGAAATTAAACTGAAAATTAAAAAATTAATGGAATTAATGGAAATCTCATCCACGATCATTACGTTCAATTAGGCAACTGGTAGATTCCTGTTTTAATCACCAGATAGCCAAAATTAAATGTGATCAATATATCTGTGTTATCTAGCATGGTACAGGATAGCGCACGTATAGCGCATGAATTCAGAAGTGTACTATCTATACAACCACCACCTTATTTCGTTTTTAGAATCGTAACTTTTAGTTAACTTGAAAAGCCTCAAAACCCGGCATAACTAGTTAACAAATAGTGCCTTATTATCTGAAACGATGTTCTGCGGATGTAGCTCAGCTAGCGCATTGACAGTGGTACCTGCAGCGACAACCCAGTGACTCGAGCCCTGATTACCTTTCTCTCTTTCTTTCTCTCTCTCTCTCTTTCTCTCTCTAGTGGTGACATTGTTGACTACGTATAGCGCTAATGTAACGTAAAATTAAATTTTACTGAATTGGTTTTATATTGCATGCGCCGATGAATTTGTGTAGTTAATGGGTAGCAAACGTTATTTTGATTCTCTCTCTCTCTCTCTCTCTCTCTAACTACTCTTCCTCTTGCACGGTTACTAAGTTTTGTGTACAAAATTTGGTTTTTTTATGTATTAAATCTTAACTAGCTTTTAGAGTATTGCGCCTTATGCATGTTTTTCCATTCGTATACCGGTGATTTTTTCGTGTACGGTCTCTATATAAACTAATCTTCTTTGTTCTCTTCTTGAATCCATAGAGATATACTCTTGTTAACGATATTTCTATCCGATAGGGCTGAACTACGAATAGCCTGTATTTCTCTTCGCAACAAGTCCATCTCTGATTCCGTTAGATCTGTGACACACTTTCTTGTCAACTATTCAGAAGGTAGTCGCTTTCTTTTTATATAAATGGATGTTACCATATAACCATCGCTGTTTCGATCGAAAATCCTTTTTGTATAAGACCAAACATTCAACATATTATATAGTTTCTTACTACACCTCATTCAAGTTGATCAAAATTATTTTTTACTATATCATTTAATATTTCTAAGCATTTAATATTGAAAATATAAGTATTATAATTGAAGCTCGTTTAAAAAAGATTTTTTGGAACTTAAATATTAATCATAATAATTCTTATTAAGAGTAAGCAAGTACCATAACACATCATTATTTTACATTGTCTTGTTCTTTCAATAAACATCTGCATATTACTAAAACTAGATTTTACGTAGTTCACACAATTTGAGAGATATATTATGGGTAGCACGTGTTGTTTTCGATCAATATTTCGCCATCAACCCAAGTCTACAATTTTACGACTGTAGCTATCATTTACTTTCCTGTCGGCACTTGCATAGTTTTTCTTATTTTTGGACAATTTTTAACACACGATAACTGTTGCATCAGTCAGTCAGTTAGTTGAGAGCCATTGATGAGCTTATACGTTATCGGTTGTACACGTCACCTGCTCTAAAAATAAATGACATTTTTCACCTTCATCACATTAAATTTTTATAAATAATATAATCAATAGCAAATCATATGCAACTAAATACAAAATATTTTATATTTATAAGCATATAAATATCTATTATAACGGGGATTTAGCCCGGTTAGCCCCGTCAATATAAAGAAAGGAAATAACTAAGGTTAGATTAGGAATGTCCGGGCGAAGTCTGAAGCCTCCAGGACTGTCCGTCTTCTCAGGTCCGGTGTTCGTTACGCCGGTGACAGGACGGCCGGATCCGCGCAGATTCGTGGTGTTGACTGAAGGACGCGAAAGCCGATGATTCGAAAGCGGGTGTAGGCGCGAAAGGGGGAAGCGTTTGAATAAGGCGTCGGTGTACGATTAAATAAAAAAAAGAGGCTAATGGTAAACAGTGTTTTTAATCAATAGAGGTTAACAAAAAGCGGTCGGGAGGAGGGAGAGAGTACGCCGAGAGAACGGATAGAGAGAGAGTAAACCAACTAGCAGGTACTTACAATGACGGTACTCGTCCTCTAGGTACGTAAACGAGTCGCACAGTTTGCGTAAACGCGCGCGCACAAGTTATCGGGCACCACGTGCACTCCGCGGCTCGTTTCCTCTTGACGATCTCCCGCTTTAACAGCTACAGCGCACAAGCGTAGATCTTCTGCAGGGCCGGGCGACGTCGCAACTCCTCTCCGGATAAAGGCCACAGCTTCGAGATTGCAGAAGAGGGAAACACTAGGTCACAACCAAGATCTCAGCAAGGAAAGTCGTCGAGACAAAAGAATCCACTCGTCCGCTGACAAATCCGCACGATGACAACTCTTTAGCGTGATACTTGCTCGACTCTCGATTTCGTTCTGCTCTGCCTCTCGTCGATTAGTGCCCGCGGTCACTCGCTAAAGCGCGACTATGTCTCTCTCTCTCTCTCTCTCTCCGCGCCTCGTGGTCGCGCGCGGAAGTATCCCTGCGTACTCGCATCTCTCTCTCTCTCTCTTACCTTATATTCGAGCCGAAAAGTGACTACATATACAAATATATTAATAATAATTGATAGATGAATATAAACATAATAAATTCATAAATATATATAGGATAAGTTCGGAGAAATAGGTTACATTTACATATCATTACTAGGGAGAGAGAGATATAACGGGTTGGCAATCTCCCTCGTTATATCCCCCCGGCCCAGACGCTGAGTACGGGGTACCAGCTCGAAAGGAAGACTCTCTCTCTCTCGGTAATAAGGAAAAGCCGAAACTTATTATAAGACTTTATTATCGTCAACGTCAAAGAAAAGGGAAATATCGTGATACAAAAAAAGGTTAAACAAAGAAACATTAAGTGGGCGCCTCTCTTCCTCCGTACAAAGTCGAGGTCCAGCTAATCATCTGCTCGCGATGAGGATGCGTCGACGCAGGTGGGCATCGAGGACCCTCCTACTCATCGTAGGAATATGGGGCCAAGAGTCCCTGGGCCCATTTCCAATGCTGGGTGTAGTTGGGGCAGTCCCTTCCCCTTGACACTCCTGTCAGGCCACAGTGCGGGCAGCTCCGGATCAACCGAAGGTCTAGGCGGGGGCCATCCCACTTGCCGCACGGGCGAGTAGCGGCTGCTCCCTGCCTCGCATGGTGACCTGGTTCGTTCCTCGCCCTGTTGGACACGTGCGGGTTGGGAACCAGGAGAGGACGGCTGGCGTTCTCCTCTTCCAAGGCCGCCAGCTGGGCCCGCAGAGCGTGCCATTCCTGGAGCTTCTTGGCCTGCTCCGCTATAATGCGCTCCCTTTCCTGCTCTGCCTCCAGTCTCCTCTTCCTCTCGGTGAGCCAGGCCGAGCGCGTCTCCTCGAGGTAGGCAGCCAGATCAATGGCCTCCTGCACCTTGGGGAGCCATTCTTTTGCCAGCTCTGTTGCCTGAGGGCATGGACGGCCGGCGAAGTCGAGGACCGCCTGGTAGGCCTCTTGTTCCTGCTTGGTGGCTTCGATGCGGGCCTTCCTGGCTGCCTTGGCTCGAGTCAGGATCTCGCCCCATTCGGCGGACAGGTCCTTGGTCACCGTTGATCCGGGTAATGGACTCGGGGCTACCTCGTCCTCAAAGACTGCCCCGGTGGCCGTTGGAGAGGCCTGGGCATGCGTTGACGCAGGTGGGTCCTTTGGACCAGATAGCAGGATCGGTGCCCGTTTGCCCTCAGAGGCGAGTTCAACGGCCCCTGGGAGGGCTCCCTCGTGCGTGGACGCTATTTGGTGAGCTGGTCCTTCCGGCGGCGCGGCTGAAGCGGTTGCCTCGAGGGTGTGCGGTGACGCCTCCGGTGGTGCGCCAATAGCCAGTCGGCTAGAGGTACTTGGCAGTCGTGCCAAGTCGGCCGTGGCTGGGGTGACCAGGCCCACCAGGGTGGGTGAGGCTCCTGCTGCCAACAGTTCGTGCGTCAGTCGCGCAATCCCCTCTATCAGCTCCTGGGACACCCACAGCTGTCTGTCCGCCGACATTATCTGTAATTAAGTCAGGTACAATCAGATAAGATTCCAGGGGCTAACAGGAAGGAAGGGAGTAGGGGTGAGGAAAGAAGCCTGTTCCCGTCAGTGATTCCTAGGGCGCAGACGTCGAGGGGATGCGGCCACCGGGATTAACGGAGGTTTTTTCGATCCTCGAGGGCGTCCTCTCCTCTTAGACACTACGGCCGGCGTAGGTTCCATCTCGGTGATTCCCTCTCGACTTACTTCCGCCGTATCATCCCGCGTAATCGCTACCGACCGGCTTAACTGAGGCTGAGCTTCGTCGGGCTCGTCGTTGAATTCGACATCATCACTCTCCTCATCGTCGGGGAGCTGCGCTCGATCGAAGCAGGGCTTCAGGCCTTCTAAGGCGACCTTACCGAAGTCCATACCGTTCTCATCCCTAAGCTGGTAGGAGCTGGGACCATTCCGACGCGTTATTATAAAGGGTCCGCAGTATTTCGGACCTAATTTGGCTGCGACGGCCTTGGCTGACGACGACAGTAAGTGATTCTTCGCCCACACTTTGTCGCCTACGTCGAAAGTCACATCGCGATGTCTCCTGTTATAATAGGCCTCTTGGCGATCTTGGGCGGCTCTCGAGTTCTGTGACGCCTTTGCTCTGTACTCCTCGAGCCTTTCCATGCGAGAGCGCCAGTCTTCTAGGGCTTCTCCTTGAAGCTCGTTCTCCGCTTTCCTTTCCTCGTCCCTCTTCGTGGAGTTAGGCAACTCAGGGTTCCTTCCATAATTCAGGAATGCGGGGCTAGAGCGAGTAGCTTCCTGCACGGCCGTGTTATATGCGAAGGCGAACTCTGCCACGTGCTTATCCCAGGTACTGTGACGCTCTTCGATGAAGGCCGAAATCATGGTCTTAATAGTCCGGTTAGCTCTTTCCGTGGGATTAGACTTCGGGGAGTAAGGTGCGCATGTCGCATGAACCACTCCCTTAGACTCCAGGAAGCTATCCACAAGCTTATTCTTAAACGGTGTCCCATTATCCGACAGGAATTTATCGGGGACACCATACCGGAGAAATATGCGCTCGTTGAGCTCCCTTTTAATGGTCTTGGCATTCGCCTTCCTAATCGGGATACACTCGATCCAACGAGTGAAAAGATCTACAAATACGAGTAGATATTCGTGGCCCTGTGGCGATCTAGGAAACGGCCCCATCGTATCTCCTGAGACTATCTCCCAGGGGCGGTGAACTATATGCCGACCCATAAGTCCCGCAGGAGCCCTTTGCTCGACCTTCACCTGCTGGCAGGTGGTGCAATTCCTGACGTAATGGGCCACATCCTTATATATCTTGGGCCAAAAATACTGTGTGACCGCCCGCTGATGAGTTTTAAAACGCCCTAAGTGTCCGGCCGTCGGTTCATCGTGGCATTCCGCGAGGATGCGTTCACGCAACTCTCGAGGGATCACGAGTTTCCACGCTTCGTAATCTTGACCCAACACGTCGTCGACGGCAGGGTCCGGCCTATAAGCGAACAGTCTACCGCCGGTGACCTTCCAGTGCGGGTGCTCACTCGGACTTTCAAGGACTTTTAGTACCATTTTCCTGTACCATGGGTCCTTGATATTCTCATCAACTTTTAGCGAAGCCGCGGCGGCTGTCACATCCTCTTCAGTCTCATACATGCGAGACAGGGCGTCTGGCACAACGTTATCCTTCCCTTTCCGGTGTACGATATCGAAATCGTACGATTGTAGGCGCAATGACCAGCGACCTAGCTTACCGTTCGGGTTCTTCAAGTTGCGCAGCCAGACCAAGCTATGATGGTCAGTCACGACGGTAAAGTGGTAGCCTTCGATGTACGGCCTATATTTTTCTATTGACCATATCACGCTTAGGCAGTCCCGCTCCGTGACTGACAGCTTTCGTTCTGAGGTAGAGAGGGTGCGGCTCGCGAAGCATAGGACCTTATCCTCCCCATCGATGTGCTGCAGCAAAACACTGCCTAAACCAGTATCGCTCGCGTCACACTCGATGACGAACGGGGCTCGATAGTCCGGACGGGCTAATACAGGCGCAGTAGCAACTAACGCTTTAACCCTTTCGAAAGCCGCTTCTTGCTCGTCTCCCCACTCAAACTTGGCGTCTTTACGCGTTAACGCCGTGAGGGGTTCACAGATCGTTGCGTAATCGCCTAAAAACTTCCGGTACCACGCGGCCATCCCAAGGAACCTACGTAACTGCTTGAGATTCCTTGGCGCGGGGTACTCAAGGATGGGGCGAGTCCTCTCAGGATCGGGGCGACAACCTTCGCGATTGACCAGTACTCCGAGGTAACGTACCTCAGTCATACATATCCGCGATTTCTTGCGGTTTATCATTAGACCGGCTTCTTTAATCCGATGCAGGATCATCTTAAGCCATTTGACGTGGTCCTTGAACGTTTCAGTCGCGATAATCAGATCGTCTAAGTATGCAAACGCATAGGGTTCCATCTCTGGAGTGATCACTTTATCTGCCAACGATTGGAAGGTTGCTGGTCCACCTGCGAGTCCATACGGCATCCTGACAAACTCGAACAACCCCATACCCGGAACAGTAAACGCTGTGATCGGGATCGACCGTTGGGTCAAGGGAATTTGCAAAAATGCACCTGAGCAGTCCAGGGCCGTGATATACCTCGCGTGCTGCAGCTTGCGCAAAATCACGTCCATGTAGGGCAAAGGGTATGCGCTAACGCGTGACACTGCGTTCACCTTCCGGTAGTCAATACAGAACCTGTACGAACCATCGGGCTTACGTACCATGACTACCGGGCTGGACCATTCACTGGTTGATTTACGAATTATGCCGTCCTCCAGCATCTTACTCACCTGTACGTGCATCTCTTTCTCTATCTTGGGAGAAACAGGGTAGTAACGTTGCTTTATAGGGATTGCTTCCCCGACGTCAATGTCGTGCTGAATCCAACCAGTACACCCTACTCGCTCGCACAAAGACTCAGGCAGCAGTTCTTCAATCACCTTCCGTATCTCTTCGCGCTGGTCTTCCGAAACATCTTCTATTCCTAGAGAGGCCAACGACAGGGACTTCTCCGTACGTAACGAAGAAAGGATGGCAGGAATCTCCTTGCCTTCCCTCCCCATTCGAAATGTATTCGTCTCGGGGTCCAATACTGCTGTGAAAGCTCGAATAAAGTCGCCCCCTAGAGTACACTCCGCATCGGCCTCCTTTAAGATAAGAGTGTCGATGAGGTGTGTCATCTCCGCGACTGTAAAGGGTAATTTTACGTGGCCTAGTATGGGTACCCTATGACCGTCGACGGCCCGCGCGACCTGGCCCGCACTATAGTTCACTCGGCAGTTCAACGCTGCTGCTATTTGTAGACCTAAAGAGTTAAGGACCGTGCGTGAAGCGCCAGTGTCATATAAGGCTCGGAAAGTGAAAGATCCGATGCGTACCGTCAGCCACCACCTGGGATACTTTTCAACCGAGGCGCTTGCCACAGTACCTCCATCGACCTGCGTCTGCGCATCCTTCGAACTGCTCGTGGCTTGCGTTGAGTCAGCTACTTCGATACGCAGAGCTTGCGCTACTCCTGTGACGCCATCAGCTTCCAAGGTCCGGGTGTGTAGTGGGGCAGTAGGGACCTCATCTACTTGCCCCCTTCCTCGTTTTTTATCTTCGAGCATTCCGGACAGTCGCGCTTAGTGTAGCCTGGCCAACTACATCCCCAGCATAAGAGCTTCTCTGCGGGACCGGGTACCTGGTCCTTATTCTTGCTACTCTTGGGTATGCGTGCCTTATTAGATAGGCCCCGCTGCCATCCGCCACTTCGGCCACCCTTGGGTGTCTCCGCCAAAGTTCCCTGCGGTGACGCTACTGCCCTTCTTCCGGAATCTCGTTGCGGCGCGCGGCCTGTCGGGGGCTCCTTCTTTCTTGGCGGAGAGCCTTTGCCAGGAGTAGGGTCCATTTCCTTCATCTTCTTCTCGAAAAACTGCTGAAACAGCTTCTCCCACACCGCTTCGGGGCCCTTGTTCGGCTCTTCGGCGAGAGATGCCAAGGCTGGCTTACCCTTCTGCGTCTTCGCTTTGGGCTGCCAGGCGGCCTCCGGTAGCAAGCATTTCTCCGCAGGTGGAGGCGGCGTGTAATTTTCTTCGGACTCTTCGTCCTCAGCCTCCTGGGCCTTAAGCACCAACTGCTGGAGATCAGAGATTCCCCCGCGGTATCTGCGTACCCTCCAGCGCAGCTTCGGGAGCAAGTTTTCGATGATGAGTTCTATTTGGTCAGTCATTGGCCAGGGACGCTCAAACCGGTTCAAAATGGTATAAAGGGAGGAGATGTAATCTCGCACGGGCTCCCCGAGTCCTTGAATGCGTCGGTGCGCCTCCACAACCAGGTTACTTTTGTTTCTGCGCGACTTGCTATACGTTTCCATTGCCGCTTTCCTGAAGTCTTGGTACGTACACCAGGTCGGCCTGAGCATCCGGTACCAAAATAAAGCTGGTTTAGCAAACAGTGGAGTCAGTGAGTCCAACAACTCCTCATCTGACACATGGTCTACACGTCGGTTCTCTTCGACCTGTTCCAAAAACTCCTCGATACTTACGCCGGATTCACCTGAGAACTTAAGTTTCCATTCTCGTATCGTTTTGCCTAGGTGTCTACCTCCGAAGCCTGTCCGCACTGTGTCCGAATAGCTATGCATGTTTGTTGTGGGGCTCGTTGTTTCATCTGTCGCGCCCGCCCGCGTACCGCGCGCTTGCGAGAGCGAGGACTGTGGCCTTGGAGCCAGGACCCCCCTCCCCCAGCTCGAGCATGCGGGGGCGTCAGCCAACGAGGAGGCTGCATAGGCCATAGACGAAGACGACGGGTGTTGTGCCGGGGGCGACGGCTGTAGGGCTCGTGATACGGGCGGTTTCGTCGTCGAGTGAAAAAATTGCGCGTGCGGGTTTAACTTTGAGTCCGGTTGCAATAGTGACAGGTCTTCTATTTGGTTTACTTCGTTTTCAATTAAATCGTAAGTATCTTGAAACTGCACTGTTCTTGAGTCTCTGTTTGCGTTCGTACGGTATTGTGCTTCTGACGGTAACGTTTGCGCGTTTGTCACAATTATTTGCATTTGCTTTAGCAAGTCCCGATTTGTGGTCCTTAGCGCGTTTATTTCTAAATTTTTGTTTGCTACCTCTATTCCTAACCGTTTAACTTCATCTGTTAATTTATCGCAGGATAATATTAAATTTATTTCTGCTTTTAAAGCACGTCGTAATTCATCTGCGGCGGGTTTGGGAATTGATTGGATAATACCGTTCGGCAGACGCATTTTAATAAGGGGGTCCTGTCGTTGTGTGGACGATCTCGGAGCTACATAGCTTGACCATTTAGGTAGTGTTCCCGTATACATTGCAGAGAAGAAGTCCGACGTCGTAGAGGCCATCGTTGTTGGTTGCGTGTACGCGTCGGTCATTGTTGTAGTTGTTACTACGTTTTTCGTTGTTACTTGCGTTGGCGCATCTGTTTGACCTATATCAAATTCGTTCATATTTAAATTGTCTGTGGCACTAGTTGAGTGCGTATTGCTGGTTAGTGCCGCGTTTGTGTCTGCTATTGTTGTAAGTGACATATCAGATTGTGCTGTATTACGCGTAGAGCTGGCCAGTAATTCTTCCGTGACTGGCATATTATCGTCGTTATTTTCATGTCCAGCTGTATCCATGATTGAATTGATAAAGTCGTTCTTAAGGTCAACAGGTATTGTGTCTCCGTTAATGAATGTTAAACACAGGTCAGCTCTTCTACTATGGGCTATATTATCTGGTTCTCTTGTTTCTATAAAATCTTCTGCCGTATAGTCTCCGATTAGCCTGTTATATAGTCGTGTCGCACGCGCAAATAAGGACCCTTCTGTATGTAACTCGAGCTGGTCTAATACGGCATCTAGCTTATCGCTCGGTAGGCTGCGTATCCAGTCGTACATACGTCTATCGACATCTGCCTTGAAAATCTCTAGTTTGCTGTCCCATGTATTTGACATTATATTAATTGATGTATGGTAGCTAAGCGTTATTTAGTTAGCAAACTTTTATAAAATTGTGAGCTTGAGAATTATACAAATATTAAATTAATCTATAAGTAATATTATGTATATATATATAACGCTTATATATAAAAAAAAATGCGTAATAGTATTGTTGAAATTATGTAATTATTAATGAAAGATTTATTGCATTTGATTTCCCTTGTTATAGCGTCAGCGCCTTTGCTTAGTGTCTACGTCGCTTAATTTCCAGAATCTATATATGTAAAATATAAACAGTCTTCTTCGCTTCGCATTCGTATATAATATTTCGGTACGCACGCCTTCGATTTATAGAGTGTCAACAAACCGGCGAGTAACTGTGAGCTTGACACCATGCGAGCGAGCGTCTTGTTATGGTATGCGCTTGCTCGACTCTGGAATGTCAACAAAGCGGCCTCGCGCGAGCTGTTGAGTTTTCGGCGCGCGGACGAAATTTTTATCGCACTTTCAGCCTCACATTCCTTTGTTGGGCGCCAAATTATGTAACGGGGATTTAGCCCGGTTAGCCCCGTCAATATAAAGAAAGGAAATAACTAAGGTTAGATTAGGAATGTCCGGGCGAAGTCTGAAGCCTCCAGGACTGTCCGTCTTCTCAGGTCCGGTGTTCGTTACGCCGGTGACAGGACGGCCGGATCCGCGCAGATTCGTGGTGTTGACTGAAGGACGCGAAAGCCGATGATTCGAAAGCGGGTGTAGGCGCGAAAGGGGGAAGCGTTTGAATAAGGCGTCGGTGTACGATTAAATAAAAAAAAGAGGCTAATGGTAAACAGTGTTTTTAATCAATAGAGGTTAACAAAAAGCGGTCGGGAGGAGGGAGAGAGTACGCCGAGAGAACGGATAGAGAGAGAGTAAACCAACTAGCAGGTACTTACAATGACGGTACTCGTCCTCTAGGTACGTAAACGAGTCGCACAGTTTGCGTAAACGCGCGCGCACAAGTTATCGGGCACCACGTGCACTCCGCGGCTCGTTTCCTCTTGACGATCTCCCGCTTTAACAGCTACAGCGCACAAGCGTAGATCTTCTGCAGGGCCGGGCGACGTCGCAACTCCTCTCCGGATAAAGGCCACAGCTTCGAGATTGCAGAAGAGGGAAACACTAGGTCACAACCAAGATCTCAGCAAGGAAAGTCGTCGAGACAAAAGAATCCACTCGTCCGCTGACAAATCCGCACGATGACAACTCTTTAGCGTGATACTTGCTCGACTCTCGATTTCGTTCTGCTCTGCCTCTCGTCGATTAGTGCCCGCGGTCACTCGCTAAAGCGCGACTATGTCTCTCTCTCTCTCTCTCTCTCCGCGCCTCGTGGTCGCGCGCGGAAGTATCCCTGCGTACTCGCATCTCTCTCTCTCTCTTACCTTATATTCGAGCCGAAAAGTGACTACATATACAAATATATTAATAATAATTGATAGATGAATATAAACATAATAAATTCATAAATATATATAGGATAAGTTCGGAGAAATAGGTTACATTTACATATCATTACTAGGGAGAGAGAGAGATATGACGGGTTGGCAATCTCCCTCGTTATACTATTTGGTATTCTTGATATTTAACGGCTATTCTTTACATGTTTGTGTAAATGAACTTGGTTATGCAATACATACGTAGTTTTAAAGTAAGTTTAGATAAATATTCATACAACAAATAAGTAAAACACTTTTTAAACATTTTTGTATTTTTAATTCATTTTCATCATAAAAAGGACAATAAAGTAAATAAATTATACTATAAAACTACACAATTAAAAAAGATAATTAATTAATACTATCATACTAGCAGATAGATTGTGGTAATTTTCGTAGTTATTGGAAGAGTGACCATTTTTTATGTTATCTAACAATGGATGGCAAACTCCACTAATGACAAAGTAAATTATGTTATTTAATAAACATTATACTTTGGATTCGTAACAAAATTCTTTTCTTTCCTTTTAATTGCTGCATTGAATTGCTGCATCCTTTATACTAATTTTTCAAGTACAGAATGATCAATAGAGTTTCAGCTACTTTCAAAGATATTACATAACTCAGAAAGATTTGGTTCGGCTTTCTTATCTTTCGATCTCACAATAATTTAATACAACTTAAGTTAGGCGACTGAGAAGACCATATCATTCTTTTCTTTACAGAAGAAATGAATGATATGAAAGCTTTAAAGAATGTCATTATCTTCTTGAAAGTGAAATCCATCACCAACTAAGCGCCGTCCAGATCGAATATGTTCGAAAAGGTTATGATATATTTCTTTATTCTATAATATCATCTATATTTTCCAAATCTGCTACTTTGTTATAAGCAAAATGATCCCTGGTCATAATATTTTCTCCTCCTCGTTTGATTTATTGATACAAAACACTGGTTCAAAAATCGATTTCAGGTTTATGCCGCCCGTACTATTGACGTTTGCTACCAAATGATTCGAATTTTGATTCATTAGGTTATGAAATCTTCTTCCAATCTTCGATTAACCAATATATATGTTCTTTTGTCCATGTAAGACATTTCTTACGATGAATGGGTCAAGAAGAGGCGTTTTAGCAGTAATTCATCACGTAAATTATCTTTATGCCAACAGCGTTTCACTGTCGTTAAAGTAGCTGATCTTTTATTGACGCATTGACATTTGCTGTTATTTCAGGTTTTCTGTTATGTTTATTTGATATAATAATAATAATGTTATATTCTTTATTTGATATTTTCGAAGTTATCCTTTATATGAGCGATCACGATTATATTTAGTATCTTTATACTTTAGATTTGCTCGCTAAAAAATTATATCAAAAATTTTTTATAATTTTATTGTAATAAAGCGTTGGCGTGTTAATGCATGCTGATCTCCAATTTTCCTGTATGTACTATATACAGGGTGGACCATTTTAATCGAAGCACCCAGAAATCTTTTTCCAGGTAAGTATGCGTGAAACATGTTTCAGACAAAAGTTGCTGGACTCCGAGGGGGACATAATCGGGTGACCTTGACTCTGACCTTGAGGGTCATTTTCAAGGTCATCAGAAGGTCAACTTTGTTTTTTTAAATAGAAACCTCCATTTTTGACCTCGGATTCAGAAAGAGCGGAAAATTTCCACGTTCAGATGACCTATTATACGTGGGGTCTGGGTGACCACCAAGGTCGCCCCCAACATCACGTAAAGTTCAATATTATTTTTTTCTTAATCTTTCCACCTAACTAACCTAAGATCGGTAATTCCTGATTAATTATTAATAAAAAAGATAATAAATATAATAATTTTTTCATGATAAATAAGATCAATTTGTGTACTGTACACTTTGGTGTGATTTATTTACCCTATCCAAGACACTCCTAAAACAAGTATTGTAGAAATTACTACTACTGTTACTACTAATAGAAAAGTAGAAACAAATTTGACCTTCAAATGACCTTGAAATTGATCCTCAAGGTCGAAGTTAAGGTCACCACAAGATGCCCCTCCCCAAATGCAATAACTTTTGTCTAAATCATTTTTCTCTAAACCATACCGATCTTAGGTAGGTTAGATGGAAAGATTAAGAAAAAAATAACATTATACTTTACGTGATGTTGGGGGCGACCTTGGTGGTCACCCAGACCCCACGTATAATAGGTCATCTGAACGTAGAATTTCCCGCTCTTTCTGAATCCGAGGTCAAAAATGGGGGTTTCTATTTAAAAAAAAAAGTTGACCTTCGGATGACCATGAAAATGACCCTCAAGGTCAGAGTCAAGGTCACCCGATTATGTCCCCCTCGGAGTCCAGCAACTTTTGTCTGAAACATGTTTCACGCATCCTTACCAGGAAAAAGATTTCTGGGTGCTTCGATTAAAATGGTCCACCCTGTATACATATATGTATGTATGTATATGTTTCTTTATGGGGCTTATAGAGTAAAAATCTTTTATTGATTGCATTAATTATTGTTAATGAGAATGGTGAACCGATCTCAACTCCAATGCCGTCATGGTCAGTCTTCATAACGGCCTACTGACTAACGCTCTTTCGTTTTAGAACTGGACGCATCTACAATGGTAACACAATATCCTCTAAATGAAATTTAACATTCACCTGCGCTCCTTTTTGGTATTTCAGTATTAATTTGGCAGGATGTGTTTCTGATTCAGAACGGTTCCCCTTTAGGTTCTAAATTTTTCAACCTATCAATCTTATGATTTCTCCAGTCCTTTAATATTTTTCTCTACTTTTTTTCTTTGATTTCGAGTACTTCTCTGATAAAGGTATCTATAAGTTTCCATTTTTCCTTCAGCATTAGTATGATCGCTACGAGGTTATCTTTCGATAGCAGAGTCATTCCTATTTCAGCTGCGAGCTTTTTATATCGTATTTATGTGTAAGGCACTTCAACAGCATATGTCTCGCAGCATTCTTCTCTTCACTACAAAAACAGCAATTGCTATTAAATTTACGCCCTTTATTGAGTAGATATATCCCGCAACACCTGTGTTCTCTAAGTCTCTGCGTCAATCGATAATTAATATCGCCGTATTCCCAGAGAAATCACTTGTTAATCTTTAGTATAAGAGCATAACCATCATTGTCCATCCTCTGAATTATCCTTTTCCTCTTACAAACTCTTAAAAAGCGTCTCCCTTGTTTTTTTTTCGTATTTGCTTTATATTGTTCTCCGTCAACTGCTCCTGTTTCGGGCGATATACTCGGTATACAAGAGCAGATAAGCAATTTATGTTCTGGAATACAAAGGAATTACCAAAGGAAGCCGCCAATGTATAAGGGATATGTATGTCCTGGGACACAAAGAGACCATCCGATGAAGGTGTTGCGTTTTTGCGATAATGTGACACCTGTCTATCTGCCGATGGGCTCTTTCGACAGAGTGCACTCCCCCATATAGGTTGTTAAGGTAGAATGCTGTCGAAGTTGGTAGGGCGCTTGATAAGCTATAAGCAGGCTAGACGTGAGCCGTCGGAGAGAAGGTAGCGTCTTTAGCTTGGTAAGCTATATGCTATCAAGGTGCATACACTGTATAGCGTGGATGCTGCTCTCTCTCTCTCTCTCTCTCTCTCTCTCTCTCTCTCTCATGCGTTCTAGCAGCGTACGCTCTCCGTATAGCGTAGATGCTGCTCTCACTCTATTCGCGACATTCACTTCCCAAGACATGGGAAGCGTACGGGCTCCTCATGTCGCTGCACAAAATACGCCGCGCTCCTCTTGGCCCTCTTAACCCGCGAGACCACTGTCTGCCAACACGTGTTCCTTTGTCTCCGACTATCTGTGTCACATTTGCGACTCGTTGTCGAGTTGCTTACAAGGGCAGGCATAGAGAGGCCATAAGAAGCATGTTTTTAAGCATGTGGCCGCTTCCTCGCTTTCTCTCTGACTGTCGCTTCACGGGCTCGTGGCACGCCTTCTCACCCCTGTTTGTCGGACAGACCAATTTAAAACGCTGTTTTTCTGATAAGAGACCAGTTCGTGTGGGAGAGTGGTCGATGCTTCTGCTCTGAGATCGACATCTCTTTTTTTCTTTTGGCGTGCGCGTCTTCATACATTCAACCAGTGTAGTCTCACAACTGAGCTACGACCGTAGATGAGGGTGCGCTCATCCTTCAAGGGTGCCTCCAATCACGCGGCTTTGTGCTCACTCATCAACTCAGGCGACGTCATAGCGAGGGTTGCTCCCGTTCCCGAGATGTCGGGGCTACGCCGTGCCTTGCACCCCGGACGCACTCTCTCCTCTCTCTCTTTCTCTCTAAGTCTTATTGACCACGTTGCGACTGGTATGCGAGCGTCCAACCATTAGTTGTCTAGTTACGCGTCCACGCGGTAACTACCGCGACGACAATTGTAAAGGCAATCGCCGCCTTCGTGACCCGTAATTTGTAGAATTTGTTTGACTTACATTTCGTGCCGTATCTAAAAGGTTTTTTCCAACCTAGGACTAGGGTTTTTATGCCGGCTAGATATGGTCTTTTCGAGATTTATATAAAAAAAATTCTGCTGTTACCATCAAATCTTAATCTTTCTTACTATCATACACACACCTCGCTTTGATTTGAACTCTCTCTCTCTCTCTCTCTCTCTCTCTCTCTCTACAGGCTACTTAAAAGCACTCTCTTTCTCTCACAGAAGGAATACGGTTTGCCGGGTGGTCGGTAATGCCTTTAAGGTGCTACTGCTACACTACCTCAGGACTGGAGACTGCTAGCTCAGTCTTGAGATATTGCATGCTTCCTCATTCCAAATCCCGTAGTTAGATAGATTATAGTGTGGATGCTTTTCTCTCTTATTCAACAGGATATAGCTATATAATAGAGGGAGTTTGCGTATACCGTATAGCGTGGTTGTTGTTCTCTCTCTCTCCCTCTCTCTCTCTTTCTCTATCTAAGCATACACTATAGTAGACTCATTCGATTTCGGGAACCTTTCAACGCCGTAGTTAATTTTATTCGAATATTAATTAGTAGAACTCATAGAATTTTCATTTAATTATTAATCTGTTATTAAATTATAAGTTGAATATAGAACAGTCTGTCTATAATCTTTATTTTCAGTAATCGACATAGCTATTTCAAAATATTTAGATAAACTTTATATGTACTACTATCAGTTTCATCAATATCTTCGAGTTCAGATTGCTTCTCTCTATCTTTAATCCACGTAAACAATATTTGCACATTTGTAACGGCACATAGAAAGTTAACTCGATTACCGCAATGATATGTACACAACATTTTTAATGGCAAAGATGGTGAACATCTCTCAATGGTGGACATCTCATGTCGCTTTCAAGATCCAAAATTTTTCTATAACAGGAAAAAAGTTTCTAATTAAGAATGATTCTGACTATGTCACAAAAAAAAATTTTTATTTTTACTTTTTAGGTAATATTTTTTGTAGCCATTGTTTCTTTTGCAATCTTTTTACATAAATATTTCTAGAATTAAGTAAATGATTGTTCAATACACATGGTAGAATTTTATATGGATAATGCCAAATCTACATAATATACCACGTTAAAACATTTCTAATAATTTATTCACTTTACGACATATGATAGGAAGCTTAAGCCAATGATACGGTTGTTCAGAGAAAAGCACAGTTGGAAAAGTATTAATATATAAAGATGAGTTCTTTACATACAAAAGACTCGTTTGAGCCTTGAAAGCCTTGAATATCTAACACGTAATCCATTTGAAAAGATGAAGAAGTTAATGTGAACTCTACGAGATACCAAAGCCGTGATGAGAGTACATGCATGTGTTCGTTCTATATAAAGTCCATACCTGTCCACCATTCGAAAGTAAAAGACGTCATAGTCACCATAGCCCCTTTCTCCCTGAATTATATAGTATGATTATAGGTAGTTTGTATTAAATTCCAACAATATATGTTTTATTTCTTTTTATTGAAAAGCATTGTGTACATTAATTACGTAATATCTGGTTAATTTTAAATTAATTTATTCATATGACCGCTAATGGGATTATATTGTACAATGTGATCGTGTAATATTAAGCCACAGTATCTTCAGGATTTTGATCAATTTTCAAATTGAAATTGTCATATGGATAGCATTGTGAAGTGAGAAATAGCTTCACATTACTAATGTCACAATGATCAAAATTACTAGAATTAACGCTCGTTGAACTTTTACGTTTAGTTTGAAAAGCTAAAATAACAAAGCGAGGCTTTTCCTATTGATTGGAAGTCTTAACACTCCAAACATGCTTTGATGTACGAGGTAATTTTCGATTGCTCATACATTTCCCAAGTACGATGACTCATTGTAATTGCACGATCTCGTCTAATCTGATTGAGTAATTTGATTTTTTCTTTGTCGGCAATCATCACATATGGCATTAACCATTTAACCTTAGTTAAAGTAATTTTTTATTTTTCTGAAGCAGTAGGATTTCCTATTGGTTTGCTTAAAATAGCCTTCAAATAATCTCTTGATGTTATGAGAATAAGTTTATGCTTGACATTAACTACAATTTTCAGATAATCTTGAGCAAAGCCTAGTAACATGCTGAGAGAGATAGTCACATCAAAGTAATCTAGAGCATTACATATTGTAGAATATATGTTTGGTTCGACTTATTACCAACTTCACTGTTGTTTGTATCTCTGTTGTTCTTTTCTTCCAGCTAGTTAGTCGTTTTGTTGACGCTAGCGTATTAACCTGGTTAAATAAACTGACGCCTTTCTAACAATTGTATGTTTATTATTTATTGTTTGAGTGGTTGCTACATTTTAGGGGCTTGTCCGAGATGGACCATTTTCATCACTACTTGTGTGGTAAACGATTCTTCATTCAAACTAATCATTCAACATTGACATGGCTTCTTTCTTTCAAGAAGTTAGATGGTCAATTAGCAAGATGGGTCACAAAGTTAAATCAGTATCATTTCCAAATTTTACATCGTAAAGGAGCTTCTCATGGTAATGCAGATGGTTTTTCAAAACATCCTTGTGATGATTTCCGTTGTAAACATTGTTAAAATGTAGAATCTAGATATGTAAATGATGATTGTATTAGAAGAATTGCATTAGACGAAACCTCTCATGTTGTTTGGCGTGATCGTTAACTTCAAGATGACATTATCCGAGCTATTTTAGATAGTAAGAAAAATGGAGTTAAGCTGATGTATCAAGATATTTCTTCTAATGATGAATACATGAAAGTTTATTCGGCTCAATGGGATTCATTAGTTGTCGTGAGTGATGTTCTATATACGAAGTGGATTTCATCTAATCTCAAATCAAAAGTTCTTCAATTAGTTGTTCCAAAAACTTATATCAACACTATTTTAAAAGAAGCTCATGATTCCCCATCTGGTGGTCATTTTGGTGTTAACAGAACATTACCAAGAATTCGAAAAAAATGTTATTGAGCTTCTTGTAAAAAAGATGTTGAAAATTGGTATAGATCTTGTCCAATTTGCATTGCGAAGAAATGTCCTTCAGATAAGGGTCACAATGAGATGAAAATTTACAATGTAGGATTACCCTTTGAACGAGTTCAAATGGATATTCTAGGTCCTTTCCCTATTTCTTCTTCGGGAAATAAATACCTTTTAGTTGTAACAGATTGTTTCACTAAATGGGTTGAAGCCATTCCCCTTTCTAACATGCAAACAAAGACTATTGTAGAAGTATTTGTTCGTGATATTGTATGTAGGTATGGGGTTCCTCTTAAAGTTCACACAGATCAGGGTCGAAATTTTGACGCTAGATTAGTAATGGAATTAGGACATTTGCTAGGAATTCAAAAGAGTAGGACTACTCCGTTATACCCACAGTCGAACAGACAAGTAGAACGACAAAATAGGACGATTCTTGACTATTTGTCTAAGTATGTATAAGAAAATCAAAAAGATTGGGATCGTTGGGTTTCACTGTATCTTTTAGCTTACAGATCCTTGACACATTCCATAACAGCAGTTAGTCCAGCTGAGATGTTAACTGGTAATGATCTGCGATTACCGTTAGATTTGATGCGTAGTTCTTCATCCAACAATGATGAACCCATGGATATTAACACCTACATACAAAAAATGATGATTAAACTCAACAATATACATCACTTTGCAAGATGAAACATCAGAAATTCATCTCTTCATACAAAGACAATCTATGATAAAACAGCTCGACACCTTCAGTTTTTTGATGGTCAGAAAGTTTGGTTTTACAGTCGTCGAAGATTCAAAGGAAAGACACCAAAGCCTCAGAGCAGCTGGGAAGGACTGTACAAGATTTTGAAGAAAATATACGATGTTGTTTATTGAATACAAAAAACACCGAAACACAAAAAGAAAATTGTTCACATTGATCGTTTGGCCACTTATCACGATCGATAGTCATCTTACTGCTTTGCTCACGGTTTTTTTGAGTCGTGGTTTTTTCTGTGAGCCGTTGGACGAATGCCGGAGCAGGAACAGAGGCGTGGATCCACGACGCGTCATTCCCCCCTCTTGTTCAAAGATGTTTGTCGAAGTTTCGACACGTTTTAGAAAAATCATAATGATGATATTACTGGTTATATACAAGAAAAATGTCACCTTACAAGAGACGGGCCCTCTGGCTGATTTCCAAAGGAGCAGCTCGCTTGTTTAGAAGATAGTTTTTCTGAAGAGATAATTGAAGATTCAAGATCTTCTGATTTGATGATGGTTTTGCAATTATTCTGTTATCAAGAGACGGGCCCTTCGACCGGATTAATCCAAGGATCAGTCCGGATGATTTCAAAAGGCGGCTAGCCTTTCGATTTTTTTTTTTTTTTTTAATTTTTGATATTCTTTTCTTCCAGCTAGTTAATCATTTTGTTGACACTAGCATATTAACCTGGTTATATAAACTAACGCCTTTCTAACAATTGTATCTTTATTATTAATTGTTTGAATGGTTGCTATAATATCACAACTTCGTTGTTATCACTATTCCAGTATTTTCAGCGATAGAACTTTGACATGGATTGAGTGAAAGCCAATTTTTCATGAAACTCGTTATATGGAATTGTTATATAGTTGTTTATATATTGTTATATAGTTTCAACAGTGTTCTTAAAATATGATAATGAATAAGGCTGATGCGCATGAACTTCATAATGAGCTATAGACTCATCCAAAGCGACACCTGAATAAATGTCTAGAATTCCGTCTATTTTGTTGTTGTATACAGCACACTAATATGCACAATATTTCCTTCCACGATTTTCGACGACTTTGAATCTCAAGTTTTTCAGGAACTGAATGTTCTGAAGTGTGAGTGATCTGATAGCTCGTTGTTGATTGGTCGCTGATTGACATTTTTGTCTTTTACTATAGCCCCGACCGGTCTTTATATTGTAAAAAATACTCATTACTTTTATATGTACTCGCACTGTGATGACTTCTTCTCGAAAGTTAACTAGGTTTCCGTCAACTTGATCAACTATACGAATTTGAAAATGATCAGTGCTCCTCACAGCGACTGGAAGGTAAATGACGTAATGGGGAAATTCTATAATCTTATATCCAGATGGCACTGCTGGAAAAAATTCATATATACTATGTACTTTACGATCTTTTATGTAAGAGCCTCTAATAATATTACACTCTACACCTAAAGCGTTGACTTTGAGAATAGTCACGAGTAAGTCAGAACTATTCGTTTCGTTTTCAGCAAGCGTGCATATAGTGAAGCCTTAAATTGATCCAATAAAATCCTCTGGTTCAAAATGTATTTCTTGACTGCACTAAATAACACTACGTAAAGTATTATTATTTGGTTTCAGGGTAAACGATATACCTTTGGTTGCTAATACTTCTTTGAGAAAGCTTTCAATATCTTCTATTTCGTAGCTACCAGTCGGTAAAGTGATAGCTTCTTGACCTTCAATGTAAAATTTATTATAACCAACGTCAATGTTTGGTATTACATTAAATGTTAATAGCTCAACTAGACCAAAAACGTATTTTTTGTTTGGTATCAATTCAAGCAGTGGAAAATAATGTGTTTCGAGTACGGATGATGTTCGCGAGAGACTCAATGTCAGTGTATTCTCCATGACAGATTCATATCAAATGATAATCATTCTTTGAATGAGTATTTTTTATACTGGTCGTCTCTTCTATAGTTTGTTCAAAAGAAATTTACTTCTCCATAAAATAAATTTATATAATATAATATTTATAGACATATAAGAAGATATAGAGAATACATTTCAATAATAAACTGAAATTGATCACATCCATGATAAGGTATAAATGCATATCTTTGAATTCTTTCGGATAGATCAATGAAAAGATCATAATGATGAATTATTGCTCTTGAAATTCGGTCCGATAGAATAATTTGAAACTCACAATCTAGTTCAAGAATAATTGGAGATTCATCTTGCCTAATGTAGGTAATTCTGATCTTCATACAATTCATGATAACCCTTTTCAGGAAGTACGTCGAAGAGCTTCATTTCAATATTATTCAACATTTCGAAATTCATCTTGCTGCAGGTAAAGAGATAGAAAAAGTTACGTCTTCTACTATTACTACTACTACTATTACTACTATAACAGCTACTACTCGATTCTTGAGACAGAATGAAGCTCTTCGAGATTCGCTGCTTTTTTAAAACCTATCCCTACTACTTTAGTTTTCGAGCCGCCACAGCCGCCTCCTTCTACTGTGAATAAGATTTCTATTTTATTTAACATTTTTATAGTGTAATTATTTTCTAATATAGGACCAAGCCTTCGAATCATTATTAGTATGCATTTCCTGAACAATACTCGTGATATAACTTTATTCAATTCGGCAATACGTCTTTAGAAGCACACACGATCTCGTGCTATCTGCTCCCAAATACTTTTTCTAGAGTTTTTTTCTTCGTATGGAAGATGATGTATTCTAACTTTTTTCGCAAACCATACATACTTAGTAGACGAACAAGATCCCCTGTTGCCTCTTACAGCTAGCATGGTTAAGCTTCAAATACTTCTTCTTACCGCTGCTTGGAACAGACTGGGTTTACTATTAACTTCTTATCGCTATTTGAGAATCTAATCCCACTACTACGCTTTTCGAGCCGCCGAAATTGCCTCCTTCTTTTTTTCTTATTTATTTATTTTTTTTGTTAAGGAATAGTGAGAGCTCGAAACATCTCTCTCATCTGTGAGGTACTTCCACTACATTGCTTATGAGACCTTTACATTAAGTCGAAACTCAGCGGAAAGGACGCATAAGTAATTACTTCTACCTCTCCAAGAAAAGGATTTGAAAGAATGATTGAATTAGAATTAAAGACATGGTTAAAATTAAAAATATAAATTTATTACTTATTCACTATATACATTTATACATAATTATAATTCTAAATTAATTTTTAACTTTAAAGTTGGAGCCTTCTCGATAGTATAGAAACAATTTCTTCTTCTCAGTGGCCTCGTATAATTTCTGTAGCATGTCCTCATCTTTTTCTAATGCTAAGCTTACTCGTTTCGGTAGAAATGCCTCAAATTCATCATCTACAGTCACTACAACACTAAATTCATAACGAGTGTTTAGCCATCTCAATTTAGTTACCATGCATGTCTAGTTCTTGTTTAATTGTGACATAGTCTTTCTAGGTAAGAAAGCTGATGTTGCAACCTTATTGATTGATGAAATCTATTCTACAAAAAAAAAACAAAACCAATCAAACATTAATTAAATGTATACTATTTGCTACTACTAGGATATATTAAGAGAGCTATATAAGAAACTTATTTTTAAGAGAAATCTACTACTGGAAGAAACTGCTACTTCAGGCTACTGCTAAATAATTACATTGGACTGGGGTGTATTCTCCGTTTTGTACCCAGCATCCCCTCTCTAAGAACTCGAGCAGCCGTCATTTTCCTCTTTTTTCGCCTTATTCCCACTTGAGTAATTTCCCGTCTGAATCCTTTGCCCTATTCCTTCGACTTGAATGGCCATGTCTGCCATTGGCCCCACTTTATCAATATATTCTATTCTAACAATAAGTCTTTTCCTGACTGACAACTTCTTCCTTCCCACTACTGCCTTTATCCTGAGCAATTTCTATCGACGGTTGGAGAAAGCTTACAACTTTGTTGGTATTGCTTTCTATAGTCATTTCTACTACTAGTTGTAAAAGTATCTTGAGGATTTTCCTCCACTTCTATGATCTTCTTCTTCCTTCATTGTATCGCACTGCAGATATTAAGTTTGTTGTTTCAACAGTTCTGTAATGACCCCATGGAAGTGTATCTGGATTTTTATCAAATATACAAATTACTTGATGTAATATACTACGTATATTGCATTGCTCACGCATAATTTCTAATTGCAATAAACAGTTTTGATAATCCTCATGATCAATTGTTTTTTTGACAGTATATGTTTTCACACCTTTTGCTTTCATTATTGGTTGCTGGTTATCTATTGATATACTATATATTTTGCTTGGAAGACCGATGAATTCTCTCATAATATTCCTATTACATTTATCTTTTATAACACCAAAAACTTTTTTATTAACTAGCGGCATATTAAATTGATTATTTCCTGGGTAATCTAATATATCAAATTTATTGATATCTTCTTTCATAGTTTCATATACATCAACATCTTGAAATTCATACACGAGTCTATCTGTATCAATATAGAGTAATTTTGTTTTATGAACTAGTCTCTCTTTCACATACCCATAGTGGAAGTCGCATACTAATGTTTTTAAGAGATCGAGCGCACAAAGTCCAATATATATTGGTTTCTTAATACCCATAGACGTCCGTGAAAACTGTATAAATGTATATAAGTATACATTTTCATCAAAGATGGAGCTACTATGAAAGTTAGATTGAGCAATCCATGCTTCAGCTTCATATCTACCACCTCATCCACTAATTAATTTGAGATCTTTTCGCTTCCTTTCATCCTCCATAGTCTTTTCATATACTGCATTAACCATGAGCTTATAAAATAATTTTTCAAATTTATTTTAACTTGTTTTTTTCAATACTCAAATCAATATAAGTTTTAAGCCACAGCTTTTGATTAAACTGTAGTGCTCTATGTATTTATTTTAATTTGAGTCCGTATTTGAAAGCCTGCTTTAACGCTCTATAGTGTAACGGTCCTATTTATGAGCTGTTTATTAAATGACGGCAACTAGTCTAACGTATTTATCTGTTTAGTCAAAACAATACATTAAGCGGCGCTACCTCACTGTTTACGCGACTGTATACAAATAAGAGTCGAGTCAAAACAAATAGCGTGACGTCACAAATAATAGACATAGATATAATGATCCATAATGTTGAGAAAAATATGTTAATTATAGATAATTTGAATATAACAAAGTATCGAATATATAGATTTTAACATACAGATTCACAATATCTCATTTAATTATAAATTAATAATGAATATCAATATGTAAAGTTAATTTATTTATTAACATATGAAATATTAGAAAAATATAAATAATTTATATGTAAAATGAATAAGCATAGAACATGAGTAAGAATTGGTTTCATTAATAACAGCTAAATAACAACTGTTATTAATAAATAAACAATTAATAATTTATTTAAACAATAAGCTATATATAGAACGAAAATATTAAGTTATGCAACGATTACCGAAAATCGTTAGACTCGCGCGAGGTTAATGAGCGGCTAAACGAGAGGAGCCGCGTTCGGTTCGCGAGAGAGAGAGAGCGCGTAGGGGCAATGACCGGGAGGGGAGGGTCCGACCGGCAGTATGACTGCGACACTCAGTCTGTCAGCGTCGAGCTAACCCTTTTCCCGAGCCGTTCGAAGTTTTCGTGTGGTGGTGCGAACTAGAGGTGCGAGAGCGTTGCGAACTTTGGTGTGGTGTGCTGGGTGCAGCAGCAGCAGCAATAGTAGCAGCAGCAATAGCAGCAGCAGCAACAGCAACAACAGCAGTAGCAGCGACAGCAGCAACAACAACAGCAGCAACAGTATTCGCGGCGGTGTAGCGAGCAGCGAAGCGGCGTTCCAGCAATTTGTTGTTCGGATACGGTTGGCCACCGTATCCTCATCGTTCTCGCGGTAGGTGCACCTTCCCCTTTTTTATTATTGTTATAGCGAGCGATCCCGCGCAGCGTGCGCGAGGTAATTAGTTGTTGCGTGCGGGCGGTTAGTTCGCGGTAATCGCGGTTTTTTCTCTCTCTCTCATTTAGCGTGTGTTGTCATTCGCGCAAGCGTGCGCAAGTCTCTCGGCAAAACCCCCGTGTAATTGAAACGGTTAAATAAAGTGAGTATTAATCTTTATTAAGTCAAGCAGTCGTTATTGTGTCTTTCCTTTGTCCGGAGGTCGCGTCTATATTTGTTTACAGTTGATTCGAATTCGCCGGTAGCGTAGCACGAATCACGCGAATACCGGTAGACGAGAATCGTCAACTTAGGTTCCAGCGGCGGCCGCACGAGCGCTACTAGTAAGGGGCGACAGCGCCGCCAAGCGGTGAGTTGGGGGAACCCAACTCGGAATAGTGAAGAGACTCTGCGCAGGCGCACTCCGAGGCAAGGTAGGTTGATGTGCTTTGAGCACATAGATAACTAGGCGTCGTCTAGTCATTATAAAGGTACTTTCAAGTGATTATAGACTAAACGGCAGCCTGTTACAGTTAATACTTGATAATGATAATGTTATGATTTAGAAATCTTAGATAATTAATCTAATAATCGCATATTAAGATTAGAAGAAAACCGTTACAAATATGAAAAATTAGTCATAATTCAAATGTTATTAATTAATTTAAATAATTAATTTTGGAAAATACTTCCAAAATTAATCAACTATAAAGTTATATGAAATTTTAATAATTTTCTATTGTAAATAATGTAATATCACGTTAATTAACTTTATTAGTTAATAACTTTTGACGACACTATTGGCGATAATTGTATATTATATAAAATCAACAAATAACTAATTCTGTAAAATTTACATGTGTTCAAAACTTAATATTAATGGTTATTTACTTGTAAATTAAGAAAAATCATTTCTCAAAATTCGCGAATGTCTCTCGAATTTTCGATGAAATCTCTCCTGCAATAATAAGCGGGAAAATCTGTGTATAAATTGGCCCACCTTTGCACAGGCTAGATTCATTCACTTCTAGCCTTGCGAAGTGAGCGCATGAGTCTGAATAAACTTGGATTAATACCTAAGTTCTTTCTCTCATTGTGATTAACTAAGCAAGACTAACCTTTCCTTATAATTTGAGCTCGACTTATAGAATATCTCGCGCTATAAGAAACTTGGGCCGAATTATATCCTATCAAAGAAAGACTTTAGCTCTGCTTATGGGACAATTCGCACCATAAGAAACTAGGGCATTGTCTGACTTTCCTCGATATATTGCAATTACTTATGTATATTTGATTTACTTATTTATTATATTTGATGCATTATCTATTCTCTTGACAATTAGAGTAAAATCATCGGAAACAAATTCTTACTCATTAGCTAGTTTACGAGAGTTCGAATTATTTTATTTATAAGTGATACAAACATCACAATAGTGAATGGCAAACCATTCTTTATTATACAGCGTCGTTAAAAGTTTTTTCTGCATTGATCCGGGAGGTGTGCTATGTTCAGGACAAAGAGGAAGGTCTATCTTATAAGGTAATCCCCAAGGGTCATGATTTACCGTTTCGATTAGGTCCTTCCAACATTTATTCTTGCTCAAAATAATTGCAATCCGCAGGGTTCTTCTAGCTTGTTTGTAAACCGGCCGATTCGGTCACATTCGGTCGATTCTGGCTTGTTTGTAAGCCTGTCACATTCGGTCGGTTCGCTTTCCTCGGTCGCTGATACTTCCGTCGGCACTTATTGCACAGCTCCGCCAGCTCCTCACTCCACCTGCTGGTTTCCTGTGATATTGCACAAGTCTACGTGGCATGGACGCGTCACATGCTTCCGTTATGTCCTGCATGACAATTGCTGCTGCTTCTTCTGTTGTTCGTCCTTTCATACTAAGTGTTATACTGATTTTCTGCCCGAAGATTTCCCTATCTATTTTTTAAAGGCTCTATCCCCCTTTTCCTGCTTCCGTGAATTTCCTGCAATTTTGACCATAATGTATCGGTGATCGCTTAGTGGCTCTTCTTCTAGCACTTACCACGATGTGATGAATTTCATCGCTATTGTCGATGCTAAAGTGAGGTCCAGGACCGACCTGGAACATCCTCTTTCGAAGGTGTGGACGCCTGGTATCCGTTTTCAGCTGCCAACACTTTTGTGTCATGGTTCTCGCCTTCCCATGCGTATATTGCCGCGTCTCCTCTAGCGTCTCGAAACCACAACGTGTCTTGTATGTCGCGATTTTGTTCCAAGATAATGAGGATGTCTGTTCCTCTGTCCCTCACGGTTTGTAAGGCAAGATCTTGGGCTGCCCTGGACCGGTTGAGCTTTATCTGCAGGATCTTCACGCTAGGAATATTAGCCATTTCTGTTTTTCGGATTCAGCTTCTCTCTGGCTTTTCTCAGTGCAGTGCACATAACGTCGCCTGTCCTGTGGTTGTGAGGATTACCCGCCGGTTCGCAGGCTAGGCACTTATACGGGTTTTCGCATTCCGTCGCTAGATGTCCCGGTTCCCCATATCTGTAGCAAAGCTTCTCCTGAAACTTTTTTGCACACTCTGCCGCAATATGACCGAATTCCAGGCACGTGAAACATCTGATTACCGTCCTTTTTTCGCGTTTACCATCCAACCCTAATCTTGCCCGACTTTTTCCACTTCTTTTTCTTCTTCCTCTTCGTACTACTTCCTAATCTTGCGTAGTCTACCGGAAAATTAGGGTTCCCGCATCTGTGCTTTGGAGCGTCGGTATTCCACTTCTTGTTGCATCTTCTCTTGGTTGAGTTGGCTTGGTGCTAGTTTGGCTCAACACTTTCACTTGCTCCACAACTCTCCGGTCGGCTTGATTGCCAGTGATCCTCGCTTTCGGCGTTCTACTCACTGTAGATGGGCTGTTTGCTGGTCTCGTCTGACCTTTGTTTCCTCCAAGTTGTTCAACTGCCTTCTCGAGATCCCTTCTGAACTCTTCTTTTTCTCGCTGAGTTTTCTCTCTGTTCCTCTTAAGCCTGCTCATCAGCTTCTTGACATACTTCTGTCCGTTCTTCACAACCTTATGAATATATATTGGCAGTACTGGTTACTTCATATATCTCTGCCATCTTTTTCTCTAGCTGATTGAGCAAGTCTTGTTCAGACTTCTCCTTTCGCTCAATCTCTATCCAGAGCTTCCACCAGGTTGGTTCCTTCTTCTTCTCTCCTGCATCGAGATGTCCTCCATTCCTGTTCTTTGATGGATCCAATTTGTCCATCTCTTCTTTTTGGGGTTTTTCTTTGTGATCTTGTATGTTGATCCCACAAGCAGCTAGGGAAATTGTCGTCGATCCCACGCAGAGCCTCGCATGCGTGAAACAAGGCTAAATACGAAGGAGTTTCGCCAGGTGCTCCCAAGGCTCCGTTGGGCCAACTAGGCTACATCGGCACGGATCGCTTCACACCTTCAGCTTGGGATGTGTGTATATGTGATTTGTGATGAGTGGTTGACCACAGTAATTTACCACTATTCTTACGTCAAGTGAGCCATTGCTACCTTTTTAGTCGTGTCCCTCGTAGCATTGCTGCTAGAAGCATTGTTGGGATGAACAGCGTTTCTGCAGAGTACGATGAGGACGTAGGAAGTTGGCATTTGCCCAATGAGGGGTTAACACTCACTGGACCAGCTCTGGAGGGCTCACACCTAACCAGCATATAGCTTACCAAGCTAGAGACGAGAGCAAGCGTTGCGCTTGTTCTTATCGGTATTTTTCCCCAATTCCCCTTCTCTCGGCAAGGCAAGGTGGCCAGCATTGGGCGCATTTAAGAGTGCGCCTAATATATGGTCTTTATTTCAGTCGACGGAGATTACCGAGCGAGGCCGAGCCGGCCCGAAGTCATTAAGAGGACGACAAAGATAGGTGTTAGAAAAAGTGAGAGAAAGAGGGGCATGCGTGCCCTACGCAGGATTAGGCAGGCACGCGACACGTAACAAATTAGCGCATTGGTCGCGCGCTGCCTAATAAGTAGGTCAAGTGGGGAGAAAAAGAGCAAGCGAAGAAGCTGTCGATTGCGAAAGCGAACGAGCGGCTAGACCGTTTTTAGTCGGTCAGCGGTGCAGTCAGTACAGTGTGCAGAGTGCAGAGGTCAACCGAACGCACACGCCGCCAAGGAGCTGAGACGAGAATCTGAGAGGAACAAAGAGGCAAGTTCCTTGTTACCAGCATCTTATCAGGGACGCTACCCGGAAGGAGCCGGCGAAGAGTTACCCAGCGACGGTCAGCAACACTATCCGCAGGGCGCAGCTAGGCCTCCCGTTTCCGCATAGATAAGGTCAAGGCTTGTTCTCTTTATTCTTTCTTTCTCTCTCTCTCTCTCTCTCTCTTTAGCGGTGTGGCAGAGCGAGTAGGTGTAAGAGTCAGGCAGGTAGCAAGGCGTGAACGCGCCGGCTACCTGCTTTAATCACGGTCGGCATTATTTTTGTTAAGGTAGCATACTGTCAAGGCGATCACTTACCGGGCGGCTTTCTCTTTTCGTATAAGTAGACAAAGTCGGTTTGTCGTCAAGATGGTCACCTGCCGGGCGACACGTTCTGTATGTCGGTTAAATCTTTGTAAGCGCGGTAAACTAGTTAATTTGTTCTTCGTCTTTTATTGCGTAGTATGTATTAAGAACATTGTTGTGTTCAGTTGGGTTAAGGCGTGTTTGTAACACTGTTGTGTTCGTTAGAGATTAAGGGTTTTGTAAAGTTTATAGTATTTATAATTATGCGGTATGATCATTTAATGGTATTAGAAGTGTGATTTTTGTTAATTATATTTCTTTACCTTTCCCTCCTCCCCCTCCTCGACTGCTATGAGCGAGTGCACCTCACTTGCCCACCTTTGAAAATTGGTAACGAAGCGAGCTTGTCTTGCAACGCTACCCTCTCTCTAATGGTACACGCCTAGCCAGCATATAGCTTACCAAGCCTCCTACCAACTTCTACAGCGTCCTACCTTAATAACCTCTATATGCAGGGAGTATACTTTGTCGAAAGGGCCCACTGGCAGAAAGACAGGTGTCAAATTATCGCGAAAACGCAACACCTTTATCGGGCGGCCTCTTTGTGTTCCAAGACATACATATATCCCTTATATATTGGCGGCTTCCTATGGCGACTCCTTTGTGTCCCAGAACATATATTTCTTATCTACTTTCGAGGGCGGTCTGATAAATTTCCGACCTCAACCTGAAAATGGCAACACTTATCTATATAAGTAGAGAGTATATTTACGTATATCTTGAGAGATCCTAATAAAAATTTCAGCCATTTTGGATGCCTACTTTTTATTTGATAATCGTTTAAGTGAGACGTTGTGGAGATTTTTCTGAACGTGGAAAAACTCGAGCTGTCATTAACTATTTGTTTTTGAAAGGCAATACGCTTATGCAAATCAAAGATGAGGTAGACACTGTTTATAGAGACTCTGCTCCATCATTTACTATCGTAAAATTTTGGACAACAGAGTTCAAACGTGATTATATCAGCTTGATTGATGATGAACGTTCAGGGCGGCCAAAAACTGCAATATCCAGCGATAACGTTAAGAAAGTTCACCAAATGGTACTGAACGATTGTCAAATTAAGGGTAGAGAGATAGAGGAAGTAATTGGAATATCCAAAGAACGCATTTGTCATATATTGACTGAAGAATTGAGTATGCATAAATTATCCGCACTTTGGATGCAGCGTTTGCTCACTTTGGATCAAAAATGCATTCTGATGAACATTTCCAAGGTCTTACTGATGCGATTTAAGTAAAACGAGTCGAATTTTTTGTATCGATTCATAACTCTAGTTGAAACTTGGATTCACCACTATACTTCTGAAACGAAAGAATAGTTAATACAATATATTGGAAAGAGCGAACCTGCTCCGAAAAAGGCAAAGACGATTTCATCGGCCGAGAAAGTGATAACGACTTTCTTAAAGTTTCACTTGCAGAAGAGAGATTTTCATCGAATGAGAAGGCTATCGCATACGTAAACGCCTATTTTGAGAAGAAAAACGATAACTATTATTTAGTAGGGTTAAAGAAGTTACAGCATCACTGGAATAAATGTATCCACTTCAAAGGAGATTATGTTGTGACAAAGCCCGGGCCGAAATGGCGGGCCCTATCTGGCTCTCTCTCTCTCTCTCTCTCTCTCTTTCTCGCGGCTCGCTCCTTCGACGTGGCTCTGGCGAGCGTAATGGAAATCAAGAACCGTTACCGATGCTCACAACGCTTTATTTTAGGGCCAATACCTGTGCCGGGCATCGTCATTGGGAGCCAATAGAGAGAGAGAGCGGCTGTAGTCAGATAGAGAGAGAGGAATAGATACGTTGCGTGTGACAAGTAAGTGAGCGCGAGTTAACCGCGGTGATCCGCGCGCGAGAGCGAAGCCGCCGGCGTTGCTCGAGCAGGCACGCTCGCGGTTAGGGAGAGAGTTCTAGTCGAGATCTCGAGAGGAAAAGATCGACCGAGATAGCCGAGAACACGTGCGCCATAAGAATACGAATCGTCGGGTAAGGAGAGACAAAGGATCGAGACGACGCTGAGCAGATTGCGACTAGGAGAAATTTTCCATTGACACCCAAGGCATTAGGGATTTCATCTCAGCCTGCCGTCAATCAGTCTGCAGTTCCTGCCAGCAGCCCTTTCGTCAGGTCAGGTCGTCCCTCTCTCTCTCTTTTTATTCATGAGTATGCGACGCGTAGGCGAGGAGCTCGTGATCATTCACGAGCACGGCGAGAACGGTGAGAACGACGAGATCCTTCTTTAAATTCCTCTCAACCTATTGTATCTATTGTAGGTTATCGAGAGTAATTATTGTATGCGCCCGTCATTTCTTTTCTCTCGAGTTAGCACCCATCACGCCAACTTTGTGACAAGGCCCATCGTCACCGTTGCAGTGGAGCGAAAGAGCCTCCCGCACCATCCCCTTTAAAATAACTAGTGACACGGCGCTCAGGCACGGGCCCATTGTATGGCTCGTGGGAATTATCAATAAGATAATTCTCCAAACGCGTAAGTTCAGTGTCATAATGTTGAAAAATAAAAATAATTTTAGAGGAAAAATGTGTTGTTTCTTAGGTAAGTCGGAAACTTTTGAGACCACCCTTGTATATATTTGTTGCCTCTCAAAAGTTAATTTCCATTTGAGAGGATACCTATATAAGCACAGTGTTTTTACATCTTTTAATATTGTACATTATGATCTTATTATGCTTGACAAATCTTGCTATCAAAATTACAGTTGCTCACGTCGATAGTTGCGTTAACTCTCCAACTGTTTATAACAGTTTCTTGCGTATTGGTCATGATCCTCCTGTGTTTATCATAAGTCGTAACGCCTAGGGCTTATTGAGGTGGTATTTCATCGGTCACTTTCAATTCAGTTATACTTCCAAGTAATTTATCTTGCTCTTTAGAGATGTTATTTTCTCATTTATTACATAAACTGGATAAGATCGAACTTTATTACAAGGAAACTACTCGAACTGTACTTCACCAATTTTCTTAATTTTTCAATATGCTGTACATCAAAAAATATTGATTCATGTCTTTTCATTCGCGCTTAATCTGTGATTTAAACAGTCAAAACCACCTCTAAAGTTCACCCGCAAAACTTATAAAAACAAGGAAATGTAACACTTATTAGTGAAAATAATACATAAATACTTGTTTTTGAGTAATAAATAATATTTACTTTGTTTCACCGAGAAATTAAAAATAGTTTTTAAGAAATCTAGAAAAAACCGCTTTTGGGAATGAATATTAGACGTGGTTTTCGCCACTTATATCGCCGAATTAGCACAAATGAAAAGACGGGTAAAATATTTTTTGATGTACTACAACATATCAAAAAATGAAGAAAATCGGTGAAATACACCTGGGATACTTTTCTTGTTAGTCGTGTCACCAAAATCACCACGCTCTCGCACATTGTTAGCTTCAAAATCCTGATGCCCTGCTATTCATCAATCAGTTTCAGAGGTTTATTGGAAATTATTTGCATTAGCCTTGCTATTACAATAACTCCTTTGCGGCAGGTCATCAACAAATCTGACTAAGGATGTTGTGTTTGGTTGCTTCAGTTCTCAACAGTTCATTGTACATGCAGATTCATAAAAAGGGATCCCTGTAGTATTCCCACACGGAGATCGATTAGTCTAGTCATCTTTAGTACTTCTTATTAATTTCCTACCTTTAAGGTACATATGTAATATCTTTAACAGATGTAACGGTGTAGGTCATTTTCCATGAAATTAAGCGCAGCCTATAACTTCATGTTACTAGTTATTTATTTACGCGGGGAAGCGAGACGAGTGATGCTTCAACTGCTAAATGCTGCACAGTATACGTAATAAACGAAATCGCAAGAGAAAATAACATGTAGATGGAAAGATGGATCAGAAATCAGGTGAATGCAAAAATTTGTACTAATGTGAAATTTATTAGAACACACCAAAACAAAAATACAAATATCAGACTTACACACGAATCTCTGATGTAAAATTTGAGACTGCTACCTCATACGCAAACTAAACACGTTACGTGACCGTTTGTACTGTAACGAGCATTTATTCCGTTACAATATATAAATTAAGGGGTAACACCTATGTAGAGCCCTGTTTTTTAAGGTCATTTTTGGAATTTTATTTCAAAGAAACTTTATATTATATGCAAAATCTAATTGAATTGTTTTATTGTACATGTTTTTAGGTACAAAAATTAATTTTTACAGAGTATTCAGAAACAAAATGGCGCCTGTACAGAGTCATAAGCGTCCATGGTATTTTGAAAGAGGCCTCCACGACTCCCACTTTTTCATCGCTACGGTTCATCTGAAACACAAATACGAAGTTTCTTTAATACATGAACTAAAAGTAAAATTTAATAAATTGGCAGCAGTTTGAAATTTTTTTTTAATTATTCGTATAATAAAAGGGTGAAAAAATCATCATAAAACAAACAGTTTTCAAATTATCAACAAAATCCTACGTATTTCCCAAGAAAATAATGTTGTAAAGCCTCTGTCAGAGTATCAAATCGATCGAATGAAAATTGGCAGAATAATTGAGGGAGCCGTGTCAGAAAAAAGTGGTTTCGAGAAAAACGCGAGTAAAGTTTGACAATAGAAAAAATCGTATATAACATTGAAATAATTAACTTTTAACAGTTTTTACCTTTAGTCTGCGACACCAGCACCATAAATTTATCCTTCCAAGTCCTCGATCTGTCGTTGAAGCAGCTCGTTTTCCTCACGTAGAACTACAAGTTGACCCTCGTCGCGAAGTATTTTGTGATGAGGCTATAATCTTCCACGATGGCGAAAAGGAAATTCACCAACAAAATACCACAATTCTCGCCAAGGCTTGAATTGTAACACAATTTTATTGTCGGGGTCACCAATATAGGAATAAATGGTTATTTATTCGAGTATTTACTCCTATTAGTAATAAGTCAATTGGTTAATATCACAACGTCTATTTATTAAGAATACAATTGACAGACTGACTATAGAAATGTTTTTTCATTAAACGAAATGAATGTTCGTTGCTATGCTCACACTTTTGTTTCTCAACCACGTTCGAATGTTGGTTCGAATGCTCGGTGCGCTCGCCACACCCTTGCTGTGATAATCTTCTCGATGATTTCAAAGCCGCTAAGGTACATCAGAGATCGGTAAGTTTTTCGGAGCGAAGGGCTTGCCGTGTGAACTCGATCGCGCTGTAGAATACCTGGCGTCTAATGGTCATAACTCGGAGAAAAAATTTATTTTCGTAAAACCATTTGAGGACGTTGTTTTTAAGACCTTTCTCTACCATTTTAGCTTACAAAAACATTGATTTTTTTAAATTTTTACATAGGTGTTACCCCTTAAACCGAAATTGAGTAGTGGCTGGCACAAATGCAGCTCTTCGCGGCACTGCGTTTTCTGCTACGCAAAACCGGCCCGGTAGGTCAGATCGCCAACTGGCCCGCGGAGAGCGTCGTGGGTCACGCAGCTTAAATCGCGAAAGTTGAGGGAAGCGATAGGAAGGAAAGGTAATACGAAAGAAAAGCCATGCAGTTTTAATAGTATACGAATATATAAAGTTTATGTACGAGTCAGTGTACAGGGCCGTTCCGAGAGAGCGGCGAGATAGGCAAAGCTAGAGAGAGATCTAAGGAACGGTCGGTACTTACATTAATCGAAGGCCCTCAATTACATGTGAGTTCGTATCACTTATAGTATAATTAATAATTCATATTCTCGTGGTCTAGGCGCGTTTATGAGTCAGAATTCGTTTCTTTTCAAATTTACTCTAGTTGTCAATATGAAATAAATCGATAAATCAAGTATATGTAAATATGAGTAAAGTTCCAAGGAAAGTCAGACTATGCCCTAGTTTCTTACGGTGCGAATTGTCCCATAAGCAGAGCTAAAGTCTTCTTTGTAAAGGATATAATTCAGCACAAATTTCTTATAGCGCGAGATGTTCTATAAGTTGAGCACGAATTATAGGAAAGGAAAGGTCTTGCTCTGTTAATCACAATGAGAGAAAGATCTTAGGTATTAGCCAAGTTTATTCAATCTCATGCGCTCACTTTACAAAGCTAGAAGTAAATACCAGCCTGTACAATAATGGGCGTATTTATACACAGATTTTCGCAGGAGAGTTCTCTTCGAGAAGTTTTTCGAATATTCGAGAAATATTCGCGAATTTTGAGAAATGAATTTTTTTAATTTACAAGTAAATAAACATCAATACTAAACTTTCAACACATGTAAACTTTACAAAATTAGTTATTAGTCCATTTAGTGTAATTTACAATTGTCACAAATAGTATCGTCAAATATTATTAACTAATAAAGTTAATTAATGCAATATTACAATATTTACAATAGAACAATACGTATTAAATTTTTACATAACTTTATCGTTTATTAATTTTAGAAGTAATTTCTAAAAAAAATATTCAAATTGGTTAATAACATTTGAATTATAACAAATTTTCATATTTGTAACGGTTTTCTCTATAATCTTATAACGTAATTACTAGATTAATTATCTAAGATTTATAAATTACAAAGCTATCATTATTACGTATAAAATTAACGCTTTCGTTCTGTATACACCTTACTGTTTAAATAAATTATTAATTATTTATTTATTAATAACAGTTATTATTTAACTGTTATTAATGAAACCAATTCTTACTCATGTTTCTTAGATATTCATTTTGAATATGGAGTATTTACATTTTTCTAATAATTAATATTCATAGTGTAATAAACTAATTAACTTTGCATATTAAAATTCCTTATTATTTAATAATTAAACGCAATCCTTATTATTATATTCTAAATCTATGTACGAAAATCTATATAAGAAATGCTTTCTTATATCAAAATTACATCTAATTAACATATTTTATACAAATAACAAAATCATTATATCTATATCTATCAATCTGTGACGTCACGCTCCTTATATGATCATGAAATTAGACGCTTGTACTAAGACAATCGAATAATAGGTGAGGTGGCGCCGTTTAAGATGCTAATTGATGTAAACAGATAGATGAGTTTGACGGGTTGAAGTGATACAGTGAAATAATAAACTAGCTCATAGATAGGACCGTTACATACGATTCGGCACGATTGCAGAATTCGCCTAACTGCGCTGTCGCTTGTTGCAAAGGAGGAGAGGTATTGCACGCACAGTTGCACCTCACTAACTCGTCACAGTCAAAAGTCTCTCTGTTGCCACGAGGCGATTCACAAAGAAAAGCTAATATAAACGCACGCATGAATGAATGCCTCTGCACGGTTCGCGAGCTATTGGCTAACTGCCGGCCCTTCGTCACGCGGCGCGCGGCTCGTCATACATGTCGCTAAGTCTCTCTCTGCCAGCGCTCTTTCTTACCTTCTCTGCAGTCGTCGTCTGCTGCTGCTAAGGAGAAATATAATTCAAGTAATATAACATTTATATATATGATATTCTTAATATTATGGTCATATAGAGAGAGAGAGAGACATAACGAGTTTATGTCAAACTCGTTATAGTACTAAACTGCTCAACGGTTATCGCTCATGCAACGACGGCAGCAAAGTATTTTTGCAGAAATAATACTTGCATATCGCTTATCACGTCTTGTTATCTTTACGTGAACCATAAGATGGAGAGAAAGAAAGAGCTCATCATAAATGCCATCAACGGTGATCCACTGCTCCAGAGGATCTATCCTTGAAGAAGAGTGTTAAGCTTGATCAGTGTGCATTGGTGGTAAACAGGGCACTGATGATGAACAAAGCACTGGTGATGAACTGTTGAGAGCAACCTCAGATGCAATCGGCGTGCCCCTCTTTAGTGCATCCTACTGGTAGTATTGGCACGTTGTGTCTTAGATGCTTTTCAATGCTCTTAGCCGAGTGTGATCCGGTAGCATCTTTCTCTGTAAATTCAAACTTTCGAACTCTTCCTAACATAGCCCAGTGTGCTGAAACTTAAAAAAAATGGTCATAGAAATTAAATCAAATAAGTTGAAGTTATAATCAAAATGGATTACATATTTGCTATGTATAGTATTATATATCGCGAAATCAAATACCTTTCTCTTGGAGAGCTATCTCAATTCCTTTCTTCTTATAAATATATATTAATCATGACCTTCAATTTCAATATGTGATACATGTTTTTCGTTTATTTTTCAACACAAAATCTTAATCCGCTATCTTTGAGACGATATCTGAACATTTAAATAGTATCCATCATGTTTTATCGATGAAATCATACGAAAAATACTTTTTTTCTATAGTAAATGTCTCTATAAGGGAAACCTGAGCATGTTATATACATTTTTTATATATTATTAAACGATGAATTCAAATCCACTAGCTTGAAAATAATAACCAAACATTTAGACGGTATTGATTGTGATTTATACAATAGATGATATTACATTAGCAATACATTGTGTTGTATTGAAAAACTCTGTAATAGAACCATGAATATATGATACATATTTTCTATGTACTCGTATTAGAGACATTCATAATAAATAAGTGAGTTATTCCCGGGAATAGTATATCAGTATGTTTTTGAAGTCGTTAAATTCAAATTTACTACCCGTTTGTTCCTATCACGTCAAAATATAGGTAAGTTAAAAATTAAATAGATGAAATAAGCTTTTTATTATTAAAAGATACAATATTTAGATGTTTTTTAGGTCACTAAATTCGATCCTGATGACCTTTTAATCCAATCTCATCAGGTTAAATGAAGATCAAATATTTCTGAATAAATTTTAATTTTAAGCTCAGATTATGAAAGAATGGAAAATCTTAATTCGATTCTAATAAATTCCTAAAATAAATTTATTTTGTAAAATACTTTAAATTGATCTGATTTTCTTCTAGTGTATCTAAAAAGCCGGAGCAAATTCGGTCAGATTTCGAAAATTTTGACTTTACCAATATTTTAAGGTAACTTGAGTACTCATGAAAAGTAACTCACAGCTCAATAGTGCTTTCCGCATGAGTAAACTTTCCCTTTATTCTGCTACTTTTTCATAGTTCTAATTTCTTTTCTAACATACTCGTTCATCTTCAAATGTGTGTGCAATGGCTTTTTTTTTGGTTTTTTTACATATTTTTATGTCTTCTTTCTGTAAGATTCAATAGTACTTTTCTATCATGTTTTCATGCCATCTACTATAAAATCTTCGTTGTACGTTTTTAAAATCTTGATAGAACCATTTTGCTTACTTTTCACTGAAATCACTTAACTTATTTGCGAGGTTATCACGTTGCTATTTACCATACGCAATTTCAAACTAATATTGTATTTCAATTCCTGAAATTCTCAACCACGTCAACATCAACGTTTTATAGTTAGAGCTTTTGTTATTTCATGAGAAATTCTGACATATTTTCTTAATTCGTCGCTGATTATTGTTCTGATTTGGGATCCATCAAATAAATTTATCTGTCGTAAATGTATGTAACTGTCAGCCTTTTGATTGATTGTTTTAAAGAATTGCTAGAGATTTAAAGAATAAGCTCTAACATCATATGTAGGATCACCTTATAATGGATTCAAAATATTATCTGAACCCACGTTGAAGGGTGCTCCAAAGTTTTGAATAGTGGATTTTCTTATCTCTACTATCCCATAAGCACAGATAAGAAAACTTTTTAATATAACCACATTGCTGGCTTAAAATCCTGGTGGGAATTTGGAAATCTCCGTACGTACTCTATTTATGTTCATCATATTTTTATGCTGCTGAGAGATTTTCAAGGGTTTCATATGATTTTATATAACAATTAAATGCGAAATAGCTTCATAAATATTTATGTTTTACAGTAAATTACTTTACTAAAGTCAATAAAACGTTTTTATTGGTCATCATAAATATTGGGCTTTAATTCGTCGATAAAGTTTTTGACATTGTTACAGCAAACATGAGAGTTATCCACAGTATAAAAGATAAATTTTCTCAATTTTTTTTTCTATAAAATAATACTTTTTTTCTTCAACAGATTTATCTCTTTTAAAACAGAAGCATATTATTCAGTAACATTTTTCGGAATATATGGAATATATGGAATCACTATCATTTTCATCCGTATTTGTTTCATTTTCTTTGTTACTAGTGAGACAATCATCGCAATAACTTTCATTATTACTCATATTGATCTTATCTTCGTTCATATCAATGTAATATACATCCATATCCACAGTATTCACTATGACTTATATTGTGCAACGGTAGTCGATTCGATTAATCGATCCGTTCGCGGTTCGTGCACTTGCGATATTAGTTCGAACGACTAAGAGAGAGAGAGGGGGCGCACGAGCGTTTGAATATTCAGTTAAGCCTCAGATTCTTTCGCGATAGTATCGCCGTGATTAGTTTTGCACTGTGTTTCGCCGTTAATTTTTATAAATCAAAAGTTTTCTTGGGACTATTTTATACGTGCGTGAGTGCAGCAATAAAGCAGTAGCAGCAGCGTTACAGCAGCAGCAAACAGCAGCAGATTTGTGAGCGAGCCAACGCAACACAGCTGATCAATTTGAGGAGTATCGTTTATTCTTCAACAATTACGACTGATCACCGTAATTGCACCGCAGGGTAGGTGCACTTCCCTATTATTGCGCTACAAAATACTTTCAACAGTACTTTGTCTATCGCTAGCGTAATTATTTATATTCGCGCCGAGCGTTAGATTTCGCGGCAATTTTCGAATTCTCTCTCACCGAATTATAGTTAATAATTGTTAATCCTATTCGCGTGCGTTAGTCTTCCGGGCCATAAAAGACTGTAGTTTTTTATTAATTAAACTTTGTTAATTTTATTCGCCATTTACGTCATTTCGTTTCCTATTAGCTTAATATATCTATAAAGGCTTAAGTCTTAATCCGTTTTCGTCTAGGGGATTAGGCGGATTAGGCATTAAGTCATTCATACTGAAGATAGATCAAGTGTCACAAGTCAAGTGACTTAAGGTGAGTTTACCTCGGTTGAAAAGAAGACACTGAAACGAAATCATCAAACGTAAAGGCGAATACAAGTATAACTATACGTGTTTAACGGAGCGACGGTTAGCTCTGCATCGTGGGAGTTTGTTCGTCAATAAATTTCTCATTTTTGCTAAGTAACCGCCCCGTTACAATTGTTATTTCGAACAGTATTATCTTTGATCTCCTCTATTTCTATTTAATCTAAGCTAGAATTCTTATCAGATATATTATCACCAGTGAAATAATACTTGAGACTGTAATATGTCTTGCATTTGATTTTTTTGACATTGTATACAAAAACATTTGTTCTACAAAAATAACAATCTTTTTCTGATTACGCTTTATTCCAACGCACTGGTACTGAAAACAACATACATTTTTTATATTAAGATATACTCCATCGATTGAACGTCGTATTGCAATAAGACCAGGTGATATGCGGTATTCAATCACAACTTTCATCCGTCATGTTTAATTTAAAATACTCTTTGTAAGTGTTTATTATTTTTGCCGAAATTTTTTATAATTTGGTGGAACTTTGTATTTACCACAAATATAGTAGAATACATGTTGATTTTTATTACATATATGATACATTCTTGTAATATCTAAATAAGCCAAGTGTCCACCCAATATGGAGTTGCGGTCGCTTGATGATGACGATTGTTAACCTAGAGAAACCACCGATACTAGGTTCCTTGTAAGAATCTCTACATCGTAACATATGTCTGTGTGCTTACCATAATGGTTGCATACCTCCATTCAAGATTTTACCGTAATCAAATACAATAACAAGAAACGAATTGAGATACTGTGTGAACAGGTACACACTTATTGATTTTTAGGCGTTGCATACATCTATAGGATACTGACGTATCTGAGTCATAGGAGTAAATAATTTTTTATAAAGCTGGCCCAGGTGATGATACCCCATGAGGATCACTACTTGAAATTACACGCAAGAAAGCCAGCAATGATAATAGTTAATTAGTAATAAACAACTCATCACTAGGAGAGGGCAGCTTGCTCTGAATATATAGAGGACCGATCCTGGTGGGAGTAGTAAAATAGAGTAAATAACTCAAATAAAAAAGCAAATTATTAGGCTAAAAATCACTGATTATTCCTAAACTTCTAAGTCTCTACGGAGGGACGGCGTAAGTATGAAAATTACAGTATTCTTTGAGTGATAGTTAAGATGAGAACAAGCCTCATCGAAGTAATGATAAAGGTTCGAGTGGACCGGTATCGTAGATCCATTAAGCTATGTAGCTGGAAAGTACTGAACGTACGATAAAGAAGAAACAAGGAGAGAAAGCCTTGTATAAAGCTCTAACAGAGGCAGAGATAGTGTGGAAATTTATATCCACTAAAATGAGCTGTTCGTTGTTTTGCTCATGCGATCTATAATACAAAAATTCCTTTCAGTATTACTTTAACGGAGCCTGACCCTGCAGAATCTCTCGTTATTAGCTATGTTTCTTAACTTATCGTTTTTAATCAATACTTCAGAAATCTCGTTGATGTTGTTCTAGCTTTTGAAATGCACTAGAGGAAAATCAGATCAATTAATAGTATTTTATGAAATCGACATATTTTGAGCCTTAACATAATATTTTGGTCTATATAGGAAAAATGTAAAAAGTAACAATACTCTTTATTAAAATTGTAATTACGACTATACCGATTAGGGAATATTTTGACCTCCGCATGACCTTGAGAGGTTGAAAAAAAATCTATAGATACATATTATGACGTAAAATTTTCTGCTCATTCCAATTTTGAGGTTAAAAATGAATTTTATTCACAAATAACATATTTGATCTTTATTTAATCGCGACTTTATGTGATAAAATCGAAAGAAAATCGGAATTGAATTCAGCAAACTTCAAAACATGCAAATATAGTATCTCCTAATGATAAAAAAACTTATTTTCTTTATTTGACCTTCAACAAACCTTGACTCTTATGTAATGGGAACAAATGGGTTAGCGGATTGGGATTCAGTGATCTTAAAAAGTTAATGATAAACTATTCCGTTTCCGAAAAGAATAAACTATTTTATTTTGCGTGTCTGCGTTATTTAACAAAAAATCTTAATCTGCTATCTTCAAAAAGATATTCAAATGTTTTAAAGATATTAATAGCCATTAATGATGATATTACAAAAAAATTCACTTTTCTTCATTAAAATAAAATTTCGTAAATTAATTTTGAGTATGAAACGTACAAATTTTATATTATTTTTAATGAGAAATTAACACTTCAATTTTTTGCAACATTATGTCTAATGTAAGTCATATTAATAAAACTTAGGAAGTATTAATAAGTTGATTAAAAACTTTCTTTATGTTAAAGATAATATTACTTATAATGAAATACTTATGTTTCGTTAAAAAAAAGTAAACAGTTAAATAATTTTAGGAAAACGCTGTTGTTAATTTTTAGAGGACGTCGATAGTTCCTTTTGGGACCACCAAATACATATCAATATTCGATGTTTTTTATAGGAAAATTTGGTGTGTAAAATATAGAAAAAATTGTGAAAAAATACTAAAGTAATCCTTGATTTTGAAAATATCTTCTTAAGATCAAATTAAACTATTACAGCACAGCTGTTATCGGTGGAACGAAAACTGGACATATATTTATTAGAACGAGTGTTTTAGATTTATTTTCATTCGATTCCATCAGCAACTTTCAAAGTCAAAGGAATCCTTTGCATCAGTTTCTCCAACTTCCTCGTATTCAGCACACTATAACATATACTTATACCAAATTTGAAATTGAAACGATAAAAATACAAATTTCACCCAAAAAGTGTAAGTGCCAATGTCAATTTGATCTACACCTGTCAATAGGTGGTCCCCTTTAGGGACGACTTGCCAAGTCGAACATTTGTCTTGAGTAGTTCGATGAAGATTTATGACAGTTATAGTGAAAATCGACACTCTATTTGAACTGAAAATTTACCGTTAAAGATTAAACAAATTGAACAGAGTTTATGTAAAAAAGACTTATATCATAAATACAGCATCTGAAGTAATTTTTCGATAGAATTCGAATTTAATGTCAGAATTCATCCATGACGTCAAGTATTTTAGATCTCCTAATCTAAAGAGGCGAAAAATATGACTTTTTATTACATTTGAAATTCTATAACATTCTGGAAAATATGTTCCTTCCTTAGAAAGGAAAACAATGTTTTGGCTGCAATGGAAATGATTAGCAAAAGTCAAAGTGCCCTCATCCTAGTAAGGGCCAGAATGACCAGACACTGTGTCTACCATTGCAATAAAGGAGATAGTCAAGCCCTTGATTGTTCGTTGGAAGTTACGGTAGAAGCGTATTAAAATTGTCCGCACATGTGTTAACTTTGAGCTAATCTCTAATAACTAAAATCTACCAGCGAGAAATGGCGGGCGAACGCTCTCCGTGGTGAGTCGTAGAGGGCTGCCGACATTGAGGAGGGTGGAAGGGGCATAGGAATAATGTACCAGGAAATGGCTAGAGAGACGAATAGAAATTACTGACAAGAGCAGAGTCAGTTAGCCATTCAAAAGCTGTTGGTAGATGATCGATGGCAGTGAATGCCAAGAAGTACGTGATGAGTTCGAAAACCAAAGGCGACAGCCATATGAAAAGCAGCTTGCATGCGAAGGATCGCTGCAAGTTATTCATTGGCATCAAGTCCTAAAGATCCCTTGAACTTACGAGTCGACTATATCGGAGTGAGGAACTGACTGGAGAGATGTCACCGTTTGTAAAGAACGCAACGAATGCGTAAGATGCTTCGTTATATCCGGCGGGAATGAAAGTCGTGGAAAGCGTAATGGAACATCCGATTGTTTTTAACAGCAATAATTTTATGGTTGATGTAGTAAGGGAGAATCATCCACTGCTTATATTACTTATTGGCGGCAAACCTTACAAAAGTTTTGTTACTAAGAAAGTATTCATTCTATAGAAGCCTCCGGGAACTCATTTTGTAGATTCTGGCGAGTACTTTGAGGTACATTTTCTTTCGAATCGACTAATAATTTCTTTCCATGCTTCATCAATACACAAATGTAACTAAAAAATCAAAAAATGTTGCCCTCTTTTAAGTTTAAACATTTTTATGGGAAAAATTTCCACGATAAATCTAAAAAAAAGAATTTGGAAGCTTGTTTAAAAAGCTTTCGAATGTAAGTTAGCAGGATGTTTTTTCATGATTAGCTTAATCGTTACAGACGTTTGAAAAAAATTACTTTTTTTCAAGAATTTTTAATTTGGTATCATCGACTCGTACAGAAGAATTTTACTTCAAAAAAAATGTGTTATTTATAGCGTAGGAACAACCTAAATTTTTTCTGATTTATTTCGGAAAATTTTTTTTCCTACATTTTGGAATCAATTATTGTACAACTTTGTAGTATTCCATGAAGGAAAAAATCGTTATTTTTATTTTCTACGATTTTTCAGTTCTCTGAAGCTGAAATCAATCTAAAAATTTTCATAAATACAACAAAAGATTATCACAAAAGGTTTTTATCATCTTTAAATTACAAAGTATAAGTAATATAAAGTCATATCCAATGAATCAACAACGTTGAATTCTTTCGCAATCATCAAAATAAGATAGACTCTAAGAATTGGTCACTTCAATTCAAGCATAATTCAGTTTTACTTATAAATATACAATAACACCATGATACTCTAAGTAAACTCAGTTAATAAACTACCAGCTCATTCATACAATCTTTTTAGTTGTCAGCATGGGAAAAACTGCGAATTTAGCAATAGAGAGCCATAGTGAGATTGTGACTCTTCACAAAATCGGTAAAATGATATAGCTAAAACGCTCAAATTATCACGACGTACTGTTGATTATAACGTAAAAAAGTTTTTAAAATTTGGCATAGTGGTCACAAGAAAAAATGCAGACAGACCGAGGAAGACGACGATGTAACAAGATGATAATATAGTTCGGTTGAGTACTCGAAATCACCTTCTGACAGCTATAGAATTATCATCAGAAGTAAGTAAAAGTATTGGTAAATCGATTAATGTCACTACAGTCAAACGAAGGCTCGCAGAAAAAGAGCTTCATGGAAGAATAGCAGTCAAAAAACCACTTTTAAGAAAAGTAAATGTGGTTAAGAGATTGAAATGGGTCAAAAACATAAGGATTGGGCTGTGAATGCCTAGAGAAAAGCATTGTGGAGTGACGAATCGAAATTTGAAGTTTTTGATTCGAAAAGAAAAGCTTACGTTAGGGGGCGCAAGAATGAGAATTATTCTCGGGAATGCATTGTACTTTTTGTCAAACATGGTGGATTTGTGATGGTTTGGGAATGTTTTGGAGGGTCAAGAGTAAAGGATTACATCAAAATTGAAGAAATATTAAATAAAGAAAAATACAAAAGTATACTTCAAAGGAACGTAGTGCCTTCTGGAAGTCGTCTGCTCGGTGCCAACTTTATTTTCCAACAGGTCAATGATCTGAAACATACCTCGAACATTTGTAAAAACTATTTAGAGAGCTCGCAGAATCGGCAAATACTACAAGTCATGGCATGGCCTCATCAATCACCTGATCTGAATTATATTGAATTATTATGGGAAGAACTCGACTGAGCAGTATGGAAAATTCGCCCTACGTCTAGACAACATTTATGGACGATACTGCAAGAAGAATAAAAAGAGATTCTATCTTCCACCTTAGAAAATTTAACCCTGAAAATGCCAAGAATCTGCAAAGCAGTTATCAAGAACAAAGGTTCACATTTTGATGAAATAAACATTTAATTACAGTATTATAATTCTATATTATTATTAATATTATTATTTTTTTTTAGAAGGAGTTGCGACATCCTTTTTGTAGATTTTCCTTAGTCTTGTTGATTAAGGGTTTATGTGGGACTTCCAAAAAAAACAGACCTACCCACTACACCGCTACCTCCTTGATATCCTTCTCCTATCCAGGGACTATATTGATATTACTTCTGACTGGAGGTTCTGTCTGTGTCCGTCCGTTCGTGTCATTCCTTCGTATCTCGTTACGTCGTGTCACTCCATCTGCTCTCTCATCTGTCAGGCAATCGTCCGCGTTCTTACGTCTTAGTATAGTTTCCGTATAGGTAGCAACTAAGCGCCACTATTCGGGTTCATGCAGCATCACCTTCACAATGTTATCGGGAGTGATGCTGCCGACCGTTTCTTCCAGTTCCTGGCTGAGTCTTGTTCAGCGGTCACACGCGAAAAACGTGTGTTCCGCGTCGTCTCGTTCGTGTCCACAGTACTTATAGTCGGGTGTTCGTACTCTATTCATATTGTGAATGTACCGTCGTGATCCGTCAAGAGCTAGGTGACGTAAAAATTTACATCGCCAAATTTCCTTCTGAGCCACAGCCTCAAGTCCCGTATCAGTCATCTTGTCCAGTTACCACCTCGTTCTTCTATCCATCGGTCTTGTCACATGTCAATTGTCCTGTCACGCTCGGCAATTGCCGCGTTCTTTCGTCCTATGTCCGCGCTGCTCCCGTAAATCCTTTTGCGTTTAAAGGCCAAGAAATCCACGGGTATTACGCCAGCTATTACCAAAACAGTCTGCACAGAACCTGTTCGGTAGGAGCAAGCGATTTGCAGTGCGCCCTGTCTCTGTACCATCATCGTCGTCCTATATTTTTTCTTTATCTTCGGGGAGTCTGCCCATATTTTTACGCCGTATAGAAGGATCGAGTTAGCTGTCGCCATTAACAGTCGTCGTTTCCCCGATCTCGGTTCCATCGTATTTGCCATCAGGCGACTCAAAGATGCTATCCTCTTTGCCGATTTCCGGGTTGTTTTCTGTATATGAATGTCATCTTTGTATCAAGGTTACCCCAAGGTACATCGTCCAACTCGTCTCATGGTCTGGTTCAACGTCAGCTGCGCCAGCCCGGGGAACTCACCATAATCATCGCCGCCACGTCAACAGCGTATGTGACGAGGGTCATTCCGAGCGGCAACCCAAGCCGAAGCAAGCTATCGTATAAACCATTCCAGAAGTCAGATCCCAGTGTCAACCCCTGTACCACCCTAGCGGTGACCTGTCTCGTTACTTATCCTTCGATCGTCTCGTATGTTATCCGTCTGTTTTTTTAGGTAATCCTCCACAATCCGAAGCAGATATGGTGAGATCCCGAAGTTGCTTTTCAGCGCCTCCAAGATATCCTCCCACCTGGCCGTTGAGTTGAAAGCATTCCTAATGTCGAGCATCGTCAGCAACGCTATAGGTCGCGGCGCGTGGCAATATCTGTCTAGTTCCAGAAAAGAGCCGACCACCTTTTGGATCGCTCCAATCGTCGATCGATCCCTCCTGAAACCGAACTGCAAGTCTAAGAAACCCCCTCCGGTCCGTATCGCGTCCATCAGTCTCGGTCTCACTAGTTGTTCAAAGAGTTTACCAGTGGTGTCAAGTAAACTCAACGGTCGGTAGGCTGAAGGCGTGCCAGGATCGCTCCTATCTTTTGGGATAAGGACGAGCCTTGCCACTTTCCACCGGTCGCTGAACGTTCCTGTCATCAAGCACGTGTTGTACAGGTCGAGGAGTATCTTCGGCCGTAGGCGAGCAACAAGCCGGAGGCTCTCGGTCGATACTCCGTTTGGTCCCGGCGTCTTGTCCGTCTTCATCGCATTTGTTGCTCTGGTGAGCTCCTCAACGGCAAAGGCGGGGGCACCAGTGCGTCAACGTCGTCCGTCACGGTAAGTTCTGCCATTTTAAGTTAGAAACTCTTAAAGATTTAAGGTTATGGAGTTTTTTTCATCAGATACGCATTCATTGACCCTAAAACATACATGTACTGAATATTTTGTTGCCAAAAAATGTCATGGTATTTTGTGTCATTTACAAGAATGCTCAAATACTTTACTTAGATCTACGATATCTCGAAAAAAAATATATTTTAAATTTGAAAAATGGATTATGAAGGGCAAGAGAGGTCCTTTAACGTGGAATAATCGATTTTAGAAAAAAAAAATTAATCCGCGATGTACCATAATCTCAAATATAGCGAAAAACAGTGTTTTTTTCCATTTTATGTTAGGATATCTCTAAAAATGTGGGCGATGGAAAATTTCTGACTTCGGATTTGAATTCAGCGCATCAAATTCCTTTGGATATTCTAGGTCTAGTCTCTGGTTCCGGACGTTTTTCAAATTTTGTCGGCTTGTTTAATATTCTCAATGGAAAAAACATTCCTCCTAACCGTCAACGCTCGAAAAATGATTAGAGAACAAACATCAGAGAAAATGTTCACAGAAAACTCACTGAAAAAACTATCCGAAAGCACATGGAAGATACTAATCAACAAACTCATAACATGTGGATCAATCTCGACAGCATTTATTATGATACTCGTTATATTGCACATAAGAAATCTAGTAATTAATACCATTATTAGAGTATCTTCTAATAATATACTTTACAAACAATCTACGGATGATTCTTACATCTTTTCTGGGCGATTTTCAGCGCAATAACGTACTTACTCAGTACACTGCAAAACTCAAACTATAATAAAAAAGATATTAAACTCCAAAAAATAATAATAAATCCATCGACGCCATCATGCAAAATATTACATCTACTTATTCCAAACACATTACCCCTTATCCCAGAATAAATTACAAATACCTCAACACTAAATCAATGAACCATATTCCTCAGATATGTTACAAACAAATAGTAATCTTAATATTTCATTCTATTCTGTCACCTAAAATGTCAAAATGCATCTCAAAAACAAAAAAATCTGTATTTTATAATATTAAGCGAAATTTAATAATGATAAATTAAAGAGTAGATCTGCAATATCAAGACTTTTCTTTTTCTTTTATTTAATTGGATAATTTAGTAAAAATATTCATGAAATCATTTGAATTTAACATTTTTTCTTAACAAACCTAATAAAGGAATAGTCAATTCCGCACAATTATTTACAAATCTTGTATAAAAATTTATAAATCCTAAAAACGATTGTAATTCTTTAACTTTTGTAGGTTCATTTTTAATTGACGTTATTTTATCAGGATTAGGAACGATTTCATTCAAAGTAAAAGTATACCCCAAAAATTTACGATAATTTGAAGTTATCATAGAATTTAGGATAAATATTGTTGGGACAACGACGTACATATTTAAGTATAACCCAACAAGACAACCGATGACTCAAATCGACGCACCTGACAAAATATTGGATAAAGTTACTATAGATCTAATAAAGCCATTCGATATTACAAAAAAATATTTACAAAAGATATATACTTTCAATTCAGGATCAACTCTAAAAATTTATCACAGTGAAATATCAAACCGTGGAAGCGATAAGTGAAACTTTTATAAGAGAATTTATTTATATTTTCGGAATTCCAAAAGCCATGTTAACGTCTTCAAGTGGTATTCCATGTCAACCTTCCACTCGCAATCCTGGTCTCAAAAAGAACGAACAGGTCCGTGGAGCAGCTTGTACCAACGAAAACCATCCAGACAAGAATTTGTCAGAGACATAAGGAATTTGTTAAACCAACTGACAATTATTGCGAGTCATACGGCATCGGCCGCGTAACTCCGCCGCTCGTCAACAGCTTAATGTCCATCAAGGATCCCCAAGGATACCGCCGTCACACTTAGCACCTCTCCTAGAATCAACTCTGAGGCAAGCGAGGCCGCGACCGAATCAGAGGCACCGGCACCAATATTCCAATCATCACTGCTGTCCTCCGATTGAGGTTTTGAGTCAACGTTGTGAGAGATTAAACTGCAGAAATTTCAAAAATTTTATAAAATAAATTAACGGTTACGTATGCGCCAAAATTAATTCCCAAAATTTCATATGAAACATCAATTTACAATTTTTTATATAGTTGATGATATCTATTTGAAGCTAAACTTTGCAATAAAGGTACTCAATAAATGTACGAGGTGTGATCAAAAAGTAAGGTGAATTTTTATTTTTCTCAAAAAATATTTATTTATTCATCAATTTTTATTTTATCTCCTTCAAAGTAATCCCCTTCGGATATAATGCACTTGTGCCAATCCTCAAAGCATTTCAAAAAATCATTTTTTGTGATCTTGTTTAGTTCATCCTTCGATGCCGTCTTTATCTCCTCAATCGTGGCAAAACGCCGTCCTTTCATGGGCCTCTTCAGTTTTGGGAACAAGAAGAAGTCACAGGGGGCCAGATCTGGGGAATACGGTGCCTGTGGCATCGTTACTGTGTTGGTTTTAGCCAAAAATTCGCGCACAAGCAACGATGTGTGAGCAGGGGCGTTATCATGGTGCAAAAGCCAATTTTTATTTTTCCACAAATTCGGACGTTTCTGGCGGATTGCTTCGCGCAAATTGCGCATAACTTGCAGGTAATATTCCTTATTTACTGTTCTACCCTGTGGCAAGAACTCATGATGCACCACGCCCCTGCAGTCAAAGAAAACTGTAAGCAAAACCTTTACATTTGATCGAACTTGGCGTGCTTTTTTTGGTCTTGGTGATCCAGAATGCCTCCACTGGGACGATTGAGTCTTAGTCTCGACGTCATAACCGTATACCCATGTTTCGTCACCTGTTATAACCCTGTTGAGTAAATCTGGATCATCGTTGACGTCATTCAGTAGCTCTTGGGCAATGCTCATGCGACGTTTCTTTTGGTCGAAATTGAGCAATTTCGGAACAAACTTCGCTGACACACGTCTCATGTCTAAAACACTCGTCAAAATTGATTGGCACGAACCAAATGAGATGCCAATATCATCAGCAATTTCTCTAATGGTAATTCGACGATTTCCCAACATTATTTTCTTCACTTCTTCAACATTCTCATCAGTTGTTGATGTGCTGGGGCGTCCAGAACGAGGTTCGTCGTCGGTGTCTTCTCGGCCTTCTTGGAAGAGTTTATACCACTTGTAAACATTTTTTTGGCTTAAAGTAGACTCACCGTATGCCACTTCCAGCATTTCAAGTGTTTTGGAACATTTGATTCCATTTTTCACACAAAATTTAATGCAAACTCTTTGATCCATGTTTTTAGACAGCAGCAAATCGTGGAGCACGCAAAACACTTCTAACCTTGATGCCTCTCACAAACAAACCAAACATACTACAAAGCTGAAATTTGGAACGTATGTTCTAGACGAGTGTACCGACATAACCAAATAAAAAAGTCGAAGATCGAACGGACGTAGCCCGCTAAATTTCAAAATTCACCTTACTTTTTGATCACACCTCGTATGTCCGATAAATATATGTACGAGGGTAGGTCAATAAGTTCTTAGAAAACGATTGAAAAAACAATTTTATTTAAATAGATCTTTTTATTTTTCAACATAATCTCCTTTAGCTTGATGCGCTTTTCCAGGTGTTCTTTGAGTTTTCTTAAATCATAAAAAGAATAATTTTGGTAGTTCCTCGAAGTAGCTGTTCATTTGTGTTATGATTTCCTCGTTCGAGATGAATGGTTGTCCGGTAGCCACTTTTTTAGGTTTGAGAATAAAAAAAGTCACTGGCTGTCAAATCTGGTGAATTCGGTGGATGATTCACTAATTCGAACTTTAATTTCTCAATTTAAGTGATTGAAACTGCGCAATTGTGCATTCGTTTATTGTCTTAATGAAACAGAATTTTTTTTCAAACGAGAAGGTGTTTTCTTGATTTTTTCACTTCATCAGTTTCAATAACGACGCATAATATTTTTCGGTGATGATTTTTTTGTTGAATAGTCGATGAAGATAATTCCATATGCATCCCAAAAATAGTGTCCACAGTCTTACCGATCGAGTTAATCATCTTTGCCTTCTTTAGGATTCGTTTATCTTTAAAAATCCACTTCTTCAGTAGACAACAATCTACGCTATCTACATCATATTGTAAATTTTATAGATCATTTTCGAGATGCTTACGTCTAGGACGGCTTGAACGATGTTTTCTGCATTAATGGATGGCCACGTTTGAATTGATTTACCCAATCGTATATAGTTGCAAATACAGTAGTAGATACACTATGAATTGCATCTACCTCAGCTTTTTTTTTATCTTGTTTAACGTCGCTCTATTTATGCTCCATCAGTGCTAATCAGCGACGGAGACTTACAATGTGTTTGAGAACAAAGCACGTGAAACTTTTTCCGGTGGTGCTTGTATCAATCAGCAAGGTCTGCGAATCGAACACGAACCTACCAAGTGCGAGTCTGATGCCCTACCGACCGAGCCATTGCAGGCTCCCTCAGCTTTGAATTCTTTCTATGCAAAGCCTTTCAGATAGAAATGTTTTATCACTTGAACTCAATTTTTCCCATTGTTAATAATAAGCAAAATTAGGGAAATAATTACAAAGATGATTATCTAATAAACCAAAGAAAAGTTTATATGATAAAAAACCAATTTATGGAAAATTTAACTTGAGTTGATATTCCACAAGATGTGTTAAATATAGTTTTTCAAGGTAGAAAATTAAATTTAAAAAGTAATATTACAATGCAATATGTATTGTGGACAATTAAAAATCCAGAATGTAGTCATCATAATGCAGATTTGAATAGTAGTGGCAAAGTCAGAAAGATAATAGTTGATAATATAATGAAACAATATCGCAAACATCTTTCCAGATTAAAAAAAGATAGAGAATTAATTACAAAGGTAAAAAAGTCTCTAAAAGAACATACTAATCTTTTCTTTAATTGTACTAATAAAGATAACGCCATAGTTTGTGTATATAGTGATTAATATATAAGTAAAATAGAGAATATTTTTAATGATAGGAATATATATCAAACGATCAATAGAAATTCGCTATTGTCTTTAAAAAAAAAGGAAACACATGAAATATTAAATATGTTAAATGACAATGCATTTTTAGAGAAAAAGTATAATAATAATTATCTTACACAAACTAACATAATATTATCAAAAGGTTATGGACTTCCTAAAATTCACGTAGAAAATGTTCCATTTCATCCTATTATCTCACATTTTGATAACAGTTTGCAATTTAAAGATAGACTTTTAGATGTATTTATCTGAGGTAATCACATTTTATTATTATTAAACATGATATTATATTTGAAAATATACTATGTGAATTGATTGTTAATAGTTTATACAAAAGATTTTTAATTATAAGCACGTTTTCAAAAAATCTCTACTCATAAATTATTGATGTAATAAAATTTCTATTTTATAATACTTATTTTTAATTAAACAATAGAATAATAACAGAATAAATTTTCTAAAATTATCTTTAATTAGGACAAATAGAATAATTACGGATTAGTTCCAAAAAGAAACTTCTTCGGGTATAGTACTGAATTTTAATTCCAATCACACGCTACAATAAAAATTTAATATTAATAGTAATTTATATGATAACGTAATTCTAGTGTGACATGAATCATTCTACGGAACAAATTAAAATTAAATTAGAGTCATCCAATATAGAAGCGACTATCCTTTAACATTCATAAATTCTTGTATTGAAGAAAGAGAGATATTATGGATTAAAAAACTAGATTCAGACAGAGAGACAATCCATCTCATAATATTATTAATAAATCAATAATAATTCTAATAATTAAGGCTAATGTAAAAAATTATAAGTGAAGGTTGAAGAGCGCTTTTCAATGTTTTTTGATGTTCTAATTACAATAGAGATAGTGAAAAAATGTCAAATTTATATTTGGCTTTGAACTTTGAAGGTCAAATAATGAAAATGAGCTTTAAAATTGGTATATCTATGTTTTACGAACCGCTAAATACGATAAAAATAATAAAAACAGTTCTAGTCACCTCTTTGATCTTAAACTTTGAATGTCAAAGCATGAAATTGGGTATTAGCATTTGAAAAATGGCACTTCACAGTCTTTCTGTTAGTAAGAAAGCATTCTAGACAGTGCGTAGTGCAGAAGTACTAAGTTCTATCCTCGGATTGAACGCGTTCTACCGCCTAATGGGACTTCACAGTCCCTTAGTCAGTGAGAGTGAATGTAAGTTCCTTCACTAGCTCCATACATCTTGGAATTTTATAATTCTACAAAAGGCTTTCGCTATTAGTGTTACCCAGAATGAACGTTGTAGATATTACGAAAATATGATTCCTCTGGAGTGCTTGTTTATTGTGAGTCCACTTGCCTCTCAGTTGGGATGCTTGTTTATTGTGAATTCCTTTGCCTCTCACGTTACACTATTAGACATTATGTTAGTGTCTGTTGTGTGTGGTACTCTTTGAAGCATGTTGTTGCACTTAGAGGAATATCGCACGTGGAAAAAATGTTCGAGGTTCTTATCGTTATCTTTCGCAAACTGCATAAGTGGCATCTTCGTTGTGTACTGTCCTTCGGAAAATGACGTCCAATTAATCGATTAGGGTGACTAACGTTTCGAGGGATGCTCTCAGAAACATACTTCAATAAAGCTTTGAAAATCTCTAATCGAAACTTTGGAAATGGAGCAGGTTCTGCATTTCTCATTTTATACATGACGTGAGCGTTTGAAAGGCACAAATTCACTAGGTGAAAAAATAGTTTACGGTACCATTTAATTATTTTTCGTACAATTTCAGTGATGGATAGTTGTTTGTCCTCATCTGTGTCACGACGTTTCTTGCCAGTTGAACAAAAATCAACCTTGTGCACAGTTGACAACATACGTACACTTCTTTTGTCCTCCCATTTCATTGCCATCCAGACGTCAGTGTGGATAGCAATGAACTTGTATTTGTCCTTGTGATAATATATTTTCCAGTTTTGGCATCCCCTTTCTATTTTTACTGTCCCTTTTGCTGTCCAACATAGACCAGTATCTCAGTCGTGCAAACATTCTACCAAGGCAGGAGATGTGTACCAATTATCAACATAGACAACGTGACCCTGACAATGGTATGGTCCTAAGAAGTGGGCGACAATATCTTCAGTAACATCTAGTCCAAACTTTCTATAGTCAGTGTTTGCTCCTGTATACACAATAAGGTTTAGAATGAATCCCGTTTCACAGTCAACTAGCTCAAACAGCTTGATATGCCAAACATGTCGTGAAAATGAATGTAACACAAAATCTGCAAGTATCTATCGCGAAACGTCATTTGACGAAAAATCGGAGTTTGTACTAATTGATCAGTCAACCAATAACTATGCAATTCGCCTTTCCGAACATGTCCCATAAGAATCGAAAGGCCAAGAAAAATTTTGAAATCTTCTTTTGTAAGAGGAGTTCAAGGCTTCATCATATGATCAGTTTGAATTCTAGGATTTTGAAAATGATAACGATTAGTTTCTTCAATAATCATTTCAATCAGTGAGGAGTTAAAAAAATAATTGAAGAAGTCTATAGGTATATTACCTGCTACATTGACGTTTTGATTGATTTCAAAGCTACCGTTGAAATCCTTTATTGATGGAAAAAAACTACGAGTCTTCATAAACTTGATTTTCGATATACTCCACATCTTTTGCATCTTCTAAATCAATACTATATGTTTTTTCATCGCCAGGGTCTCTTTCCTCTGGCTCAGATTCGACGCTTGTCCAATCTTCATCGTCAGCCATTATCTCAAAGATAAGTGATGGAGCATTTCTTGAATAGCAAAATGTAATAACAATAACGAACAACTACTATGCTAATTAGAATATATACGTGAAAGTGAGAAAATATTAAATAACTAAATCTCGTTGTCAGATGCTACTAAAAATAATAATTTCCCGAAATTTTTACCTGGAGCTCACCTATAAAATCAGTTTTTTCAACAAGTATACAGAGCAATGTTTTCATAGAATTACCAATGTATAAAAATTGACCTTAACATAGCTATTACTTTTAGAAACTACACAATGAAAAATATACAAATACATATGTTATCATTCAGTACTTATACTCCGAACTTATTAACAAAGATGACAAGACGATCTTAATAAAGCTAGTGTCTCCTCAGCGTACCAAAAATGTTTGTTTATTTATTTTCAAATAAGATAATTTTTTGCACACACTGATCTTCAAACTTCAAAGTCGGTGAGGTAGTTAGTCTTATTTATTAATATTCTTATTTACTATTGTTAAAATATATGAATTAATATTTCAAGAGTAAAAGATGTATGTAGTAGCGCATGCGCAAAAGCGCATGAGTTCACGGCGAAATGTATCTGTACGTATCTATGAGTACAGTCGAAAGAGAGCGGTTGCTTAAGGCAGACCGTGTCTCTAACTATGAGACCCACTTTGTATATATTTGCATGATATTATATTTTATTTAAAACAAACTCAATCGTTTTTATCTCAGTCATTTTTAACATGGTAGCAGAGCCTGGTTCGTTAATAGTGTGTGTAACGGGGGGATAAACCTGCAAAATGAGAAATTTATTTAAGAGCAAACTCCCACGATGCAGAGCAAACCGCCGCTCCGTTAACACGTATGTTAATACGTGTATTCGCCTTAACGTCAGCTGACTTAACTTGGTTGTCTTCGATCAAGCGGAGTTGAACTCACCTTAAGTCACGTGCCTTGTGACACTCGATGAGTTTTAAGTGTAATCGACTTTGCTCCTAATCCACTTAATCCCCTAGCTATGATCGAATTAAAACTTAAGCCTATTTCAATTGTTTAATCTATTAGGAAAAATTATATGACGAAATCGGCGAATAATTTTAATAGATTTTATTAATAAAAATCTCTACAGTCTTTGTCGGGCCGAAAGACTGACGCACGCGAATAGGATTTACAATTAAATAACTTTCGGTGAGAAAGAGAGAGAGAGAGAAGATACGAAAATTGGCGCGATCTAACGCTCGGCGCGAATACAAAATTATCAACGCTAACGCGGTTGAACAAAATAATAAATGTATTATGACACGCGATAATTAAGAGAGGTGCACCTACCCTGCGGTGCAATTACGGTGATCAGCCGTAACTGTTGATGTCAGCAAAATATCAACTGCCTCTGTCCTTTGAATAATTGGCTGCGCTGCCTCACTCGCAAATCTGCTGTTTTAATAGCTGTCACTTTTGCTGCTGCTTCCGTGATGCTGCTACTGTTGCTGCTTCCTCGCTCACCCTTGCACACGTATCCAAAATCCAAATAAACTATTTATTGGCAAATCGGTGAAACAATGTGCAAAACTATTTTGGCGGTACTACACACGTAACAGCTGAGATGTAACTGCTGATTTAAAAGATCGCGCGCCCCCTCTCTCTCTCTCTCAATACTTAGAACTAACGCGCGAAAATCAGAATCGCGAACGGTTCGATTAATTGAATCGACTACCGTTGCATGTGATCGATTAAAAGTGAGTGTATGGTTGACAAAGTGAATGAAGAAGATAGGAATGAATGTTGTCTGAAATTTGCTTATAAAGTTGAAAAATAAGTGTATAAAATGTGAAAGTAAAAAAAATTATTGAATGATCAAGAAGATGCAAGTGGATACGATTTTGAATTTTGCCGTCATGCGGTGCTTGGCAGGAACACATGGCAATTTGAGGCTATACGATTAAATGAGTAGAAACAAGATAATATAGTACTCAATGTAATGAAACACCGAGGATATTGATAAGTATACTGTAAATATCAAGGTAATAAATCTTTTATCGAAGAATGAAGTCGTTTGAAACAATAATAAAAAATTAGAAACAAAAATAAAGTTGAAGCATTAAAGCTTAATAACATATCAACAAGGAGTAATAAATATTTTATTAGATATATAAAGATAGATATATAAAGATAGATACACGTGCATGAACGAGAACGTTGAGTAAAGTTGTGAAAATTGTGTTTGAAAGTTGTAGAGTATAGAATGGTTTCTGATACGGATATGAAAATTCCTATTTTTGATGGCAAAGATTACAACCTTTGGAAAAAAAGATTATTACTTTTACTGAAATTTAGAACGTGTGATGAGGTGGTCACACACGACAAACAATTGAAAGATACTGATTGGGAAAAGCTTAATTGTAAAGCTATGAACTTAATATATTCTAGTATTTCAAATGAACAATTGGAATTTGTATGTGATGAAAAAACAGCAATTGATATATTGAATAAGTTTGATGAAATGTACTTAAAAAAATCAACTTCTTTACAAATAGTTTTGAGAAATAGACTGGATAAATTAAAACTGAAAGATTTTGAAAATGCCAATAGTTTCTTTAGTGAATTTGAGAAATTAATTAATGAATTGAAAAGTGCTGGAGCAGATATAAAAGAACAAGAAAAATTAGATTATATATTAAAAACTCTACCTGATTCACTTGCATACATTGGAGATTTAGTTGATACTTTGCAAGATAAAGATAAAAATTGCAGTTATATAAAAAACAAAATTAAAATGTATGAAATTCAACATAGCCAAGATAACAGTAAAAAGTCAAATTTATTTAAAGTCGAAAAGAAGGACATTGAATGCTTCATTTGCCACAAAAAAGGGCATACAAAAAAGTATTGTAAAACTAATGCCTTCCCGAATTTCCGAGCAAATTGGCGAGGAGGTGCTATAACCCGAGGCAGCTGGCGAGGCAACAACTCTCGTGGAAGCGGGCAAAGAGGCAGCTACAATCAAGAAGAAAATTACCAAAACAACAACAACAGAGGTTATACAAACAACAACAATAGAGGCTACGGTAACTACAGAGGCTACAGCAATAACAGAGGATACAATAACAACAACAATCGAGGTTACGGTCAACGAGGAGGTCACCGAGAGTTCAACCATCAACGAAGTTTTCAACAAGAAGGTCAACACGACGCACGCTATAGTTATAATGATAGGTATTACGATAATACACCACAGACGTTTTATTTGCATGCAAGTATTGATGTTAAAAATTTTAATAGTAGAGTAAATTCCATAAATCAGAGTCAAAGTACACAAATTAATTGGATCTTAGATAGTGGTTGTACAGACCACATTATAAACGATGATTCTTATTTCTCAAATTTTAAAATATTAGAAAGACCAATTTATGTAACTATTGTAGACGGTAGAAAAATAAAGTGTGAAAAAGTTGGAAATATTATAACATCATTTTATCAAAAAAGTTTTAGAACAGAAATAATTATGACAAATGTTTTTTATGTAAAAGAATTGGATAGAAATTTAATAAGTCAAGCAAGAATTACAAATAATAAAAATTTTAAAATCATATCTCAAGGAAATCGATCTCAAATTTACGATAGAAACAATAATATAATTTGTACTGCGTATAACGATAATGGTCTATATAAAATTTCGTCATATGTTGATAAAAGAAATATTAGCGTAAATAATTTTGGAATAATAAGTCAAAAAGAAAAATTGCATAGAATTCTTGGCCATGTAAATTTTAATTATTTAGAAAAACTTTGCAAATATGAATTAATCGAAGGACTTCCAAAAAACTTAGAAAAAGAATATAAGAAATGTGGAATTTGTATCAAAAACAAAATGCATAATTTACGTTTTGAAACAATAGAACAAAAGCAACAGAAATCCTTCAATTAGTTCATACTGACTTAAATGGCCCACACAGAAATACGGGGTACGAAGGTTCAAAATATTTTCTCACATTTATTGACGACTTTAGCAAATGCACATTGATTTTTCCAATTCAAAGTAAAACTGAAGTATATCAATGTTTTCTTGAATACATAAATTTAGTAGAAAATTTAACAGGTAAAAAGATTAAAAAATTGAGGTGCGATAATGGTAAAGAATACATAAATAACAATATTTTTAACTTGATCAGAGATAAAGGTATATATCTTGAACCTTGCCCACCGTATGTTCATCCACTAAATGGAACAGCGGAGAGATACAATAGAACGGTCATGGATACCGCTAGATGTTTATTATCGGAAGCAAAGTTAAATATTAGATATTGGCCTGAAGCAGTAAAAACTGCAGCGTATTTAAAAAATCGTTCAATTGCGAATACACTTCTTAATAAGACACCTTACGAGATAGTTTTTGGAAAAAGACCGAGTATGAAGTATTTAAGAATTTTTGGGAGTAAAATCTTTGTAAAAACTCCGGAAGAAAAAAGACATTCAAAATAGGACAGAAAAGCTGATATTGGAATTTTAGTTGGATATGATAACGTAGGTTATAGAGTTTTAATGAATGGTAGAATTATAATTGCTAGACACGTAGAAGTAGTTGAAAATGATGTGAAATGGATAGGAATAGATACTGATAATGAGAGTGAAAGTGAATCTGAAACGAGTTATGAAAGTATGAGTGATGATGAAGTATTTTATGATAATGAGAAAATTAAGAAAGAAAACAAATTTAAAAAAAGAAAAAAATCTAGCCCAAATTCAAGTGGCAATGATAATGAAAAAGTAAACTTAAAGTTTGAAAGGAGAGAGTCAACGCGAGAGAAAAGAAAACCTAGTTGGTACGGTCAACCAGTGACAAGTTTTATTTATGTAAACACTGTTAGTGCTGATTCACCTAAGACTTATAATGACGCAGTAAATTGTAATGATTCTGCTTTGTGGAATGATGCTATGGCAAAAGAAATTCAAAGTATAGAAAAAAATAAAACTTGGACAAAAGTTGACAAACCAATAGATAAGAAAATTTTAGATTTAAGATGGGTTTACACAAATAAATCTGATGGTAGAAAAAAGGCGAGACTTGTGGTACGTGGATACCAACAAGATCAAATAATTGAGGACATATATTCACCAGTAGCTAGACTGCAAACTTTGAAATTACTTTTAGCTTACTGTAACCAAAATGAATTTTATATTGAACAAATGGATGTTGAAACAGCGTTTTTGAATGGAAAAGTTAAATCTGAAATTTATGTGAAAATACCACAAGGTTATGAAAATGTTAATGAGAATTCTGATAAAGTTTTAAAGTTAGAAAAAGCTTTGTATGGCTTAAGAGAAAGTCCTAGAGCTTGGTACAATTGTTTTGATAATTTTATTAATAGTATGAATTTCAAAAGAAGCGAAAGCGACTATTGTTTATATTATAAAACTGAGAATGGAGAAAAAATGTATATATTATTATTTGTTGATGATTTGCTAGTTTGTTCAAAAAATCAAACTGTCATTGATAAAATTAAAATGAAATTAATGAAAAGATTTGCTATGAAAGATCTAGGTAAAATAAAAACGTATTTAGGAATTAATGTTGAATATGATCTTGAAAAAGGAAAATTGAGCCTTGATCAAACTGATTATATAAACTCATTAGGAAATGTTTATAATTTAGAAAATACTAAACTGTACTCAACACCTATGGAGGAAAGGTTACATATATCTCCAGCACAATCAGCATCTAATGAAATCAAATGTAGAAATTTAATTGGAGCACTTTTGTATATCAGTACATGTACTCGACCAGATATAAGCTATAGTGTAAATTACTTGAGTAGGTTTCAAAATTGTTATGATAAAACTCATTATAAATATGCTTTAAGAGTACTGAAATATTTGTATTTAACCAAAGAAAAAAAATTGAATTTTATAAGAAAATCGAATAATAATAATATTATAGATTGTTATGTTGATGCTGATTGGGCAGGTGACAAAAATAGTAGACAGTCAACGACAGGTTTTGTTATACGTTATTATGTGAATACGATTTTTTGGAAAGTAAAGAAACAAAGTAGTGTAGTTCTACAGCAGCAGAATATGTAGCTTTATCTGATGCTGTTAGCGAGGTAAAAGTAATTAAAAATTTATTAAAAGATTTAGACGTAAATATTGTTAAGCCTATAAAGATCTATGAAGATAACTCTGGTGCAATTGCTATTACCAAATATGGTAATCTCACAAAGAAATCTAAATACATAGAAACACATTTTCATTTTATTAACGAAAGCTACGTAAGAAATGAAATTGATATTGTAAAAGTTGAGAGCGAAAAGAATATTGCGGATATATTTACCAAAGGACTAGGTAAAAATAAGTTCGAAATGTTCAGAAGAGATTTAAATATTGTATAACGAATTGTAAGAGAAAGAATGTAAGATTTTTTTTGAAACCTGTGAATATTATGGATTTTTTTTGAAAATGTTTACTGTTAAGAAATATAAATTCAAGGAGGTGTGTTAAAATATATGAATTAATATTTCAAGAGTAAAAGATGTATGTAATAGCGCATGCGCAAAAGCGCATGAGTTCACGGCGAAATGTATCTGTACGTATCTATGAGTACAGTCGAAAGAGAGCGGTTGCTTAAGGCAGACCGTGTCTCTAACTATGAGACCCACTTTGTATATATTTGCATGATATTATATTTTATTTAAAACAAACTCAATCGTTTTTATCTCAGTCATTTTTAACAACTATAGCACATAAAATCTAGGTACATCAATTTTCTAATTTTAAACGCAAATATGCATTTTCATACTTTGACATTCAAAGTTCAAGGTTAAAGAAGTCACTATAATTTTTTACTAATTTTATCGTATTCAGCGACTCACAAAACGTAGATATACCAATTTTCAAGCGCAAATACGCATTTTCATTGTTTGATTAATTTTAAATTATTTTATAATTATTTAATATTATTTTATAATTATTTTATTTTTTAATTATTTTATAGTTAATTTTGAAGGTTAAAGAAGTAATCCGGATATTTTTCAATATTTTTCCTAAATTTAGTGCATTAAATTGACCTTATAAACATCTATTATGTTCGCTTTTCTAGTTGGTCCATATATGGACTAGTCTCGAAGCGAAAAGGTTAAGCTATCTAACAACAAGAATTGTAAATGACATGGAACTGGCATAGTTTATCAGTGTAATTGTAATAATTGTAATTCTTTATGTATTGAAGAAAGTAAACACTCGTTTAAAACAAAAGTGAATAAAAATAAAAAATTAATAGAAAAATTTAATAATATTTACCGATCGGATGAAGTATTTTTGATACCTGTTCCAAAACATATCTTAAAAAATCCTAATCTTAGTATTGATTTCGACGATGCAAAGTTATTAATAAGGAACATAGTTTTAATAAAAGACGTATTTCTAAAATGTTACATATAAAATCGTTTAAACATACTATTAATAAACAAGAAGATACTAAATTTCTCAGTTTGCATTACAACAGTATGTTAACTGTCATCAATCAATAGAATAGAAAAAAAAGGTGGCAGCCGGGGGACTGCCGATAAAAGCGAAACTCAAACTCATATCGTGCAGAAATTGTATATATAATTGGTATCTAACTACTAATGAAACAATAAGCTCTATCAATTATGCATAAACAACTTCATTGAAATATTAATAACATTCATTATCGTATGTGATTTCGGTAACAATTAACTCAATAATAAAAAAGGCGCCATTGTCCTTATGTAATGTTCTATACTAACACACACTATAGGTCTACAGTGAGGGCTGTCTCTACTAACGAACACTATAGCCTACTACTGCATATAGCTCTACTGCCAGCGCCATCGGTTGCTGTACTTTTGTGTGTGTGTATGTGTGTTACGTACTAGGCTGTAAGTCAGTTGCAGCGGCTTGTACGCTTGTAGCGCGCAGGCATACAAGCCGCATGTTGTTTCACTCAGAGTATTTCATAACAAACCGTTTAATTACTGGACGATACAAGAAGAGGCTTCGCTCTAATAAGCTTACAGTTATTATAACTCAAATTATTCTATTTTTTTTCGCTAAACCTTTTCATTTTTATGTCATAAGAAACTTAAATGATTCTTCACTTCAAATAAAGCTTATAGTGACTAATATTCAAGTGTTTAAGCATGATGGACGAAAAGTCACATAATATGTTACTCCTCACGTGTCAATTTTTTCAGGTTCATTTTACTGCTTTTAATGAAGATAACATAAAAATTTACATTTAATACTTAAATTTCTTGTAAATGTTTGCCATGTTGTTTTTATAATACTAATAATTATATTGTTATCTGTTATAATTCTGACGAAGCCCCAAATATTAATGACGAAACGATGACATTCAATGGACTAAATTGTTTTATTGGTTAAATATTTACCGATGGCTGACCTTTTAAAAAGCGATTTTATTATTATGAATAAGGTAGAACGAAAGGTACTAGATATTATAATGCCAAATTTTATAACAAATGAATAGCTAAATCGTATACAGATAATAGAATTATACTACTGTGGGCAAAAAGTAAGGTGAATTTTCAATTTAAACTTCGCGGGCTTAACATTTCGGGATAGTTCTTTTTTTCTTGAGTTGGTAGGACTGCGAATGACATCTGGGACAAATTTCATGTCAATGTCATCATCAGTAATATATTTACGCTTGTGTTTACCAAACGACCAAGAGTGCATGTTTCGATTTTTACAATGTCTGATTTAATTGAGCAAAGAAGTGCCATCAAATTTTGTTTGCGGAATGAAATTTCGGCTGCGGAAACGTTGAGGATGTTGCGGAAGGCCTTTGGTGATTCTACCATGTCGCAGAAAAATGTTTATAAGTGGTACAAAGACTTCAAAGAGGGTCGAGAACGTGTTGATGACTTGGAGCGCTCCGGACGACCATCGACGTCAACAGATGACCAACACGTCAATAAAGTGAAGGAATTAGTGCTCGAAAATCTGCGGTTGACTGTTAGAGACCTTACTGATATGATCGGAATATCAGAAGGATCTGTGAAAACAATTTTGAAAGACCATTTGGGCCTACGAAAAGTCAAATCTCGTTTGGTACCGAAAACGCTCAATTTCTTGCAAAAAAGTCGCCGCGTTGATGTGTGTGAAACAATGCTTTCTGACTATCAGGACAAGCTCAAATGCATGATTACGGGAGATGAGACTTGGATTTATGCTTACGACCCTGAAACAACCGACCAATCAAGCGAATATCGTGCTAAAGGCGAGGCCAGACCGAAAAGAGCACGTCAAAGTCGTTCAAAAATCAAGGTCATGATGACAGTTTTCTTCGATTTTCGTGGTGTGGTGCACTATGAATTCCTTCCACCCGGCCAAACTGTTAATAAGGAATATTATTTGAGCGTTATGCGTCGTTTGCGTGAAGCAATTCGTCTAAAAAGACCAGAATTATGGGCCAACAACTCTTGGTTTTTGCATCATGATAATGCACCATCTCACACTGCACTCGTTCTTCGTGACCATTTCGCCAAAAATTCGACGCATATCGTTCCGCAACCACCGTATTCGCCTGATTTGGCTCCGTGTGACTTCTGGCTATTCCCAAAACTCAAGAGACCACTCCGGGGAACGCGTTTCGAGTCGATTGAGGAGATAAGAGCTGAATCGAAGAAGGCGCTGATGGCTATACCGGAAAGGGACTATTTGGCATGTTTCGAGGATTGGAAAAAACGTTGGCATAAGTGTATTTTATCGGGAGGGGATTACTTCGAAGGGGATGACATTGATGTAGAAGAATAAATAAAGATTTTTCATTTTACAAACAAATTCACCTTACTTTTTGCCCACACGACGGTTTATAGAATTAATTGCGTTATAGAGAGGAAATTATTATAAATAAGATTGTCTCGGCAATGCTATACTTGATTTGCCACTAGATTTGTGCAATGACTCGTACTCGGCCGAGCCTGGTCATCTACATCAATGCTACCTCGTGGCCCGCATAGAGCGTCGTGGGTAGATGTAAGAAAAATCGCGAATAATGAATAAGAAGGGAATTAGCATAAGAAAAGAACAAGAATCAGGAGAGAAAAAAGAATGCGTAATTAGTATAACTGCTGTTTATATAAATGAAATTATAAATAATACAAAAATAGAGTTATAATAAAGCAGTTTAATAAAGCAGCGCAGGATAAGAGAGAGGAAGCAAGCAAGCCGAGAGAGAGACAAAGTACGAGGAGGTACTTATATTTTCTTCAGTCATGCCTTCTACAAACACTCCTACGTCAAAGTTCGTTAGATGTAACAACGGCTCGCTATCGTTGCGTTAAACCCGCGTTGGTTGCACTCTCAGCACACCGCACACACACTCTATACACCTTAAGGCTGTTGGAAGCCGACGTTGATGGCAAGGCCAAAAACGTTATTTTTATTAACGGAAAAGCAGCACAAAATCAGCAAGACCTCAAAAGTAGCGCGTCCATCGACACGTGTTCGCGACGTCGAGTCGAACAGCCAATTGTCGCTCGCGGTGCCCCCTTCCTATTACAATATATGTCGCACACGTTCTGACCGGTCAAGACGCCCTCAGCGCAACGCATATGTTCGGGCATATCGCTCTCTCTTTCTCTCTAACGCAACTCTCTGTTGCTCTCTTTCACCTCTTGACTGCGTCGGCTGCTGCTATGTCGAATATCTATATGACTATACATAAAGGATATTGACATAATTTATATAAATGATATGGATTATATAAAAATAGAGAGAGGCGTAACGAGTTTAGAAATGAACTGCTTATAACACTTCTAGTAATGAACCGTGGATTGTGTAGTTATTTCGTGTATTCAAATATTATATATTTTTTCATCATTAATATTTATGGTTAAAGGGCATGAAGTTATGGAAAGTTCAGTTGCCAGGAAGTCCCCTAGATATTACAAGTTTACCTGTACCTCAAATTGGCTTATCACTATTAGCTGTTAGCATTACAAGATTTGGTGTTCAAATTTATGATCAGAAGCATCATGTAGATACAATCACTATGTTTGACTCCGTTTCCGCTATGAAGGTAAATTAATTATTTACATATTATTGAACATATTATTGAAGTTTCCACAATAATTACTAATAAATACATAAATACATATGATATTGTAACGAAGCTCTATTACAAACAGGAATTCATTCGATTATCCAAAAACAAGTGATCAAGTATCATTCATCTATTAACATGCACATACATTTACATATTATGATACTGAATTCAAAACCTTGAACTGATCAAGAAATTCATAGTCTAGGAAATATAACGATATAGTCGACTTGGAGATGCGGTACAATCTCGTGGAAACTATATCACCGCCATCGAACCGACCTCGACCGTCAAAAACACCTTCTTGTAGTTTGGCATCACTTATGCTCGGAAACTACTGTCCTAAGTCTTAAAAAATTTTCCAGCCTTATTCAAAGCTTTGATGAATTGCTTCATGAGATTTAGTTTTATATGAAGAGGTGGAAGCAAAATTTTTTATAGATCTATTAAAGGATCACGGAGGATGTTTTCTACTCATGGATTAAAATCTGTTCTTCTTGGCCACTGTTTCTATACATAGTGATTTTTTCTATTTCTACTATCTCACAGTCACAAAAAAACAGGAATGTTTTGTAAAATCTGACTGCTGACCAAGAATCAGAGTTGAGATTTTGAGATCACCACACACTTGCCATTGGTGATCCACGTAATTAATTATCTCCAATACTATTTCGAAATTTTCAATATATTCTTAAAATTCGTTAAATGAACTGTCGAAATGGATGCAAAAGAGATTACATTGTTTAAAAATACAGCTTATAGGCTACATTAAGAAGAGTCCCTAAATAACCTTCCTTCTTAATTTACATAAATATTAGGTTTCAATTCGAAGAAGGCGCTGATGGCTATACCGGAAAGGGACTATTTGGCATGTTTCGAGGATTGGAAAAAACGTTGGCATAAGTGTATTTTATCGGGAGGGGATTACTTCGAAGGGGATGACATTGATGTAGAAGAATAAATAAAGATTTTTCATTTTACAAATAAATTCACCTTACTTTTTGCCCACAGTAGTATGTATGTTCTGAGACACAAAGAGGCCGCTCGATGAAGTATCGCGGTATCGCGATACGCGACACCTCTCTGTGTTATCGCGATAGGGTAAAACCCCATGCTAAGCGTCTAAAAGGTAATTGATGTACCTTTTACATTGAAGATGCGTCGCCAATGCATAAGAGATACGTGTATGTCCTGGGACACAAAGAAGCCGCCTGATGAAGGTATTGCGTTTTGGTTATAATTTGACATCTGTTTGTCCGCCAGGGAGCCCTTCGACAGAGTGCACCCCCCCCCCCCCAGAGGTTATTAGGTACGACGCTGTAAAAGTTGGTAGGGTGTTTGGTAAGCTATATAATGGTCTCTCTATCTCTCTCTTTCTCTATCCCTTTCTCTCGTCTCCTTCGACGGTAAGGCGCTTAGTAAGCTTATGCTGGCTAAGTGTGGGCCCTTGAAGTCTCTAGTTTGGTAAGCTATATGCTGCTCTCTCTCTCTCTCTATCTATCTATCTATCTAAGCAAGGGCTATAGTAATTTTATTCGATTTCTGGAACCTTTCGACCCCATAGTTAATTTTATTCGAATATTAATTAGTAGAACTCATAGAAATTTCATTTAATTATTAATTTATTGTTCAATTATACATTGAATACAGAACAGTCTGTCTATAACCTTTATTTTCAGTAGTAATCGACATAGCTATTTCGAAATATTTAATCGAATTTTTATATCTATTACTATCAACTTCATCGATACCTTCCAGTTCAGATTACTTCTGTCTATCTTTAATCCATGTAAACAATTTTTGTACATTTGTAACGGCACATACAAAGTTAGCTCGATTATCGTAATGGCGAATATCTCATGTCGCTTTCGAGATCCAAAATTTTTCTATAAAAGAAAAAAAAGTTTCTAATTAATAGTGATTTTAATTTCTGACAAAAAATAATTTTTATACTTACTTTTTAGGTAATATTTTTTTATAACCATTGTTTCTTTTGCAATCTTTTTACATAAATATTTCTAGAATTATGTAAATGATTGTTCAATACACGTGGTAAATTTTTATATGGTATAATGCCAGAATTCTGTAATATACTATGATGAAACATTTCTAAGAATTTATTCACTTTACGACATATCATAGGAAGTTTAAACCAATGATGCGGTGATTCACATAAAAGCACAATTGGAAAAGTATCAATATATAAAGGTAAATAGATGAGTTCGTTACATACAAAAGACTCGTTTGAACCTTGAAAGCTTTGAATATCTAATACGTAATCCATTTGAACAGATGAAGAAGTTAATGCGAACTCTATGAGATACCAAAGCCGTTATGAGAGTACATGCATGTGTTTGTTTTATATAGAGCCCATACCTAACCATTCGAAAGTAGAGGGCGTCATAGTCACCAAACCCCCCTCCTCCGAGTTATAGGTAGTTTGTATCAAATTCCAACAACGTATATATTTTATTTTCTTTTTTATTGAAAAGCAGCATTGTGTACATTGATTACATAATGTCTTGTTAATTTTAAACTAATTTTTTAACATCAACATTAATTGGATTATATTTTACAAGACGATCGTATAATATTAACCCACAGTATCTTTAAGAAAATCGATCCGAGTTTCAAATTCTAGGCGAACATCGACTGGTGCGCTTTTTATATGTTTCATTTTGTTTGGAGCAGTCTATAACTATTGGCGATACTTTATTAATTAAACCTTTTTTATTGAGTAACGGCTCATTTTTTTACCATAGTAAGCGTTTTGAAAATTAGTATACATATCGTAGAGAACAGCATACTGATTTTGATTGATATTCAAATTGAAATTTCCATATGGATAGCATTGTGAATTGAGGAATAGCTTCACATTACTCATATTGCCATGATCAAAATTACTAGAATTCACACTCGCTGAACTTTTACGTTTAGTCTAAAAAGCTAAAATAACAAAGTGAGGCTTTTCCAATTGATTGGAAGTCTTAATACTTCAAACATGCTTTGACGTACGAGGTAATTTTGGATACTCTTACATTTCCCAAGTATGATAACTCATTGTAATTGCACGGTATCGTCCGATCTGATTGAGTAATTTGATTTTTTCTTTGTCCGCAACCATCACATATGGCATCAACCATTCAACCTTAGTTAAAGTAATTTTTAATTTTTCTGAAGCCGCAGGATTCCCTACTGGAGTACTTAAAATAGCGTTTAAATCATCTCTTGATCTTGTGAGAATAACTTCATGCTTGACATTGACTACAATTTTCCGATAATCTTCAGCAAAGCCCATTAACATACTGAGAGGGATAATCATATCAAAATAACCTATAGCATTACATATTAAAACTTCATTGTTATCACCATTCCATCCGGCATTTTCAGCGATAGAGCTTTGACATAGATTGAGTGAAAGCCAATTTTTCATGAAACTCGTTAAGCCTAAATTTTTCACTTTATCAATTGCAATAGCATTTATTTCACATCGTATTTCCCCGAACAAATGACAGAAGGCGTTGTTGACTAATAAAATGTTCTCCACTGGCGTAGTACCGTCCGGCTTGGTCAAACGATCACAAATATGAATTATACTGCGTGATGGAAGCAAAGATAAATCTTGATGTTGAATTGCTATATAGATTTTATCGCTATTATTAAAATATGATAATGAATAAGGCTGATGCGCATGAACTTCATAATGAGTTATAGACTCATCGAAAGCTACACCTGAATAAATGTCTAGAATTCTGTCCATATGGTTGTTATTATTTTATACAGCACACAAATATGCACAATATTTTCTTCCACGATTTTCGACGACTTTTAGTATCAAGATTTTCAGGAATTCAATGTTCTGAGGTGTGAGCGATCTGATAGCTCTCTGTTGACTGGTCGGTGATTGACATTTTTGTCTTTTAATATAGCCTCGACCGGTCTTTATATTGTAAAAAATACTCATTACTTTTATATGTACTCGCACTGTGATGACTTCTTCTCGAAAGTTAACTAGGTTTCCGTCAACTTGATCAACTATACGAATTTGAAAATGATCAGTGCTCCTCACAGCGACTGGAAGGTAAATGACGTAATGGGGAAATTCTATAATCTTATATCCAGATGGCACTGCTGGAAAAAATTCATATATACTATGTACTTTACGATCTTTTATGTAAGAGCCTCTAATAATATTACACTCTATACCTAAAGCGTTGACTTTGAGAATAGTCACGAGTAAGTCAGAACTATTCGTTTCGTTTTCAGCAAGCGTGCATATAGTGAAGCCTTAAATTGATCCAATAAAATCCTCTGGTTCAAAATGTATTTTTTGACTGCACTGAATAACACTACGTAAAGTATTATTATTTGGTTTCAGGGTAAACGATATACTTTTGGTTGCTAATACTTCTTTAAGAAAGCTTTCAATATCTTCTATTTCGTAGCTACCAGTCGGTAAAGTAATAGCTTCTTGACCTTAAATGTAAAATTTATTATAACCAACGTCAATGTTTGGTATTACATTAAATGTTAATAGCTCAACTAGACCAAAAACGTATTTTTTGTTTGGTATCAATTCAAGCAGTGGAAAATAATGTGTTTCAAGTACGGATGAAGTTCGCGAGAGACTCAATGTCAGTGTATTCTCCATGACAGATTCATATCAAATGATAATCATTCTTTGAATGAGTATTTTTTATACTAGTCGTATTTTCTATAGTTTGTTTAATAGAAATTTGAGACAAAGATGGCCGCAATTGTGTGTATTAAAATCTTGATATCTAATATAATTATACATGATTCTATTAACTTTGAGATAAAGCAATTTATCTATAGGCGGTTGTAGATTACCAAAACTATCAAAATACATAACCTCATCACCTTTCTTTTTATATGTTATCTAATGAGTACCTAGTCCACTTTCATCATTAAAATTTACAATATCTGTCTCTTGATATCGCGGTCCATCGGCTGGTAGAGCATTACACATGAAAACACCTCGAAAATTAGCAGTTTTTAGTATTTTAGCATATTTTTTTATATCATGATCTGTCAGGTAAAGTTACTTCGAGCTTTTTTTTTTAAACCTTTTCCACTTGAATATGGTTTCAGAGGAAGGCCGTAATTTTTACGACGTGATTTAATATAAAATCGTTTATCAATAGCAATAGTTTTCATAGTTTTATTGTATCTATGAGGTTCTTTCAATTAATTTTGAGCGGCCTTAACACTGTTAATGGCTATGCTATTTAAACAGTTTCTCCAGCTAGAGCTTCAGTGGCGTTCAAAGCGGCAAATAATGAAATTAAAAAAGAAAGAGCTCCACCAACTTTACGAATAACGAAGAGTGATTTATTACTAAGTACAATACTTCTCGAGGCAGTGTTAATAATTTTTTTCAACACAAGTGATAGATTTTTACATTTTACATGTGTCTTTCGTCACTGTCATTGTTGTTGACGATTTTTTAATCCCTTGCTAAAATTAGGTTCATCAATGTTAGAGCCCACTTAAAATTTTTTTATGGTAATGATTGCCTCATCCATATAAATTCTTAACATCAAAATACATCAAAATCTTGTATTTTGAGCACATGTATCGATTATTAGCTTTTGAATATCTATTACAACATTAGCTAATACCTCCTCGAATACCTTTTTGAATGAATAAAACCATGTCTATATCAGTTAAAAGTTTTAGCTCAATATTTATACACTTTAACATAGCATCCCATGTTAATCCAGGAGTAGTATTATAGTGTGCTGGGTCGAGTTGGTATGCATCCATACAAGTTTTACGGAAATTCTCAAAAATCGCGGCCAAGAGTAATACATCAGTTTTTAAGTATAGATCAGAATACTGTGCTAAATCGATCATATCAAAAGCATTCTACACTTTTTGTGCATGCTAGTAGTCAGCACGAAACGAATCAATAAATCGAAAATTAATAGTACTACCGTTCACGTGTATTGTGAAAGCTATATATCTTTCCTTATTTTCAGCGAGAATAGTCGCATTTCCCTCAAGATCAAAGCTAGGAGCTATTTCTTTTAAAACAAAATGATCATCATAGCTAGTAAGGTTATGGAAGATGTGACAAGAGCAAGCGTTGCGCTTATTCTCATCGGTATTTTCCCCAATTCCCCCTCTCTCTCGGCACAGCACAGTCACCAGCGTTGGGCGCATGTAAGAATGCGCCTAATGCATGGTCTTTGTTTCAGCCTACGGAGATTGCCGAGCGAGGCCGAGCCGGCCCGAAGTCGTCAAGTGGACGACAGAGTGTAGAGGTGTTAGAAAGAGAGAGAGAGTTAGGGGCGTGTGTGCCCCACGTAAGATTAGGCAGGCGCGCGTCGCGAACCAATTAGCGCATTGGTCGCGCGCCGCCTAATAAGTAGGTCAAGTGGGGAGAAAAAGAACAAGGAAGAAGCTGTCAATCGCGGAAGAAAACGAGCGACACAGACGGTAGTAAGTCGAGCAGTCAGTCATAAGGTTTCCAGTCGATCGAAAGTACAGACAGTTTAGTCGGTCAGCGATACAGAGTCGAAAGTGCAGTTGAGAACAAAGGGTCAGCCGAACGCACACGCCGCCAAGGAGTCGAGAAGACCCGAGAGAAAAAGAGGACGAGCGCCTTGTTTCAGCATCTGCTCAGGACGCTACGCGGAGAAGCCGGCAGGAGTTGCCCAGCGACGGCCAGCAACATCGTCCGTAGGGCGTAGCCAGGCCTCCCGTTCCTGCATTGAAGGTCGTAATTTAATTTCTCTCTCTCTCTCTTGAGCGGTATGGCACAGCGCGTAATTGTAAGGGTCAGGTAGGTAGCAAGGCGTACACAAGCCGGCTATCTGCCCTAATTACGGTCGGCGACATAAATTGTTTGGATAGAGAATCGTCAAAGTGATCCTTCGCCGGGCGGCTTTCTCTTTTAGCTAAGTCGGTTCGGCGTCATGGCGGTCATCTGCCGGGCGACGCGTGCTGTATATCGTTTAGTTTTGTAAGCGCGATAAGTTAGTTAATTTGTTCATTGTATTGGTATTGTATTAGATGTTAAGAACACCGGTGTGCTCATTAGTGTTAAGACATGTTCGCAACACCGTTGTGTTAATTAGGTTAAGATTTGTAAAGCTGGTTATAAATAGAATTATGCGGTTTGTTCTTTTGCGGTTGTTCATGTAAGGTTTTGAAGTTTAAGTGTAATTTAAATTTAACTTGATTAGAATTAGATTTGATTTGAATGCGAAAAATTTTGTTGTGTCTATAATTTTTTTAATCACTTTCATTTCTTTACCTTTCCGCCCTTCCCGGCTCGATTGCTATGAGCGAGTGTGCCTCATTTGCGCACCTTAAAAATTGATAATGAACGAGCTTTCGTTATAAAGACGACTGGTATAAAATAAGGATTCTTATAATTTAAATTACAGGCTGTACATCCGGTACCTCTAAATCGACTCGTCAAATGACAATGATCTCTAACTCTTGTTTTATCATGTTGAAAATGAAAATACTTTCTACAAATATGACACACTTTGCTGATTTTGAAAACCATTTCATTGCGCCATGAAAGATTCATTTATATAGCATTCTTATATATTTTATCTGTTTCATGTAACAAAATCTGAAATTGTTTTATAATCCATTGTGCTAGTGATTGTTTTTCATTTAATTTTTTTCTATACATCTTAAAGATTGATTTAGAATCATCGTAACTACATTTTATATAAAGTCCTACACTAAAAGCTTCATGATCTTGGAAGAATCGTCCATTATTTACTGGTTCCAATAAGCATTCTAAATCAGCATATATAATAAATGGAACCATTTCTTTTTGATCGTAATGATTAAATTTAAGAAGAGGAAAATTAGGTAGATTAACTTTATATTTATTTAATTTTGAACAATCTGTCTCATGAATATTCAAATTTTCTTTATCATTGAAATAGTGGAGACAGCGTTCACATAGATAAATTTGTGAAGTATGCTTCTTTACTTGACTTCTAACAAGAGCAGATAATTTTTTAATCCATACATAGTGGAATTTCAATTTAAAATTGTCATTGTTATTTGAACTATTAGATTTCTCTGTTTCATACTCATCAAATAGTCACTTAGTAGTAACAAAAGATTAATATGGTTATCTTGTTTTAAAGTTGATATAATAGGGTGAGACTTTGAATTTGAATCCGTATTTTTTTAGTATCTATAGGTTTATTGAAATACTATTCAATTTTTCAAATTTAGGAATATTCTTTTCTTCAACAGGACAGTTTATGCCATCGAATTTTAATTCATTCGCAAAGGGCATATAATTTTGAACTCTTTCGCTATGAAATTTAGCTGGATGAAAACTACTACTACTACTACTACTACTACTGCTACTGCTACTGCTACTGCTACTGCTACTGCTACTGCTACTGCTACTGCTACTGCTACTGCTACTGCTACTGCTACTGCTACTGCTACTGCTACTGCTACTGCTACTGCTACTGCTACTGCTACTGCTACTGCTACTGCTACTGCTACTGCTACTGCTACTGCTACTGCTACTGCTACTGCTACTGCTACTGCTACTGCTACTGCTACTGCTACTGCTACTGCTACTGCTACTGCTACTGCTACTGCTACTGCTACTGCTACTGCTACTGCTACTGCTACTGCTACTGCTACTGCTACTGCTACTGCTACTGCTACTGCTACTGCTACTGCTACTGCTACTGCTACTGCTACTGCTACTGCTACTGCTACTGCTACTGCTACTGCTACTGCTACTGCTACTGCTACTGCTACTGCTACTGCTACTGCTACTGCTACTGCTACTGCTACTGCTACTGCTACTGCTACTGCTACTGCTACTGCTACTGCTACTGCTACTGCTACTGCTACTGCTACTGCTACTGCTACTGCTACTGCTACTGCTACTGCTACTGCTACTGCTACTGCTACTGCTACTGCTACTGCTACTGCTACTGCTACTGCTACTGCTACTGCTACTGCTACTGCTACTGCTACTGCTACTGCTACTGCTACTGCTACTGCTACTGCTACTGCTACTGCTACTGCTACTGCTA